>NC_085010.1:22365061-22390061 GCF_963854185.1 Sardina pilchardus
TTGGCAACAGTTATTGATGAACTGATTATAACAACAGCATTTATGTGTAGACTAGTTCTTTTTTATCCATAGCGCATGAAAGTCTGAAACAGAGTGTTTTCTTCATGTCTGTTCAACAGTTGGCCAGGGGCATAGCAATGAACACTTGCACTCAATTTAAGCATATAAATATCTTGCACATGAAAAGAAGTCACTCATGTGACTCTTTTTAAGACTTTTGGGTCTGTGATATAAGCGTTGCAAAACATAGTTGTTTTAAAGTCCTGTTGTTTAAATGACTTAATTCAAGATCATTTTCAAGTCAATTTGAGGCAACATATTGTTATGTACAACATATTATTTAAGAATATCTCAAGTACATTTGCCTTTCAAGCCTTTGACAGTTAGTTGTCAGATTAGTGACTTGGTAACTCATTGGTGTGCATCAGTATCACTATCTGCACGCTAATGTGAAGGTCTGAACATGCTTGGTTAGCAAGAGCAATTAGTATCTGTTACTTGCAATCTGTGTACAAGAGTTGTTGCATTTATTCATTAAGCAAACCTGACTCTCAAATGAGGTGTGGTTCCACACTAGCTGTTGCCCCATATTTGTGTATAAATGTGGGAGGGGTGTGTGTGTGTGTGTGTGTGTGTGTGTGTGGGGGGGGGGGGGGGGGGGGGGGGGGTGTTGTGGTGGTGGTGGTGATGGGGGGTTATAGCAGGTTTAGATTGCTGTTCCAAGAGGCTGCACAAATTTGAACTTGCTCTTTGGAAATGTGTGAGAATTATGACTGCTCGCCTGCATTGAAAGCAAAATTCAGGGCCACGTCTATGGTTTATCTCAAAGGTTCCTTTAAATCATTAGATATAATACAATAATGTCTTTTCCACAGGGGGAGAATTGTTTTTATTTATTTATTTATTTTAATTCAGATGTGTCACTTGAAGTGATAATTCTTGCCAGTGAACTTCTCGGTGTTATTACTCACACTGGGTGTATACAATGGCGAAATGTGAGGACAATACTGACAGTATCAACCTGAAGGCCCCCCCCCCCCGCAACCCATGCTCTATGTGTGACTTGCCTGTTTGAAAATGAAGCGAATTGCCATTTTCACTGCACCCAAATACAGAGCGACTGATCCTCTTCAGAGGCAAAGTTTTTACACCTTTTTTTCCCAGCGTATGCTGGCGAGCGCTGAATACACATTAATCCTGTGTGACTTAATCCTCAAATTACTGCCACGTCAGGGGGATAAATGACAGGTTCTTGTTTCCAAGCAAATCCCATTTTCGGCTGGCGGGGAAAAAGGTGCCACCATATAATAAGTGTGAAATTACATATACGTACGTTCTGATTTTTTGCTGAGGCTTGGATGGAGGGGGTTGAGAGTGTTTTTTCTCTATTGGGGAGACAAATCAGAGGTTTGGAAATGGAAGTATCACAACATTTCCTTCTGAATTATGCAGAAGTATCCTCATGACACCTGATCTTGTGGATCTCTAAAGATAACATTATTGCAGATGACCTTGTCTTTCATGCTTGGACAGGACGTTACATGCAGTGTGTTTAGGATGATGATGATGAAGATGATAATGTTACTGATCGAAGAAGAAGACGAAGAATATGTTCACAATGACAACGATGATGATGATGATGATGCTGAAAGAACATTTTATAATTTTGTTTTATTTTATAAGTCTGTCAGGTTGCTTTAAAAAGTTGGCTCTTTTTTCTACTTTGACACTGTTACACTGTGACACTTTGACAAACCATCCGCATTTAAACAAATATTTAAGTCTCTCATTGTTTCTTTTTTTTTTTTTTTTAATTTCTTGAAATGGCACTGAAGGACAGAGAAAGAACTTGAACAATAGCTCCAAATTACCTGCTCATGCAAGGTGCATACTGTACATTGTTATTAAGTAGCATTTTGTACCCACCTTTTCTCTTCCTGACATTTCATAGTTGACATTTAAGCAGATTAAACCTGTTTGTGACCATTCTTCATTTTGATTGTGGTTAACAACTGAAATAGACAGATTCTTTATATTCTTTGTGTATGGTATGTATGGTGTGGTACCTATGGTATTTTTTATATTATTGAGATATGGCACTATGCAGTTATGTTACAGTATTAAGAAATTAAGAAGTCAAAATTGGTTAGCCATTGGCAAAACTGTGGCCAGAATTTGCGCAGTAAGTGCCTCTTGTTGCTAGAGCATGAGTAGTAAGCAAAAAAATAGGTTTGTTAAATCTCTGCCATTTTTTTGTTTCGGCTGCTTCGCTTTGAACACAGGTGTTTGCTGTCCATACTTTACTTTTCATTGCTACTGTACATGTCCCCAAATGTTGTCACATGTTGGTGGGGAATCAAAAATAGAATAAAATAATAAAAAAAATACAATGCAAATTGAAACTGAAATAGGATGGAAGATGCACCTAAAATGATAAGGAGAAGTGCAAGTTGTTGGGACTGAAAGTGTGAAAGAAAATCCCGCACACTGTCCATTACGCATGCATATTTATTTACAACGTTTCGGGCATAAGTAAAACCATTGTGTGCGGGATTTTCTTTCGAAATTCACCTGAGGAAGGTCTATGACCGAAACGTTGTAAATAGATATGCATGCGTAATGGACAGTGTGCGGGATTTTCTTTCACAAGTTTAGCTGGGTAACCTATTCCGACGCACCTGTCCCCACAAAAGAGGTGTGCAAAAGCGTTTGGTAAACTGTTGGGACTGAAAGTGAAAGTGTCGGTGTGTTGCTGGTGGTGTTTTGCAGCGTCCATCGTGCAGCAGAAGTGGTGGTGCCAAATGCACCCGTGTCTGGATGGAGAGGAGTGCAAAGTTCTCCCCGACCTCAAAGGCTGGAGCTGCGCCATGGGCAACAAGATCAAGACCACCAGGGTGTGTAGCTGATGAATACCAAAGTGTGTGTGTGTGTGTGTGTGTGTGTGTGTGTGTGTGTGTGTGTGTGTGAGAGAGAGAGAGAGAGAGAGAGAGAGAGTGTGTGTGTGTGTGTGTGTGTGTGTGTGTGTGTGTGTGTGTGTTTGTGTGTGTGTGTGTGTTTGTGTGTGTGTAAGAGAGTGCATGTCTATGCCATGGTCTTTGTGTGTGTCTTTGTACGTGTACATTTGTGTGTGTGTGTGTGTGTGTGTGTGTGTGTGTGTGTGTGTGTGTGTGTTCAGCATTTTTTCTCTCTTGCTCTTCCTCACAAAATACACAACTGTGTTTAATAGTTATATTATCATTGCCTCTGGACCCTCTTGGTCAGGTTCAACATTTATATCCAAAGTTTTTCCTTTTGGAATATTTTGCATTTTGCAAAAAGTTCGACAAATTCAAGTTTTACATCCTATGTTTAAATTAAATCAAGATTAAGATAAAAATAATTTTAAAAAAGGTGAGTGTAAGGAGAGTGTAATATCCATATATGTACACTGAATATAGAGGAAGATATGAAATATGGCCATTAGGGTCATCTCCGATTTCTATTTATCATGACCCTCTGGTTTGTCATGGAAATACCTCGGGCTGTTGTGACATGTCTGTGCAGATCCAATAATAAATCACACTGCCGTGCGCACAGTATAAAGAGCACAGACATCCTATCCGCTATGGACCGAATTAAATGCTGAAAGGTGATGACCCCTTCCGTGACCCGCTGGTCCCTTGGTCACCATGGCTGTAATCCTACACAGATGTCCTGCCCACCCCTGGGTTATGATGTCCCCACACACACACACACACACACCCACCCATGTCTTTGGGCCACCCAATGAATTATGCAAACATGCCACACATGGGCTGTCTGGAGCCGAACTATCGATCCTGTTGCGTCCACGGACTTGCTAAATGCATGGGGGGCCTTTTTATGTGCTGTTGTGGTACGTGGCGGATCGATGATGGCCCTAATAACCTCACACGAGTGTTAATTCCTTGCTTGTATGAAATCTAAACCTGATACCTCTTTGTCTTTCGTTTTTTCTTCCTTCTCTTCCTTGCTTTGCCTCCTGACTTTCATGGGACGTGGAGTAGATTTCGGCGGACTGAGATCAGCTGTGGTACAACTCTGAAATGATCCGACTCAGATGGGGGGTGCTGGAGGTGAGGAGTGCATGGTCTCTCTGACATGTTTGTCCTTAATGTCTGATCATCAAACATTTCACGGTTCAAACTCTAAAACGAGATATTTTTGGCTTGTTTCACTGATCAATTGGGCTCGGGCACACGCCTTGCATTCTAGGAATATAGCCGCCATGTTGGTAGCTCACCAAACGTAATAATCCATTCATTCAGATGCAGAAGACAAGAAGCAGAAATATAGCATTAGCGATTCTTTTCCTCTTGTGATCGTGGGTTGCGCTGTTACACCCCACTACACAGCAACATACGACCAAGAAGGCAAAAACTAAGTAACAGGAACACACTAATAGGTGGGAGTAAGTCCATTATAATCCATAGTAAACTAAGGAGTGAGGCTTCCAATATGGCTGTGCCCGCAAAGTTTTCACGTCATGATCCCGAACCCTATTGGCAGGTTTGCATGACCAATGAGATCTGTGCCTTCCGATGCCTTATCTCGTTAATCTGTCCGTTAAACTTGTGCCACAGGATATATCATGTTATGTTTTATTTATTTCCATTCAGTTCTTTTTTTCCCGCCGAATCCCTAAGTATGTCATTAAATTCAGTTAAGTTCAATATAATATTATAATATATTCATAGTGAAGTTGAACTGAAGTTTAATTCATAGTGGAGAAGAACAGATTTTTTATTTCGGCAGCCTGTAGTCCAGTAGAATACGTTTGGACGTATTAAGTATGGTTCCCTTGTATCCATGGCAAAAAGTCTTTCAATCTTTTCGTCTCGCCTTCCATGTGTCTGTGTAGGCACATTTCATCTCTGCTATGTATGTAAAGCACACACACACAGAGGCCAAACATAAAAGAGTGTGGTACATGCACAATACTCGTACATAATACATAATTCCTGAAATAGTTTTTTGTTTGTTTGTTTTTATGTAAACAGAGTATAAATTAAATACATGACATGTTGTATGAAAGCATGAGTAATGTTTTTTTAAGGCAAGAACACATATTAGTGTTAGACCACTGAGGCAAAACATAATCACTGAACAAGAGACATTGAAATGTTATGAAAACGTTTTCTCATAATACTTAACCTCCCTAGCACTGTTCTGTAGGCCTATTACTACTGTACATATATGCACGTATACTCTCCGCCAAAGATGGCATTGATGTTCTCCTAAGTAGATTATTTTCCTGCTCTCATGTGTGCCCTTTGCTTTCAAAAGGCAAACATTTCCTTTGCTTTTTGTTCTGTTGAATTATTCTTGAATTAGTGCTACATTCATCACACTGACAACAGAAGAATGTAAACGACTCCATGAGGTGTACAGAAAGCATAGAGGTCTGTGCAGTGAACCATTTTTCTGCATGCAATTATGCAAAGTGGCACTGCTAACCTAAATATGATCTAAAATATGATGCTCGGGGATTTCAATACCGGAATCTTCTATATGATTCCCTCAGGTAGTTCTCTCTCTCTCTCTTTCTCTCTTGCTTTCGCTCTTTGCTTTCTCTCTCTCTTTCTCTCTTTCTCTCTCGCTTTCTCTCTTCAGTCTCTTTATCTCTTTTTTGCAGAGCTGGATGATTTGCTTGTTTATACTTAGATTATATTTAAATGCTCAGAGTATTGTGTGATTCTGTGAGCCCTTGAGGCGACGTCAGAAAGAAAAATAATGACAGAAGCATAAAGCTCTCACAGATGATTTATGGAGTGCTATTTATTACATTGAGCTTTGAATGCATAAACCAAGAGGTTGTGTGACTACACCTTGTGTAGCTGAAGTCTAATGGGGCCTGTAGACTATATAGGAGTTCTGAATTGAATCAGAATTACTTACATTTTCATCAAATGTGGGGAAAATGGTCAAAAATATGGAAAGTTCATGAAAATAACATGGCAGTGTTCCTCATTATGGTGAAAGAGTGGCAGAAAGAGTATAGAGCAATTACTCTGATTGCCAATGGTCCCCTGCTATGAAGGTGTTAGCCGTCTCCAGTGAATGAAAAGTGTGGAAAATCCTTCAGGAGGGATATTTTGGCAGCCCAGACATGGCCTGTCAGTCACCGCTGTGTCTTCTGGACAGCCTATTTAATCTCGGTGAGGGTCCGCGATCGGGGATTTCTGACAGGTTTGAAAGCAGGAGGCTGGAGGTGGTGGAGGAGGATTCAGAGCTAGATGCTGCTTCAGGTCTGTCAGATGTAGTTCGGGATCGACCACTAGAGTCGTTTTTTTTTTCCTCTTCCCCTTTAATCAATGCAAACATGCCATCCCTGCCCGATACAGCGAACATATCTGATAGGGAAAGGGAAGATTGCAAGGCAAACCACACGAACCACAAAGGTCAGACTCTTTCAATTCCCAGTGCGGGTCGTTTCCCCTGCTCCTCTTACCTCGAGTGCATGCACAGACACTCGCTCTTCCAGCGCAGCGGAGAGGAAAACAGATAGAGGGATGAGAATGACAGAAGGATAAAACAGTGTGCAAAGAAAGAAAGAATGAAAGAAAGAAAGAAAGAAAGAAAGAAGTTAGGGAGAGGAGTTTATGGAAGTTGATTACAGCTTTTAAAAGTCGGCTGATTAGGTCGTATCCCTGGCAGTGTTTTTTGGCCCCAGGGGAGTGAACTGCAATCAAATGGGACTTGTGCAGAGGGCGTAGCTGTGGAAAATTTGGTGCTTTTTCAGATTTAATAAGATTGCTTTTGTTTGTTGACCATGCAGAGCTGAAATACTAAACCGCCTAATGTCCCCTCGTAAGTCTTGGCCTTATTGCATTGCTGTCATCCATTTAATGGCCAAGAATGGTAATTTTGCACGGGCCAAATGATAAAGCAAGCGTATAATTTATGCAAAGTAATTTAATGTGATGCTATGATGAGGGATTATCATTCTTCTCTATCTGAACTTTGCAACTTTATTAACCTGTGTGGGATCTAATTCTGTCCATGGCGGAGTATTTGCAAAGGTTATACTGTAGCTCAACAGTACAATACTGATTTGGTTAAACTACTTAGAGAAACGGTATGCAACATTGAGACAGCTGCAATCGACTCATATTTTGAATGGCTACAGTATATGGTTAAGTGAAAACCAAGTATAGCAAAGATGCACTTACAGTAGGTTACTACAGCTTTGGAAAGACTTGAGAGACCACTGCACATTTTTGTGATGTCATCTTACGGTTGCTGAATGACATTTTAATGAGTTGACAATTATATTCAAATTTGCAGCGTCTCTTCATTTTTGCCAGAGCTGTAGTGTCAAACACATGATACATACTGTTATGATTGTTGAATGTGCACTGCATCAATATACTGTAGCACTCGATATAGCACTTCTTACAGTCACTCACATTCACATACTGTACACTCAAAACACACTAGCAGAAGAAAAAATCAAGACATAATTCAGTTTACCTGCAGCAGTTGGAGGTTCAGTGTCACTCATTACTGTAATGGATGAGTCAGAATTAGTCAGATTTGAACTCAGAACCCTTTTTCTGGATGCCATTGACTACACCATATTTCTCTCCTACCTGTGAACTATGGTCGCAGCAAATAGTATACTTGATGCATGGTAGCACAAAATTGATGACTACATATGGAATTCTTTATCATGCTTTGCAGGGATCATTTTATCGTTCATGATTTAAGGTTGCTTTCCTGTTTGCCCTGTGCCGTAAATGTTCCAACTGTAATATAATATTTTCTTTCTGGTTCTATTCTGCCACAATTCACAACTATATGAGACCTAGTAGAATATTTGGAGAGGTTTATTGGTGTATGGTTGGGAAACAGCACCATTATGTTGATGCATAAGGACCATTAGTACTCTTGAGTGTATCCTTGTGGCCAAGTTTTACATTGCATATTTAAAACAGGCTCATAACTAGCTAAGTTTTCTGTGTTTCCCAACAGAGTGGATCCATAGATGAACAGTGATCTCTCGGTTCAATCCTTTTTTTTAATCGTCCGATGGTCTGATGGTTGTCCAGCAGAAGAAGCTTTTTTTTTTTTTTTTTGTAAATACAGACCTAAGCTCTCTAAGGACTGCCATACCTCTGGCAGATGGACACATGCATTGGACAGTGAAGTGAATGCAATTTGTGGTGCCATGGGATGTACATGTATGCTGTCCTTTTGAAGAGAGCCGTTCTTCGTGTAGTCGGTGGCTGTATCTTTGCATATGCAATATTTGTCAAGCAAAAAACAAAATGAAAACTTTCAAGAGCAGAAGAACAATCTCCTCCCTGGACTTGACTGGGAGGGTAAAAGAATCAAGCGTGCTGACGTGGAAACGTATAGACTGGGCCTGTGTGTGCCGTACATTTAGTTAGACACGGCGCCCTCCGACATATTTATCGCCGGGAGGCCAGGCAAAACTGGCCCGAATCCAGTGACGACTTGAAGGGTCGATGAATGTTGATGGTTTTGTTTCATTTTTGTTGTCCCTAAATGATGATGGCGATTCGTTATTTGAATGTAAAGACGCGTATAGTAGTTGTGTGAAATGCAGCTCTTTCTGTTCAGTTACTCCCTGGGTCCCATAGCAAGGCCTGGGAGAAGGTGATGATGTCATCTTTTGTATCTGTCCATTTTCTCCCCATTGTTTGCTGGTTACTTTTTAAGCTGGTGTCATTATGGCTTCCATCCTTTGTGCAATGATATTATAAACCAGTAATAAATTATTGTTGTGACATTAAATGCTTGCATTGAGGTTCCTTTGTTTTCTACAAGCTAAACCTAAACGGATGCTAACAAATGTGTTAATTAACAATAATACTAACAATTAGTTTCATGATATGTTAACAAAGCTGTTGTCTGCCTGTAATGTAACTAATACCTGTCAGAGACAATCTGAGTGTTGGCCAGTTGGCATTTGTGTGCATTGTAAAAATGCCAGCCACCAAGTCATTTGTTGAGTCCACTAAATCAAGATTAGGTTCCTATTTGATCTTTCCACATGGGTAACTCTGGGTTCCAACTCTTATTTGGTTTGATGTGGTTCACAACCATCTCCGGCGACAATTTGCTCACTGTTTTTGTTGCTCATTGACCCCTACTGTATATGTAACAGAGTTTCTAGAACATTCATCCAATACTCCAATGTCCCAAAGTTCTGGAATTTTATGTGACTTACAGTGCAATTAAATGTGACAAGCCCATCCCAATTTCACACTTGACAGGAAAAGAACAGTAAAGATCATTTCCATTGCTTTTCATTTACATAACATTAACACTTATTAAGTCTCCTACCGGACACTTACCGGGTCCGGGAGCTGGAGAGCAGTATTTTTTAAATGACATACATAAACCTACTCAAATATAAATCAATGTGAATGAATAAACAGTTCAGCTATTTAAAAGAAAAAAAAAACTTTGTGTATTGACCTTGGGGCTTTGCCCAAGCTGCTGGTATATGAGTCAGAGGAATAACGAGCTTCGGGAGGAGTGTGTGTGTGTGTGTGTGTGTGTGTGTGAGAGAGCTACGCCTCTCGGAACTGAAGGTTATCACTACGGGGAGAGACGCCGTGGCAACGAGGCGCGCCGCAGGGATGACAGGTGCAGACGAGCGCTGAGCTGACCTCTCAGTCCTCAGGAAACCTATAGGTGCAGGCTCCTCCTGGCAAACACTACTTACCCCATGGAAGCTGGCCAAATGCTCCATCTTTCTCTCCTTTTCTCTCTTTTTCTCTCTCTCGCTCGATCTCTTTTTCCGTCTCAAACTGTATACATGCTCTGTCTCTCTCTCTCTCTCTCTCTCTCTCTCTCTCTCTTCCTCACGTTTAATCTCTCTTCTGTTTTCCCATCTCTCTCACACACATACTGTTTTCTCTCTATCACACACACACACACACACACACACACACACACACACACACTTACACATAGAGACCCCATGGAATCTAGCCAAATGCTCCTTTCACACTTTCTTTTTTCTTTCTTTCACTGTCTTTCATTTTTTTTTCATTTTCTCACACATACACTTGTTCTCTCTCTCCCTCTCTCTCTCCCTCTCTATCTCTCTCTCTCTCTCTCCCCCCCTCTCTCTCTAGCGCTCGCACACACACACACACACACACACACACACACACACGCGCACACACACAATGGCACACACATATACAGAAAGGCTGGGAGACTGCATTGTGACTCACTGATTGCCATTTATTTTGTAAAAGGAATTCAGGTTAACATGTGTTCAGTCTCCACTTCATGTCATGCCTGTTATGCAACCAAAGATTTAACGCAAAGCATCTACGGAGCTGTGCATTCAGCTATTGTGCAGGTCCATTGTTATCCCATTTGAATTAAACGGCAAGTCTGTTACTTTACTGGCGGACCAAGATGGTGAAGAAAAGTCCCGTGATTGGCACCAACCAGTATATAAAATATTGGGTCATTCAATGAATGATAGAAAAACTGTCATCCAGAGACGTGATGTGTCTTTCTTCGACAATTCACTTGTCTCTCGTTTCCTGTCCTTTTGTTTCTGAAAGTGTCCATTGGAAATTGCACAAAAGCCAGTGGTTCAATGGAGCATGCAGGCACTGAAAGGATCATTTATTTGAAGATTGATGTAGTTTTGCCTTGGAGACAGACCACTGCCACCAAGGGGGGAAAAATAATTTGAATGTGGCTGTTGCTTGGAGATGAAATTACTTTTGGAACTTGGTGGTGGTGCTGAATTATTCTATGTTCATAACTGAATTTACTTCTAAAACTTTGTTACTTATGAGGAAATTGATGCAAAAAATGTGTATATTCTCAAATGAATTCAAAAGAAATTATGTATTTATTTTTCATCAAAGTAAACTTGTATTTGGCATCAGAGTAAACTATTAATTGGCATCATTTGACGCCTTCGTTAACAAGTTCAGTTTCAAATAAGAGACCATCTGACATCTTCATTAACAGTTTCAATTTCACATAACAGACATGAACGATTCCAACAAATAACACTGGCAAAGAAATAATACCTACAAAGCGTTTACTTCAAACAGCGCATTGTCTCTGTCACGATGATTTAGACAACTTTGGCCTTTGAGATCTTCATCCGTGGAGCCGGAGTGCTTCCTTCTCATCTCATCAGGCTAAATCCCCCCACCGAGCCGTGACCCTGAGATGAAAGGGAGACGCACAAAGCCGCCGCAAGTTCACCAAAAGTTCCTGACGGTCCAATGCTGCAACCCCCGCCACCCGCTCAACATCCCCCAACACACACACACACACACACACACACACACACAAAGACACACACATGCACACACGCACGCGCGCACACACACACACACACACACACACATACCACCACCATCACCACCCTGCCCTTCACCACAGAATGCTGGGAAACCCAAAGTGAACTTCTCTGCCGGGCCAAAACCAATTGCAACAAAGTACGGAGAACAAAAAAAATGGAGAGAGAGAGAAAAGTTGCTGCAGTTTTTTTTTCTTTCCCTCCTCTTTCTCCTCTCTCTCTCTCTCCCTCTCTCCCTGCCTCCCTGCCTCCCTCTCTTTCACTCTCTATCCCCAGCGGCTCGCGGAGGAAACCGGATTGACGTCCATAATCTCCTTCACTTCCCTGCTCTCCTCCACTCCCTCTTTTTGTTCTCTAAGCCAGTCATGGGCTCATTACGGGACTCTATTTTTCTTTTCAGAGGAGCAGTGTGTGCGTGTGACGTGTGTGTGTGTGTGTGTGTGTGTGTGTGTGTGTGTGTCTTTGTGTGTGTGTTGGTGGCTAGTTACACACATCCCCAGAACGCAGCGCTGTAGAGGCGGTGGTGGTGGCGGCAACCGCAGCAGCAGCGGAGCGGACAGACAATTCTCCGCCGGTGCACCTCTCCACACGCCGGGCGCAGCAGGCTCGGGGAGTAAGCTTACGCTTGTTGCAGGCCTGGCATATACACAGGGCCCCAGCAGGACCTGGAGCCCGGCCAAGGAAGCTTCTGGAAGCCTCTGTACCCAGCGTTAGTCCCCTACAAGTCACAGCAGACTCGGGGGGAAAGGGGGAGAGGGGGTTTTGAAATGGTACTCACACTTTGCAAATCTCTGCAAATCTGAAGTTGAGATGGCTTTGACTTTTGTTGTGTCTTGCTCTACCAGAGAGCATTGTGGGTGACACATCACAGTGCAGCATACTAGTGCTCCTCATGTACTCAAAATACCTTCTACCTTTAGTCCCAGGGCCCTGTGCGTCTTTGTACTATAACTCTCAGATATTTGGGTCTTACTTTACTTGTATAGTAAGAAACTGAAGAGTGTAATGATGAGATTATCAACAAACTATCTGCTGACATATACCGGTAATTTATTTAAGGTTAAGGTTTAGGGTAGAGTTTGGTTAAAGTGATGTTCAGTAATTGTTAAGCAATAATTCTACACATTGAACTTGAATCCCACAGATGATCTATTTAGTCTATTGTACCCACTGTGCAAAGACACGTCTTTAGTTTTGGACATCCAATTTTGGTCCCCTGAAGGTGCAGACTGTAAGGCTAGATGATGTCTCTTTTTTCCCCAACGTCCAGTATTGACATCTGCAGGACCTCTGTATAACGTCCAAAAAAGGTTACCTAGTCATATTGACGTCCAAGTGGGGTCATGGTTAGACTTCCAAATAGTGGACCTAGTTTGAACGTCGTGTTGTCGCCCAGAATTGGTCTTGGACCGACGGATGCACTAAAGACATGATCTGCACATCCATCAAACGTCTAAAGTTTAGTTGGTAGGAGGACTACAGTTTGGGTTTTCTTAAGGTGGTGTTCAGTAATTGTGAAACAATAATTCTACACATTGAACTTGAATCCCATAGATGATCTATAGGTGGACTATCCAAGTGATCGTGTTGTGCTACAGTATTTGATATATTACTCAGACAGAGATTAACAGAGAAATATAATGTATTGCATATGCAGGATGGCAACACCTCAGTGCAAATTCACTGAAACAAAATGTGAAGGAGACTGTGCCTATTTCTCCAAAATGCAAGGGATGAGCTCAATGCCCAGAGATGAGGTGTTTTTACACTGGGAAAGTAAAAAAGACCCTCACAGGAGACACCGCACACCCAAATAGGGATTTACAGGAGAAAGGAGTAGAGGTCATTATTTCCCTCCATCCTCAGACAGCAAAGAACTCCACTCTTTTTTTTTTCTTTCTTTTTTTTAAAGGAGTTCTTGGGGTGCTATGGCTTTAAAGAACCATTAGGGGTTTCTTCGATGGACCCTTCTTCTGCCATATATGAAGCATGGTTTTTGGTTCTATACAGAACCTTTTTTCAAAGAGTGTTGTTTCAATTCATTTGCAAAAGGCAGTACTGTACCTTATATGGCATCTTGGTGTTCTGTGTTAGATGGTGGACTGAGCTTAGCTTAGGCAGTGCCTCAAACAGAATCACGTAGCCCCATCAACAGCGAGCATCTGATGCAAGCTCTCCAGAAACCAATGGCTCAATTACGACTTTCAGGGGAATTAGCAACAGTATGCGGCTCCTTTTCGAAGTTTGGCCATTATCATGCATGTGGACTCCTGCTGTAGCCGATGAGGCTTTTGCTTAGTGGGTCCTCATCAGCCATAGAGAGGCTGTCAGTTAGGCAAATAGCCGCATTACCGCCGACTCTCGACAATTTACAGCCACGCGCTCGAGTGTTCATCTTCTTTTACGAGAGAGCGAGAAAGCCGTCCATTTGCTCAGCGATTCAAATGGCTGCGAGGACACCTGTGTGAATGCATTACGGAGGCTCATTAGCATGCTAACACTCTCTCCCTGACACACACACACACACACACACACACACACACACACACACACCACACACACACACACACACAGAGAAAGCACAGCAGTAGAAGAGCTGGTGCTGGTGGCGATTAACCTGAAAGTAGTTGAGACGATTGCATCAATCGTACGTCACTCTCGAAAACCGAAGCAGGCAGAGGTCGGTGAAGGTTGGGATAACCAATCGACAAATATTTCAAGGCAAGGCCTCCTTTTTTCCCTTTGAAGATTTATTCATACAAATGAAAAGGAGGTGGCTTTGTGTGGGATTTGTGTAGGATTGTCATTTCATATTATTGGCCAGTTTCATGCCAGAATAGACACTGGTGAATGTGAAGGCTGAACGCAAAGACATCGATTTAGTTTCGCCTGGAAGCCTTTTTTTTCTGCCGTGATTAATACATGGTTTCTCTCACAGCTGTTCTTCCACTCATTGTAAATCTCCTCAAGGATCCCTGGCCACAGATACCTGTGCAATCAGATGGCTCTTTAGTTTCACTCTACTCTGTCATTTGCACAAACACTGTTTACTACCCTGAGTAAGTCTGCAATCAGATAAACGTTGTCAGGCCATTGTTATTGGAATAGAACGGAATGGAGTAGAGTATAATGGAACAGACGGAACATTGCTCACCAGCAATCCTCAGAAGTCTTTAGATTCAGCGGCAGAGGAGCCACTCTGGCGTGAAGACCTTTCTCACAGAGTTACTGCAATCCCAGTCCCCTTCAGGGACAAATGAACAAGGGCACTACTTTTCCCTCTGCACAATCTGTGAAGAGTGTAAGTGGGGGAAAAAAAGACCCCTTTCCCCAGACCCCCGCCCCAATCCCTAGGGTGGTATGGTTTTTCCGACTCTCCAACACCATCTACTCTTAATGTGTGTGTGTGTGTGTGAGAGAGAGAGGGAGAGAGAGAGTGAGAGTGTGTGTGTGTGTGTGTGTGTATTTGTTCATATGTATGTATTTGTGTGTGTGTGTGTGTGTGTGAAAGAGAGAGAGAGAGAGACAGAGAGAGAGAGGAGAAAGAGTGTGTGTGTATACAGTATGTGTGTTTGTTCATATAGGTGTGTGTGTGTGTGTGTGTGTGGGCGCATGCCTGTGTAATCTTCTGAGATGGCGCCACCAAGGAGAGGATGGCACGCAGATGGCAGCGATGCCCTTGGCGGTGAGCAGACTCAGGAAGCGCCCGGCCGGCACATACACACACACACACACACACACTCTGAAGTGACGGCGGTAATTAAGACGTCTGGAATGACAACAGCCGCTTGCTGGCAGATGTAAATGTATGATAATCTGTAATTACAGATGCAAGCATGAATCAGATGTCGAGGACTTCAGGTTGATGTCTTCATCACGGTCCTAGGATGGGTGTCAGATCTCACTGTGTTGCTGTTGTTCTCTTACACCCTAGAACACAATCACTAACTGGGTTGCGTCTTTTTCGTGACATATGCTGGATTTGTTAGTGATCCCACCGAACTGGCTTCATCACTGCGTCGTCGAATCACAAGTGCACACACGAGCAGCACTTTGCAGCACTGTGTGTGTGTGTGTGTGTGTGTGTGTCTCACTGCCACATTACACTGGTGATCAAAGTGATCCGTCTTTTTCAGAAGTGTTTTTTTTTTCTTCTCCGAAAAACAGGTTGGCCTACAAACGCCTCCAATTACTTGCAGTCACAGACTGATCTGCACTGTACACACACATAGTCGCTGCTCTTTAGCGGTAGTTTGTAGAGTAAGTGGGTTGCCTTTAAAAAGGCTGTTAAATGGTCCTTTTCCCTCCACTCATGATGAGCATACTGGGGCTGGAGCGTGTGGGATTAGGGGGAAAGTTATGCCATTATGATGAAACCTAGCTTTGTTCCTCATGCACCTACCTTCTGCATATTAAGGGTAATCCCGGGTGACATCCTGTGATTTTTTAATAAGGATGAAATTAAGAATTAAAAGGTTAGAGGGAAATCTCGCCTCGACTCGGGCTCGGTTCTCATTAATTCTGGTCCAGAGCTGACGGGAACAGCAAACCCAGACCCCTCCGATCCCAATTTTGACAATAATATCTTGAGTAAATATGTCTATATTACAACTGGAATCTTTACAAAGGTTCACCTAAGGCCAGCTTTGAATAATTCAACAATTAAGATATTAAAACAAAGTCAGTTTCTTCTTTAATGACTGTAAGACAAAATCACAAAACCTTTCATCAACTCTAAAACATCTCTGGCATAACCCATATTAGTCTTAACAAGGTCTATTCTCAAGATGTCAAAATAGCAATCATGGGGCGCCTTCTGCAAATTAAGCCATTAATATGAAAAATGCTGGGCAGAGCCTCTGTCAGAGTCTAGATGATCAATTACTCATTTAAGAATATTATATTCCATCCAAGCAATAAGTGTTCTGTCTTTCGCCGACCCACCTTTCATTAATCCGCTCGTTTGCATCTTGTCTTCAGGTTGGCGACAAGCCATTGTAGAGGTGCTTGCGTGGTGCTATTTTGGTTTTTAGGTGATGAGATGATGATAATGGCAGGGGAGGTGATCCTAGGACATTATGATCCAAAGGTTTCGCCTGACAGTCAGATGTCTTCCACTGTCATTCTGGAGTTTCTGCGCCCAGATATGGGGACCTTTCGGGCACCTAATTTAGCTAATGCAGACTTACCAAATATCAACAAACAGCACTGGAGTGGCTGGCTGTCTGGTGCGGCAAGCCATAATTGAGTAGCCGTGTGGACGTTTCATGTATTTTATGTCATTTCCGTGTCAAAAATTTGAGTCACATTGTTAGCCCACACACACTTAGACTAAGATGACTTGCAAACACCACTGCACTGACCCAAAGCACGTAATATTAGGCATCTCTGACCTAAAATCATAGATTTTAAATGTTTATCCAAAACGACTTTCAAAGTCCAATCACGGGTAATGATTGTGCATTCATTCATGTCAGGAATTTGATCTGATCCTCAATTAGAGAGAAAATTCCGCAATACTATAGTATAGCCTAAACCCATTTGTCAACTGAAACTATCTTCACTCTCATTTTAGGAATTGACCTTATAGAGGACCCAGGTGCAAACACAGTGCTATCAGCACCAAGCCAAACCACAGAAAGTGCATGCTGTGCCTCTTCAATTTACATTGTAAACATTGCTATTTACCTGTAGCTCATCAGTGCCTTTCTCCGCCCCCTACCGCAATTTGCACTGCTCACAACTGAACGCCATGATTCAATCACAAGCACATTTGAACGGAGTCAACTGATGACAACATTAAAAGCAATCAAGAGTTTAACGGTCATGAAATAATACAATACATGATAAGATGTCATCAAGCAGAAAGATAATGCAGAGTAGTATTCTACTCCACTTAAGACAATAAACAAACTACTTGTGCACATACTGTAGCAGTAAAGTTTAAGTTGATGACGTGAAAGTGAAAGTTGGACATTAGAAAGGCCATTGAAAGCTGAGGTTGCTTCTGACATACAATAGTACAAAGAAACAAAACTGGTGCTCTGAACCAAGTGCGGCCTGTTAGTACATACATAGCAAAGTCATGTTTTATACGCATGTTGCAAAGAAAATACGCCTGAAGTGGGTGGAAAAGTGATAGTACATCTAGCGCTGTGCTATGCCGTCAAAGATGGCTACAGATGAACACCAGTTTTTTTTAAACGGCTTTGGCCGCTACAATGAACCAGTTAGACTTGGCTTTTTCTCTAAATGAGGAACAGAAGACGGCGCTCGAGAAAAGGCGTTTTTGCTGCCGACCAGATACAGTCCAATCTACTGCTTAGCTCCGCTGGTAGTGTTATCCAATTGCGTGCAGTGATATTTCCAAATTCCTGCTTGGTGCCACCCCTCGAGTTGGGCCATTTTCCTTACTCATTGCCAGACCCTAGATTTGGGTCTGGATTTCCAGGCTACTGTTCTACTAACTCTGTTCACTCTTTCGTGAACTCAGAAATAAAATGCTGTAATGGGAGTCTGTCTCAGTCAGTTTAATTGGCGGCTGGGGGAGGTATCCAGGACTTTTCACATTCCATACCTTACACCTTAGATGAGGCAGCACAGGGGTTTTTGTCTAGCCGCACGCCAACCAGTGAAGTTTTTGTCTGGATTAAATTTTGAAGTTTGAAGTTTTTGAAAGACATACAGGGTCAGGTATCTCAAAATCAGCTCAAGGTTCAGGTGTGATGTTGCTTTTGCAGTGCAGTAGTTAGCAAGATGGTGGGGTGGCGTCATCAGAAAGGCTTTGTTCTGTGAACCAAAAAGTGTTCTGCAAAGAAGAATACTGTGTCCTCTAAATTACTAAATTTAAATGCACAGTATATAGATGAGAAGTCTCGAGCAATTTCGGTGAACAGTGTTGCAATTTCTCACAACACCATTCAAGTCGTGTGTGTGTGTGTGTGTGTATGAACTGTGTGTGTGTGTGTGTGTGTGTGTGTGTGTTTGCGTGGCCTGACAGAAAGAAGCGCTGATTCAGCGCATGTTCCTGTAAAGTGATGGCTGTGTCCTTTTTTAGTGAGTATATTTGAAGTGGGAACAAGTTTCACCCCCTCGTTCCCCTCCCCACTGCACCCCCCCCCACCCCCCCACCCCAAAAAATATGAAATAAATAAATAAACAAATGCTGCCAGTCGGCAAGTTTTAATTGCCTCCCGGGATGTTGGGCGTCCAGGTCATTTGTCACGGTGGCTTACTGCTGCGTCTGCACTGCAGGCTGCCCTGCGGTCTCCCCCCACCGTCCCCTCACGCTTGGGGACCAGGCCAGAGGCCATGGAAGTACCAGGGCTCGGGGCAGGGAGCACACACAGACACCACACACATACACACACACACACACACACACACGCACACACACACACGCACACACACACACACACACTCATACATAAACACACACACACACACACACATACTCATACATACAGTAAACACACACACACACACACACACACACACACACACACACACACACACACACATGCAGAAACACATACACAAACATATATAGACTTTTCTAGCATGATCATTTGGGATCCTGGTTCTAGAGTAACTTCTTTACATTCAACAAAAGCAAACAAAGAGGGTGGGAGGGAGGTCAAGGTCAGTGTTTGTTTGTTTATTTTGTTGTTGTTGTTGTTGTTGTTGTTGTTGTGGGGATCCTTTCCATTTCCCCCAAAAAAGAGGGAGAAAATGAGTCGTGAGTGTTCAGAACACCTTTTTGGGTCGAAATGAGAGAGGCTGGTGGTCATTTGAGGCTAATTGATGGACAGGCAGCACACCAAAGACAGCTTCTCGTTTGAGAGAGAAACAAGAGAGCGTGCAACAGCGTGGAGAGAGGGAAACGAAAAGATCAAAAAGTATGTGGAATTTATAGAGAAAACATAAAGAGAAGGGAGAGAGTGTGTGTGATTGGTGTGTGTGTGTGTGTGAGAGAGTGTGTGTGAGTGTGTGTGAGAGAGAGAGAGAGAGAGATACAGCCGTTCAGTATGTGTGTGTCGTGTGTGTGTGTGTGAGAGAGAGAGAGAGAGAGAGAGAGAGAGAGAGAGAGAGAGAGAGAGAGATACAGCCATTCAGTATGTGTGTGTGTGTGTATAAAGGAGAAAGAGGAAAGAGGGAGAGAGTGACGGTGGGGTGTGGATGAGGAGAATTAAGGCCCTGAATAGGAGATGATTACACATTGTCTTGCTGCTAAAAGCCAGCCTGGACTCCTGCCACTGCTTGTTCCGACGCACCAAATAAAAAGCAATTGTTTGATAATCTGGGCCAACGCACTGTGAATGTCATTGCTGAAGATGGAAAGCTTTGTCGCGCATTCAAGGACACTTTTTTTCCCCCCTGCCATTCACTCCGAGCTGCTCATTTAATGTCAGAAACGTTCAAACATTTCCCAGACATTATTATGTATATTGATGAGGACATTACAATAGCACTGATTGAAATGGTAGTTTTCTTTTTTTTTCCGAGCAGGTGGTGGAACCCTTCTTACAATGACAAAATGTTCACAATAACAGATGATGTGGTGTGTCTGAAGTGGGTCGGCATAAAATCACCATATAACTCCCAGTTCTAACATTCTAATATGTTAACTTGCAGGACAGTTACAATAGCAGAAACTCATCCACTGTTCAAAGCAGTGTTTACCAGCTACAATGGCTGTCATTACTGTTTGTGATTTCTTCATTACAGTAATATAGTATAGAATATACAACCCATCTTGCAGGGTTTGTGAGTTTTTAAATCAGATTAGGCTGAACGAATACATCGAGAGTATCAGAAAGTACTGTAGAATGTCAGCTTTGATTGTAGTTAGCTTCTACAATGTAGGCCTACTTTAAAAAAATAAATAAATAAATAAACATATGATTAGCAATCCAATATCCTATGTGCAAGCAGCTAAAAAATGTGTAAGCTTTTAATTACATTTGGAATATTAGTGATGCGCTAGTAGTGACACACCACAAAAATGTTTAATACCAATGAGCCCTGCAAACATCATTTCCTGATAATGTAATAAAACGTCTTTATGTCAAACATGGTTTAGTTTCACCCAATATACCATCTCCATTCTGGTGGTATTATGGGAAAGGACACCTCTTCTTTTGTATCCACCTGTTCAGGTGGCCTATAGGCACAGATGACCATGCCCTGGTATAGGCACAGACTACCATGCCCTGGTAGGCACAGATTACCATACTGGAGTGATCACACTGATCAAACAAACTGGACTTTGATGGTCAAGCGTACGCTCCTAAACCATATGCTTCAGACCCCTCATTTTAGATGGACAAAATATAGGGCCCAGTGTCACATACAGTATCGTAAAACAGTAAATGATAATCATTACACTACAGTATGTAACTTTACCATCTAAAGGAGCTTCTACATTAGCCTGGACCTACTAAACTCTCGTACTGTACATTCATAATGTACAGAGAGTCTGGCCACTTTCCATTGCTAGGCGTGAACTTCCTTGAATGTGGGTAGTTTAAAACTATTGCATGTGCCCAGAGCCACTCGGACCTGCCATAACCAAACGGTAACGTTTGGTCGTAGCGTATGTCATGCGGAAACTAGCGCACAACCTCGTCATTGTTCTCAGCTACTCCCTCTGTTAGCGGAGTGGACCTGCTCATTTTTGGCTTGAGAAAACCCATGAACATACCGCAGACCCAGAGGACGCACTGAAGGAATTATGAAAATTGAGCGGAAGTACATAGGAGGGCAGAGCCAGGTTACTTCTACATATAGGGCCATATGTTATTTCATTCATCATCCTCCATGGTTCTGTCTAACCACCAGGGAAACACATTACAGGAGGAGGGTGGAGAGGTGCCAGGATTCCTTCCTCAGGTGGTCCTGTTCTGCTGCTTACCCCATAGGAATGTTTCAGTTCTTAAGGATGGATTTGTTACAGCCCAGGAGACCTCGGCATGAGCTCATTATTGTTTCAATTATGTCTCAATTTAATCACAGACATCTCACCTTAAATCCCTTTAGAGAAACATTTTAAGATGGAAATAAGATGAGCGAAGATGAGTGGGAAAAAAAGGTTTTCCCTCTCTCTACCCCTCTTTGAACAGTTATCTTAGGCTAGTTGGATATCAGGTTTAGTTTAATTCTGACGACATTGTGTGGCAGAAAAGAGGAGAGGGGAAAGGGAACAAAGGCCTCTGTGCTAGAGGCCTATTAGTAAACACAGAACCGTGCTTGTTAATTGGTCTCGTTTTGGTTCTCGATTTGCTCGAGATACAAGTCACCACTGCATATGCTAATCAGAATCAGGTGCAGAGTTCTGCTCGAGTTTAATTCAAAGTTGAACGCTGAGCTCTAAAGAGACGGCGAGAAACCGAATGAAGGTCTCTGTCCCAGAAGCCTATCAAACAAAGACTTACAGTAATTAGGCTAACAGCTCTGGATCCCGTATTTGAGATACCAGCACCACACGGCACCACACGGCAGTCTTATACGGTGTTTTGATCAAGATCAAGTTGAAGATCAAGACCAGAGTGGAAATGACAGGATGAATGCCGTCTTCATGGGGTCCGACGGGACTCATTTAAAATTGTGGGGGGGACGGCTAAATGACTGAATTAGTTGTTTAACTTAACGCCTCACTGGGCATGCTCCCTGAAGGGACCTGATGACCTGGTCCTCAAGGTACTCCTGTTCTCCTCGAGCAGGCACAAACACAGTCACAAACAGATACTTAGGCAAACACACACGTACACAGATACACACACACACACACACACACACACACATACACAGGCAAAAGAACACACGTACACTGAAACCTACACACACACACACACACACACACACACACACACACACACACACGTACACGTGAGACTGGGTACACACACACACACACACACACACACACACACCTTTCCGCTGTGTGCTCTCTTGATGTGGACATAATGAGACAAGAAGCTGCTTGGAGGAAGACGGGGGAGGCAGTGAGACGCCGAGGAGTGCTCAGGTAAACAGGGAGGCGGCGGCGGTGGAGGTGGGGTGGTGGTGGTGGTGGTGGGGTGGAGGAAAAGAGAGCTGGGGGAAGACCAGAACTCTCACCTCCGGCAAAACTCTGCTTAAGACGTTCTGTGTTTGATCTAGCGCAGCTGTTCTGCCTCGCCCTCCGGTCCTCCCTCCACCCCAACGCAGGTTTGCGGCGGCCTCTGCTTTACCCCACGCCGAAGAGCCCTCTTCAGATGCGCCGTGACACTCTCAGTACACTCAACCACTGTGTATGTGTTTACAGTATTGCGTATGTGTGAGTGTGAGTGTGTGTTTGTGTGTGTGTGTGTGTGTGTGTGTGTGTGTGTGGGTGTTGGAGGAGGAGTCACTTAGTATGCAAAAAGAAAGAGAGAGAGGCCAGAATTGTTACAGGGCTCTTAACTTAATTACTCCCAAATGCCACAACAAATGTTATATTTCTATTGACCATTTCATATGGTTGTCATATGCTGTGAGCTAAGAAATCTGACCTGGTTTGTAAATTACCGTAAGGCTGTAATCATTGGTGAAGACTTCAGCCAAGCCATCAGACAGCACCAACCTACTGTTCACTTCAGTTATAAACTCTGCTTCTGGGAATGATGGTTTTCACTTGAGCAAAGCACAGGGTATGTTTGCAGAAATGGTAAATGCTTCACATTTGCAGATAATGGCAACCCTTAGGCATTCTGCATCATTTTCAGTTTTTCAACAATAATTTGAAAAAATAATCTGTTGTTTACGCATTTCTAATTCTGTTATTATTGTTTATTTATTTTTAAACTTACTTACATCAGAACTTTGTGTGTGTGTACTATATGTGTGTGTGTGTGTGTGTGTGTGTGTGTGTGTGTGTGTGTGTGTGTGTGTGCGTGTGCGTGAGTGTGAAACTCATTGGCACCTAGGAAGGCTTCATTGCTCATTATGATGTGACAATAAGAAATTCATAAAGTAAATTTGAGATGAAAATTGCTATCGGGGATTTAGTCATTAAACACCACCTCTGTTTCCATCTGGTTAAGCAACACTGTTTGCAGACCAACATGTAATACCCTCTTAGCCAGCACTGCTGAGAATTCCTTTTTCTTTCTTGATTTGCTCTTCCTCATCGTAGCGTTTATGATGCCACCCATTTGGATCAGCGCAAGCTACAATTTCTTCATTGTTTTTTTTTTTTCTTCTTCTTTCTCGTCAGCCTTGTTCAGAACAATTCCTTCCTCCATCTGCATTTTTAATGCATGGAATATTAACACATTTTTAATATTTCAGCAGAAGTAATGAGGGCACTTGACCTCTAAATTTGAATTTAATCTCTGCATGCACAATTCATGGCACGCCTTTTCTTCCCTTGTCTTGCTCCCATTGTTTCAACTAGAATGTGAGAGCGGTGATCAATCCTTTCTTCAAAAATACACAGTCTGCACTTTGCAAGATTCATGAAACAAACTTGAGTAGCCATGATATTGAGACCTGTGCTTCATTGCAATATTTGTTGTGCTGACTGCTCATGTTATCATCGCTGGGGCCGGCCAATATCCTGTTAAACTCATTTGAATAGCTGCAAAATACCTGGTTTGAAAGATATACTGTACATGCTTGAACAGAGAACATACTCTAGACTGAAATGACAGTTGACATTGATGACACTGGTTTTACGGGAGACGTGTCACCCTTGTCACATGTGTGTAAAAGTAAACAAGTGCCTCTATCCAGAGACAAGACTATCCGGGGGGAGATACAGACGAAAGGCTAAGAAGACACATCCAAATAAAATATCAGTCACACTGGTGTTTACTTGCTTGCAATCACCATGACCATCCGAGGAATACGATCGCCAGGCAAAGTTATGCACCCTTTGATATCACTGTGTTATTATGACCGGGATCAATGCTGGAAAAGGTGGACCCTATAAAAGAATAACACCTGTACCTTTAAATAATAATAAAAAATAATGTTGGTCGTTATGTTCTTTAAATCATCTTAGCCTTCTCCCCTCTTCGGCGCCCTGATTATAACTACAAAGGTCTCCCTAAAACACATTATACAGTATATTAGAGGTCAAAGGCATCATCATAGAGAAAAAAAGGGTTGAAATGATATCAAAGCTAGAAAACGTAAATAGGATTTCCCCCCAACCCCCTTAAGTCAATATGTTCCTGAGGGTAAGGCACAGATCATTGATTTTGGGAAGGTAAACAGTGCTTCCATCTGAAGGTACTATAGAGTGCTGTTATGTGTAGCTGCCGTTTCCTTTTACTGTATTAAGATTTACAATCTAGTGGTAAATCACCGAAGGCCAGTGGAGAAACAGGTATCTCTGAATTGAAATCAGACAGGTGTCTGATGATTCCCTTGGGGATCAATAAAGTATCTATCTATCTATCTATCTATCTATCTATCTACAGTATCTATCTATCTATCTATCTATCTATCTATCTAAGTGTTGCCCAAAGACAGTAAGGTGTTGCCCCCATCAAATATGATGGTTGCATTGACATATGAAAAGTAATAGAACTCGACAGAAAATGCGTTAGCTAAATTCATAATATCTACAGTATGTTGTGTTCCACGCAGCATTCAATGGAAAAGCACTTTTCAGTCTACCTCGAGAACGTTTTGAAGGGAGTA
>NC_085010.1:22392561-22397561 GCF_963854185.1 Sardina pilchardus
CATATACATACACATACAGTACACACGCAGAGTACAACTCTCACACGAATGTGTGCCACCTTTAGCATTTGTCAGTATCTATTTCACTATCAACAACAAACAACAAATGCATTAATTTCTCTTATTTTGCTGTACTGTAAGTCAGTCATGTCCCACGCTTGCTTATGGCCACGGATACATCCGGAAGCACCTGTACCTGGCATGAGTGAGGTTGCCGTGGGAACCAGTGGAGGAAGAAATCCGGTCCAGAACTCGCACTGTACCCAATGCACTGGAGTCAAGGTCAAGTTCAAGGTCGCTGTCTCATGCCTTGTGTCTCACGTGTGCATCTGTACGTGAACATACAGAACAGACCCAGGAGGAAGGGGCTTGGATGTGGAGAGAGTTGTGTGTCTGAATGCAGAACAAGCCATTGGATCCGAGAGAAGTGTGAGAAACATCCATATGGATGACATTGGCGATAACATGCCTGCATGTGAATATAGAACGGATCTTAAAACACAGGCATGTCTCTGATGGTTTAAAAATGCATGAGATTTTCCATATCTCCTTTTTACTGTTACGGTGCATTCAAAATCGGCACAAACGTTATATTCTGAACGTCTGCCACAATGCCTAATGTGCGTCTCACTTACTGGGGTTTGTTTTATGTCACCAAAAAGTATTCCCCAGAAGCCAAAGTAATTCCGAAAAAAAGAAATTGTACTGAATGTTTTGCTAATAGTTACAGCCAGGCCAGCTACAAACAATGGGACACATACTGTACCGATATTACATTAGCAAAATACTTTTTTATTAAATGTTAACATTGAAAAATCTGGTTACATTGTTAGCTCGTTTCTTGCTGAAGCAAGACATAAGCTAGAGTGAAAAATAAATTAATCAATTTACACTGCCTCCACCTCTTATGTGGCACAACAATGTGTTTATCCATGTGTGTTTCTATGTGTACGCTCTGCCTTTGCTCTAAAATAGAGATGAAGTATTAACGGTAACACTTTATTTTAAGGTATACATCTACAAGAGTGACACATAACACTGTCATGAACGTGTCATAAACATGATATTCAAGTCATTTAGGTGTTATTCGGTTTTTGTCATGACAAGTTAGGGTTAGGCTTCATGTGTCATGTCACTCTTGTAGATACCTTCAAGTAAAGTGTTAATGTGTAAACAGGGTTTCCTCTGTTATTAATGGCCATAGCACTGCCAGTGTTAATTTGATTCACTGATTCTAATGGAATTCAATTGCTAACAGTTGATGAACGTCAGATAGGCGACTGGAAAACTGCCTTGGTGGAAATTCCCAATCCGACAAACAGGCATGCACCACACTCTCCAGCTCCCAACACAGTGCTGATGGATGAAGATGAAAGTTGTAAGAGAATGCATGGACATATTAGAGAGGATTGTTAGAGGAAGTGAATGAAATGCTGGCCTCCTGCACGACCAATTAAGGATTTCTTTCAGTGGTTAGAGATGTGACTTAACTTCACAACTAGTCCATTGTACATTACCACATACTTTGGTAGGAACATTAATGAAGATAAAATTGTGCAATGAAAATATATGGATGTATAGTTATTATGAGTGGATATTACAATTATTATAATGAATAATGATTCATTTCTTGCTGCTCTCAGGGCAGATGTCTGCATAATTGATAAATTGATAAATATAGCAATACCATGTTGTTGTAGCAGTGAGACAATGACATGAAAATGTCCAAGAACAGTTTCTCATTGTCCATGTTTCCATTTGGCCACTTTCGGATTCAACTGAACCAAAATTCAAGCACAAAAACATATGCAAGAAAGTAATGCATTTAATATACATAATACCACAATCACTGATTTGCTTGCCCATGCTGGGAACTCAGGTGATGCATCTTTTGTCTGACAATCAGTCCAGAGTTTTATTTTCCGATGGGATAGTTCAGGAACCAAACGGCAGGGAGTCTCAGGTGCCCCTGCAACCGTTAGTCCCCAGATGTCCCTTGAAATGTGACCCGATTCCGATAATGTATTCCTGTCAACAATCGGAGCGTTGCCTTTTTAATATGTTCCCCGGGGAGTTATGAGGACAAACAACGTGAGTCAAACTCCATTTTAGCCGAGCAGAGACGGGTACAGTGACATGTTCCACTGTTGCCCTGAAGGCAAGGCCAGGGATGAAGTATTTCTATAATGGAATAAAATGTGGGCTTTATCTGGCCCTCTCTTGGCAGAGGCGCTTGGCTCGGTCTCTCAAAAGATACGGCTTCAGCTTCTTCACTTTTTATGTCATCGTTGTCCAAACAGGCTCTGTGTTTCTCTAAACCGATACACTCATCAGATTGGGCCTAGTCTGGCACAGTATCTTTGTCTTGAGACAGGTCCCCAAAAGTACAGTACATGCCATGCATGAATGCCACTCACTTGTTGCCGTGAGCTCAATATAACCAAGCGAGTGCGGAACATACAGTATATAGCCAGGGTACTCCTCTAGACACACGCCCACACGCACATCTGTTTCGGCTAAACAAGTTTGAGTGGGATACTGTTGCATAGGTGGTTCACACATACAAGCAGTTCCCATCTGCACAGATGTGTTCACTCATTATTCTAAAAGCAAAGTGCCATGCTTAAAGCGCTTCTGGCTTCTAAAGGAATAGGAAAAGGTTTGTCAATTACTGGCAGCAACTTTGGTACAGGCTTACAACAAAGCTACCTCTGGTGTTTACAAGACTGTGGGCATGGTGTGGGCGTTCCATAAAGGATATAGTGTATGACCCCCACAACCAAGAAGACTGTCAGACTACTGACCGCTATGAAATATTGATGTAGAACAGAGACCAGTCTTATGAAATATTTACATGTCTAATATTTTATCCAATCAAGGCCATACCAAGCGGGAAAAGACCTGGTCAGAACATTTGAGAAACCTTCATTTCTCTTATAAAGAAGTCTATCTGTTGTACACACAAACAGAACAAGCCTGGCAAAACATCTTTCTATCTGTTCTCCACATGCTCACAGGACCCAGCTGTAAACAAAGGCCACTGTGTGGATGGCTGAGTAAGAGTGCTGGGCGCTGTTTCTCTTCTCCTGATTGTAATTGTTGGTGTGAGGACCCGGTGAGACCATGTGCTGATACTGCTGCTCTAGAATGGTTAATGTAGATCAGATCCACCGGACGGACAATTGGGGCCGCAGATGACAATATTGTATGCAGCTGCGATTGGTGTTTTTGTTTCGAATGACGGCCGGTGCATTTTGAAAAAGTTATGGATAGCTTTAGGGTAAATGTTAGAATTAGGGTTAGGGTTAGGGCTAGGGCTAGGGCTAGGGCTAGGTTTAGGTTTAGGGTTAGGGTTAGGGTTAGGGTTAGGGTTAGGGTTAAGGTTAAGGTTAAGAATTAAGTTTAGTTCGCTACGAGTAGAAGTTACAAGAGAGCATCATCAGGAACGTCATCCGGAACTCCCGCCCTATTGTCCGTCCGGCAGATCTGATCTACTGTAGACAGTAACTACCCTCTAGGATTCTCTCAGGCCAGTCCAGACCAGACCAGACCATAGCAGTGTCCCAGGCACAGATGGGGCAGGCTGACCCCCCCCCCCCCCTCCCCCCCCCCAGGGCAGCCAGTGATCTTCTGAAGAGCCTCCAGTCCAGAGGTGGAGGGGGTTGGGGTGGGGGCATCTCCTCATTAATTGTGCATGGTGTGCAGTCATGGGTCGGGGCTACAGATGTGGCTTTGGTCTGCTTTGCCTCTGAACAGGAGAGGGATTTTGCAGTAGAAGCGATGGATATCACATAGAGTAGGTGGTTGGTTCAGCGTGTTGAAAGGGCCTGGAAAGTGCATGTACTGTTGAGGAAAGCATCTTCTGTGTGTATGAATTTAATCCTGTTGAATTCATAGGTGTATGTGTACTGTACTGTGTATGTGTGTGTGTGTGTGTGTGTGTGTGTGCGTTGGACGGTGAGATGGCAAATGACTATGTGACTATGTGAGAAAGTGTGATACTGTAGGTTGTGTGTGTTTTGTAAGAAAGAGAGAATGTGATATAGAAAGTGTGTGTATGACTAAGTCAGAGAGAAAGAGCCAGCAAGAGAGGGAAAGAGCGAGAGTGAGAGAGTATCTGATATTGAGGGGCAGCATGTGTTTAAAGCATGTGCACAGGTGATGAAAATTGGACGTTTTCCTGCATGCCAAATGACTTGCTGACCTTTTTCAGCAGCCAGATATGAGCGCAGCCTTGTTTTTATAGTGAGTCTAGCAGTCTGTCGGTGATGGGGGAGTTTGAATGAAACACACAGAGACGTGTGTAATTTACATAAATAAGAACAAGTACAGCACCTGATTGAAGGACACAAAGTCCAAGCAGTGAAGCCTGAGCAGTAGCTGCCGGGGAGAGAAAAAAAAAAAATCTGTGAAGTTTTGTCTCAATCAAGTCTCATGGGTGAAAGTTTTGAGAACGTGAACATGTCTTTGCAGACAGAGAACGAACACACACACAAAGGGGCCCGGGGGGAGAATGCTGCCTTAACCAATGAGTCATACTGAATCACACAAGAGGCGAAAGATAGAGATTTAATCATCGAGATCGCTTGGCACCCGTGTATTAAAGGTTATCATGACATGCAGCGCAGTTGGATGTCTTGAAGGCATACCTGAATGAGGAGGTTGATATGGAGCAACATCAGGGCCTAATGATGTCTGTGTGGACAGATGGGTCTTATATGAGTCAAGTTATTTATTATAGAAAAAAATATCATGAGTTATATATCAGGCTACCGATCTAAGACCTCAATGTTCTGCATTTATATACATTTGAGTGTTGTCATAGGTCGATTAGCTCTGTGAGGAAACAGTAATGGCTGTATCTAGATCTAAGATGTTCCGCCTCAGAAATGGTTTTGCAGTGTTATCAGTGAAGATGAGTGGGGTTGTCCCAGCAGCCCTCATGCATGAGAGGAAAGTGCCGACTCTGCTCTTCACAAATGAACTCTTAACTCACAGAG
>NC_085010.1:22405061-22435061 GCF_963854185.1 Sardina pilchardus
TTTTTCCTCATCAAAACTCATCAGAATATGAGTTATGACACATTCCAAAGCAATTCTGAATATGTTGCAATTTCCTTCTCCGTTTCCGCCTTTGGGGTGAATTCCACCTAATAAGCAGCCCAGTGCATTTACTTTTGCCCAGTGAAGCCGAGGACATGGAGACTGGAAACAAGAGGAGTCTAAATTTAAAACTTAAACTATTCTTCCCTAGCCTATCCTTTTTGCATCATCTGTCTGAGCAGGGTAATAGTTCCCATTCCATATTCACCATTCATTATCATCAATGTCTAATAAAACACTGCACGTCATGTGCTGAGCTACCCAGTGTGCTCTCCAACTTACTAATGAAGCATGGGTGCATTGCACACCACCTGCTGTCTCCAGGAGGCCATCTTGTAATAAAAAAAATATTGGGGCATGTTGCAGGAGTGTGTGTGTGTGTGTGTGTGTGTGTGTGTCTCTCTCTCTCTCTCCCTCTCTCTCTCTCTCTCTCTCTCTCTTTCTGTGTGTGTGTGTGTGTGTGTGTGTGTGTGTGTGTGTGTGTGTGTGTGTGTGTGTGTGTGTGTGTGTGTGTGTGTGTGTGTGTGTGTGTGTGTGTGAGAGAGAGTTCCATTTTGGTATGTCTGGTGTTTTCCCTTTTATGTTAATGTCAACATGTATTTTTAGTTAGCAATGTAGAGCCAGTGTTATATGTTAATGCCCTGGTGTTTAAAGTCTTTTTCTACCCTGAGTCTGTAAAGTATGCCAGCAGCTATTACTTGATATTGTTCAAACTATGTACAGTATAATAAAATGCTGTGCTCTCATAGTTATGTGTTCAAGTAGAATATGTGTTCAACTGACTGAATAAGTAACTGTATAAGTATCTGCTTTGACAGCAGTGTCAAATAACTCCTTAAGTCAAGTGCTGAAATTGGATGTTGTTGGCTGTCTCTGTGATTGTGTGTCTCACAAAGACACATTGACAGGTCTATAGATTACATAAAAAAACAACACCAGAGCACTGCAAAACACTGAGCGTTGTTCAAAACTTGAGCACGTCAGAATGCTTTACTGTTCTTATCATTCCCATTGGCAATGCCTCATACCTTCAAGCAACTATATACCATGGCAAAAATATATATGAATGGTATTTAAGTTATCAAAAATATTCTCCTGAAGGTTTTGTCACATCAAAGCTGTGTTTAAATTGGCATGTTCAGACAGGAAGTCAGAGCGCCTGTAATTCTTTGACCTGCATTTGTTCCTAGAGCTCAAACTTGGTCAAGGTCGACCAACCTGTCTGCATGTGGTTTCAGTGATGGCTGACCCATTAAAAAAGCGTGAAAAGAGGACGGCAGTGACGAGGTCAAAGGGAAATCTCCCAGGGGAGGTGGTCGTGGTGATGTGTGTGTCAGGGGGGAGGGGGGGGATAGTAAACGAATTGTGATGAAGGCTTGGGGTGGTCATCAGTAAGGTGACACCTGTGTCCATGGCGACAAGAGGCAATTTGACTGCAGGCGGGGGGAAGGAGGGAAACGGATCACATTGAGATGAACTTTGGGTTCTAAAAGCTCATTCGTCAAAGCACGGTTCACATCTCTCTGTTCGTCTGAGTGGCCTGCGAGACACTCCGCCTGTCCGGATGAGTGATGGCGGTCACAGACACTGGCTGGACACCGGGAGCATCGCGTGGAGAGGAAGCCCAGACAACCAAACCCATCTAGCCTCTGTAGGATAGTGGTGATCTCAAGCAAGTGGACAGTCTAAAAATAAACCAGAACATTTTACAATTAAGAGTTCCTGATTAATCCTGGGCTATTGTTTGGTCAGATCATATCACTATAGACTAAATCCATTCTTGTCAAAAGTAAATTGTTTACAGACTATAATGATTCATTCCTGACTGATTAAAAAATGTTACAAAGAGGACAGTCAGGAGAATCTTTCTCGTCATAACGGTTCCAAACTAAACTTTTACCATAACAGTTCCCCTTTGAGAACAACCTGAGAAGACCTTGCATGCGTTCAATTTCATGCAACTTGATTACTATGGATCACGGTGAACCACATGGTTGTGAGGGGTTTAGCAAAAGCATCCAGTATATTACAAGATGAAATGCCGAAACTAGTTCGATACAATGCAAATCCCATTTCACTCAATTTTGCTTCAGGAAAATATGTTGCAGAGGGTAGTTCTCATATGTCTAATTTGCCTTGACATGAGTAGATATCCACAGGGAAATGGCAAGCTTTCAAATTACTCAGGGCACAGCACTGAGTGCATACAGTATAGTGAAAATGTAAAGGGTCAAACAATAATGTGCTGTTTCTGAATGACCAAAAGTCAGTATATCATCACAAAGCATGCGCCGTCTCAAATGTCCGCCCCGGAGCCATTACAAGTTCTACTGCGCTTTTAACATCCATTAAATTCTCCAGCTCATCTAATATTTACAGGGCCTGTATTTGAACTCTATATCTCTCATTTTCCTTTTTTCCTCTCTTTTTCAGCTCTCTCATTCTCCTTTTCTCTCTCTGCCACTCTCACCCAGTGGCTCACGTTTGTGCAGTGAGTTTGAGTAGGCTGTACGCCAGACCTGTTAGAAACAGCCTCTCAACAGTTTTATTTTAATTACACATTAACTTGATTAACACATCTGTTTTAAGGGTGTCATTCACACCAATACTGTATCTGAGTTGCATATAAGTGCATATGCGCAAAATGTCCTTTCAGTCAAGCTTGAAGAATTTCACTTAAACAGCACAATGTCATTGGTTGAAACCTCCAACGTTGAGTGGGCTTACATTTATTTCAGACTGATCAGGATTTTGAAGTATCCTGGTTTTGTATTTGTGCATTTGAACATCATATCCTGATTTCAGAACCACTGATGAGGCCTTGTCCTGGATTTAAGTGACACGGGCATGCTAGGTACTAGAGTGTAACCGGGGGTACAGGACACTTCCGGGTTTCTCAAGCAAATATGAAGAGCTCTTTTCCAAAACGCTATAAATCCATTTTTGAAAACATTAAAATATCATGCTATTTAATTGTGTATTTCAGGTAATATCAATAAAATGCAGTTGTCTTGTTTTTATTGAGTAAAGATAAATCAGCTAAACATAACCCAATACAGTTTTACTGAGATTACTTGAAAAACAAAATGAATAAAAAACTGGAAAATAACTCTTATTATGTACGATTGTGCTAATTGAACATTATTGTTGGGAACCGGGACACCACTACATCATGCATGTAGGGATATTTGTAGCCAGAGGTGAATTAAAATTAAAATGGCAAACAGCGGCGAATGTTTGTGACGAATACAGTATGTTTTCCCTGAACAGCTACATTTGAAAACATGCCATCAAGTTCATGGAGAACTACCTACGCAAACTGTCTGCAAATCCATATGTCCGCCTATGTTTGCAAAATTTCAACACATGAGGTGGTTTTCAGACATGTTGATATAATGCTATTACACAAAAGTGAAATGGACTCAGACGACAAATTCAAAAAGGTCCCATATTTTGTGGGTTCTGATGAAAATGCAGACTTAGTTTCATTGTTGGGTCGAGGTGCAAGTCTACACCAAGCAACAACAAGCAAGCAAGCATTTTCATTAATAGTTGTGGACAATGCCCTCTCAGAGTTGTCATATGACCTGCTTGGCAGAAAATCAGATTGGCCAAGAATATTGCAATCAGTGCACTTGTACTTGATAGCTTATGCAGCATGGCAGAGCCTAGAACACACAACATGACATGGAACTATGCCCATTGGGGTGCTTGGGTGAACGTGTCGAAGTGCCTGGGTTATGTGTTTTGTAAAGTGGGGCCCTACTGACTGTGACAACGATTTTCCCTTGTGGATAATTGGAAATCTCTATTTCTACCAGAAAGACTCAGTAGACAGAATAGAAGCAGATAACAATTTAATTTGATAAGGAGTAGCTAGAATACAAGTATAGAAAGAGTTCGGGATAAGCATCAATCTTTGGCGCAGGCCCCCGTCTCGAATCCGTCCAGGGATGAACGGAACTCAGATCCTGCTCGACGAAGAAGCAGGGGCGAAGAGCCTACCCCCCGATGTCGAGACAGGGACCAACTGGCGGCGGTGGTTGTGAGGTAGAAGGTGCAGATAGCATGCTGCGGCCGACAAGATGAAGACTGCTGGCCTGGTGGCTGGAGGGGTGGTGGAGGGAACGACGAAGACGGCGTACTGAGTAGCAGAGAGAAGTGTTAGAAAGAACAGTTTTAAAACACCCGCTGAATTCCTATAGGCTAGCACTGATTGAATGAATCGTAGATTGGGGGTGTTCCCCGAAAATGTAAACATGGCTATGATTCGTTACGTGAATGAATGGGTGGAGTAAGAAAGATACACTACGAGTCTCCCTAGTAGAACTTTCGCTGAAGCTATCATTTCTACCAGAAAGACTCAGTAGACAGAATAGAAGCAGATAACAATTTAATTTGATAAGGAGTAGCTAGAATACAAGTATAGAAAGAGTTCGGGATAAGCATCAATCTTTGGCGCAGGCCCCCGTCTCGAATCCGTCCAGGGATGAACGGAACTCAGATCCTGCTCGACGAAGAAGCAGGGGCGAAGAGCCTACCCCCAAAGAATGAAAGAAGCCCGCCAGGGCAGTAACTCAGTAACCTAAATCTGAGAGAAGAATAAAGATTAATAACGTACGACATTACATTTGATTACGTGCGTGGGCAGGGATGATGAGGATGTGCCTAGCCGTTAGAGTGTAGATAGAGAACTAAAGGGGAATTGTTAAGGGACACTTTACATGTTTTCGCTATTGTGGGATGAAAACAAGCCAGGCGACCAGCGTCCAGGGCAACCTGGACTGTGAGCTGGGCAACCAGCGTCTAGGGCAACCTAGACCAAGCGATGAGCCGGGCAACCGGCGACCAGGGCAACCTGGACTGTGAGCTGGGCAACCAGCGTCTAGGGCAACCTAGACCAGTGTGATGAGCCGGGCAACCGGCGACCAGGGCAACCTGGACTGTGAGCTGGGCAACCAGCGTCTAGGGCAACCTAGACCAGTGTGATGAGCCGGGCAACCGGCGACCAGGGCAACCTGGACTGTGAGCTGGGCAACCAGCGTCTAGGGCAACCTAGACCAGTGTGATGAGCCGGGCAACCGGCGACCAGGGCAACCTGGATCATGAGCTGGGCAACCAGCGTCTAGGGCCACCTAGACCTTCGTGACGGACCGGGCAACCGGCATCCAGGGCAACCTGGATAATGAGCTGGGCAACCAGCGTCTAGGGCAACCTAGACAATGTCACGGACCGGGCAACCGGTAATCAGGGCAACCTGAATCATGAGCTGGGCAACCAGCGTCTAGGGCCACCTAGACCTTCGTGACGGACCGGGCAACCGGCATCCAGGGCAACCTGGATAATGAGCTGGGCAACCAGCGTCTAGGGCAACCTAGACAATGTCACGGACCGGGCAACCGGTAATCAGGGCAACCTGAATCATGAGCTGGGCAACCAGCGTCTAGGGCCACCTAGACCTTCGTGACGGACCGGGCAACCGGCATCCAGGGCAACCTGGATAATGAGCTGGGCAACCAGCGTCTAGGGCAACCTAGACAATGTCACGGACCGGGCAACCGGTAATCAGGGCAACCTGAATCATGAGCTGGTCAACTGGGCTAAGTTTAAGATACCACAATAGCTACTGGCATGCTGCGCCCTTTTAACTGATCAGTAAATGTGTAAGGCAAAGCCTGAATATAACCACCGCCACCAGATTATGAATAGTAAATTGAATGGTACCTTAGTTATTGTGGACAGTGACTTCTGAGCATTGAAAACGTCATATGGGGTTAGTCTGATGTAGGCGGAATAAGCATCAGAGGACCATCTTCCCAGAGTTTTGATGGATGAAGATGAAAGCCCCTTTTGGGCTGCGGTCGTGGCTGCGCCGATGCGGCAGGAAAGAGTGGTGAACTTCTTTGGTGAGAGATTGCATATAGGTTACGCAGAACATTGGCTGGGTGCTGAACCAGGAAAGTGACATTGCTGAAACATCTGATGTGATAACAGAGGTAAAGCAGGAGAGACGTGCGGTTGTAGTTTAAGATAATTGACCATGGAGATAAACGGGCAAAACATTATTTATTTTAGCAATTGAAAGGTGGAACCTGACTCGAGGAATCAAGTTTTGGATATTTAAGGAATAAGGTGAAGTGAGTGGGGAAGAGGATATATCAGAAAGACGGAGATGCGTGAGGGGTCGAATGACTGAATTCGTAGTGAATTCGCCGCACTGAATGGCGCCATGAAGCCATCAGAAAAACGGCCTCTAGTTGCAGCCACGTAAGGCGAGTGGTAGCCGTGTTTAAGCGCTGTCACTAAGCGGTGCAATATCTGCCGTAATAGGAAGGCGAGAGTCAGTTGAACGCGGGGAGGAATTTGAGATGCCTCTGAGGAGAAGACGAATTTGAGGATTTGAAAATAGACTAGGGAAGCCAGGGTCGTGGAGTCTGGCGTTGAATTGAATGCCTGCGAGTGTTTTCCGAATGGAACAAGTTTGAGGCCACGATGATCCAACGATACACGAGAAATGCGCAGACAGTGGAAATGAGAACGGGAAGGGCAGCGTGTGGTGGTGCTGAGAAAACATAACGAACCAGGACCAGGCAGAATAAGCGTATAGGCTACGATTCGATAAGAGCGGATGAAGCAGCATCAGAGGAAAATGCGAGACATTCATCAGATCATTTTATCTGCGAACCACGAATCATTGTAAGGCCCCCCAAAGACGAGAGATGGAGCGGCATCCGTGAACAGCTTGAGAGAGACTGACGAGTCGGTGTGATCGTTATAAAAAGAAATGCTGTTCCAATGCTTCAGCAACTTGGACCAGAAGCCGAGATCCGACCGACAGCCCGAATTGAGAACAACGGAGTCGGATGGATTTTCCACGGAGTGGGCCGGGTCTAACAGGCGAGATGTAAAGGGGCGCCTTGCTGGATGATGCGCATCGCTAAATTCAGGTGGCCCAGGAGAGAGAGGAGTTCTCTCTTGGTCACCGTACCGACTGAGAGGGAAGAGTCGGACACTTCGCGGATTCTGGTCAATTTCTGACTGAAAGCAACGAGGAGTTTTCGTAGGCTACCTTATAAGTGTTTCCAAAATCATTTCGGTGGTTTATCATGCTCATGTTTTACCAGGCTACCTTGGAGAGCGTAATCAGATATGGCATGACGGCTTGATTTGAAACCTCCCTGTGACTTTAAAACGAAAATAAATCATTTAGTCCATACAGCGATGAAAATTATTGGCCAGAAACAACACAAAAACACCCAGTCAGTCTTCGAGCAAGGTATGCTGACACAGATAGACAGAATACTCTGTGACCCCTCTCAAGTCCTTTTTTCACAATACGATGCCCAGCATCCTGATGTCCTGGACCATAAGCTGGGCAACCAGCGTCTAGGGCAACCTAGACCAGTGTGATGAGCCGGGCAACCGGCGTCCAGGGCAACCTGGACCATGAGCTGGGCAACCAGCGTCTAGGGCAACCTAGACCGATGCGATGAGCCGGGCAACCGGCGTCCAGGGCAACCTGGACCGTGAGCTGTGCACTGTATGGTGGGTTCACCATTGCAGACAAAACGGATTTAAAAATTAATTTGTCCCAATCTCCATCAATATACTTAATAAACGACTTAAATAGACATAGGCCTATATTTAGGCTGCACCACATGCCATTCTTATGCCTTTGTTTTAACGTCCATCCTTTTTTACCCATGAACTGAGTAGGTGTTACTGGAGCTCCATGGGCAGTTCACATGCTGTCGATGGGCTCTCTTGTGCTGTCAGTAGCCTGTGTGTCAATGTCTCAGTGTTTCTATTTGTGTAATGTTATGTAATGTGTTGTCTGTCATGTCCATGTTATATGTACTGGGTTGCTTTGATGAGCCCAAGACGATTTTCCCCATGGGGACATAAAGTAGGCTATATCTATTCTATTCGACAGAACAATATAACAACGTAGCCTACAGGGTGAACGGCACTTCAGCTTTCACTTCGCGGCCCTCTGTCGGCTATAATGAAGTAGCCTAACTTAACAAGGTGGGTAGCGTATCTGTAGTTCGATTAAATGAGACATCGGAAACTACAATTTGACTTCGATGTCGCGAAACATCTTACTTCATAAAAGCATGCAACATATTCTACCTTCTGTTATTTGCTGGATAAACAATAGCGAGTGTGCGACAGAAAAGTGAATTAGTGTTGCTTTAACAGAGTCAAGGATTAACCCAAAATTCGAGAGGTGACGGGTCTTTTCGGCAGAAAGGAGGACCCCTAGCTGGAAACGTTGCGAATGACGTCCAGAACTGAACTGGACTCAGCTGGGAAGTTAATTAAAATAAATAGTCCAGGAGGTGCAGAACGAACGGTAATTGACAGACAATGAACAAAAGCCAGCACAGCGCTTCTGAAAGCAATGAAAATGTGAGGACTATAGGCCTAGGCTACTCCTGCACGCGAAGAAAGCCTTAGCCTACAGCGAAGTAGAATTTCGACTGCCATTTTACGCAGAGGCCAGTCGGCGGGGTGAATTGGCATAGCCTGCTTGAAGCGTCGGTAGAATAATGACGGCTTTAGCGAGAAGAGCGCCTTGACCAGCGATTTTAATGAGGTGGATAGCATTATCCGGGAGACATAGGCCTAGTGGAGAGAAGGCTCGAGAGGAATCATTTCGTGGACCGGATTTCGGAGTGAGGTAAAGACATGACGAAAATCAGCCTTTTCTTGCCAGAGTATAGCCTATTTCCTTGTAGCCACGCCGAGTGAGTTTACACGGCAAGGGTGAAAGGTGTCCAGTCCAGGCGTAATTATAAAGCGAAATATAAGAAGCGGACTTCGCAGAGAATGCATTGTGATACGGGTAGGAAATTGTAGGCTACCTCCGGCCATGATGTAGGTAGCCTATGAATCCAGTTCTATTCTGCGATCAGGATAGCCTACGCGCTGCAGATGACGTCGCGATACGGACCAAGCAATCGGATCAGAATATTTTAAAAGACTGAACGACATCGCAATCTACAGTCGACGATCGATTGCGGGAGATGGCAACAGCAAGGAAGCAAGATGTCTTTACCTTGGAGAATGATTGGCCTGAGTTGTGTAGGGATGGAGACAGTGGAGGGAGCAACGAAGCTCCTGCCGAGTAGGAGCAGGGAGAGCTGATGCCAGAGAAGCCGGCGAGACTTGAGTGCCAGCTAAAGCTGTAGTTGGGTTAGCCACAGAAAAATCCGTGCTGGTGTTTGGTGCTTGGAGGGGGACGAGCCACTGGATGGTGGCGGGGGCCGGCGGTGCTGCAGACGGCGAGGAGGACAGTAGAGCTTGGCGCTGTCATCCCAGCGCCTGAATCCTGGAGTCGATTGCTGTGATCGACGCAGTAAGAGAGAGAACCGCGTCCAGAATGGGTTGAGGCGATGCGGGAGAGGCCGGGATCGGAGCAGTAGACTACCTCGTAGGCTACGAGGCGCTGGAGTGACGTGCTAGGACGACCGGATGGTTAGCAGGGGAGACGAACCAGCAGACATGGTAAGACAATTGTCTTTAAATTAGGCCTACGTAAGAAGGAAGTAAGCAAACGTTGACGACTGAGCTTTGAACGACGAAGACGGCGTACTGAGTAGCAGAGAGAAGTGTTAGAAAGAACAGTTTTAAAACACCCGCTGAATTCCTATAGGCTAGCACTGATTGAATGAATCGTAGATTGGGGGTGTTCCCCGAAAATGTAAACATGGCTATGATTCGTTACGTGAATGAATGGGTGGAGTAAGAAAGATACACTACGAGTCTCCCTAGTAGAACTTTCGCTGAAGCTATCATTTCTGCTGCAAGGCAGAGCCCAAATCACAGGTCTACTGTGAGAGGAGTGAAGAATTATATAGTCATTTGCCCACGGGACGTCCTGAAAAAGAACCAGGAGACAGGGAGAGGCACCAGCAAGAGACACACACACACACACACACACACACACACACACACACACACACACACACACACACACACACACACACACACACATAACATGAGACTACGGCAGCACACACACACACACACACACACACACACACACACACACACACACACACACACAGGGATGCACTGTTTTCCAGCAAATTAGTCAGCATGGAACAGTATTAGTCAGTCTCTGAGTTAGTCTGACAGTCTCATTTTTCTCCCCAAATTCCCCTCTACTTTTCCCTCACCTCTGGTATGCCTCTGTTCTATATACTTGGTTTGGCACAACAACAGTAAGTTTGAATATAATTTTGCATTCTGTGCAAAATTATGTTGTCTTATCAATGAATACCTCAAAGACATACTACTGTATTTGCAGATATCTTTAGCAATGCAAATTGGAGGTGACAGCGACTGCTGTAAAGACTGCTGTTATTTTATTATTTGCTGTTTTAACAGCACATTAGACAGCATCTTCCATTTCCTAATGACTGCAAGATACATGTGCAATGCTTTATCTAATTGGGGTCAATCACAATTTTCAAACACGCTTGTGAAAAATACAGAATGACGATTCATTTCACCTGATAATTAATCTATTCAGCTGGGCACCGGCAAGGAAAAATGCCTCTGAAAATTGGAGTGGTCTTCAGTTGATTAAAAGGAGGGAAGGGATAATGGATGATTTTTAGGGAATAATTACCATCCCAATGCAAGTTCTGCACAAAGGGCAGTTTTGTTGAGATCACAATCATTGTTTTTAAGACACTTTGCTTATCTTCCACAAACTTGTGAAAGCTTTGATGAAAGCTGCTAATGAATAGCACTGTCAATTTAGCTCCAAATTCCAAATGGGTCTCCTCAGTAATCACTGCATAATAAAACCTTCTCTGCAACGGACTCAGACAAGATCATTTTTTGTCTTGCAGGTGAGGCTGTCATCGTCACATTCACATATTAATGACATATCTTTGTTGTTCCCATTTTTATGTTCAATTGATGGATTATTTGGGAGTGCTATTAAAACCCTACGGGCATTTTTTTTCTTTTTTTTTTCAGTTGCTCAATTTACATGATTAACGTGTCAAAAGTAACCTTGAAATATGGCTGACATTTTTCGGTATCTAGCTCTGGTAATGTCTTTGTCATTAATTCCTCATCAATATTAACCTTGGACAATGCTGAAAGGGTGCATCAGCTTCAAATGTCCTGAGCTCGTCCTCTGACAAAGTGACTGAATGTTGGGCCAATCTCAAGGCCTTGTTGACGATGCGACCAAAACAAATATGCTCAAATAGAAAGGCCACACACATGGACTGAGTTTGGGGATAGTGGTGGATCTACACCTGCATGGGCTGTTTCAGGATAGTGATGGATCTAAGCACTTACAGAAGTTCTCTACCATATCATTCACTTATAGAGGTGTAAAAGTCCTGCAGATGGAAATTAGTCTGTGACTAAAACTGGTGCATTTACTGTACATGTTCTATAAGGACATGTTGATTAATGTACATTGTCCCTTTCTTAAATAAATAAAACATAAACATAAACCGATTCTAATTAGCCCAACTCCTCAGCTAAGTACCCAGGTAGAACCAATACCAATGGTAGGACTTTCTGAAGCTGGACTTTTACACCTCTGTTCACTTAACATAATGAATAAGCATAATGAATAGGCTATATGCATAGAAGGCTGTTGAAGTACCTCATTTGTTTCTGATGGAGCTTTAAGTGTGTTGTTACTGCATCTTCTTTTTTTTTATTTTTTAAAGGTTATTTTTTTGGGGCTTTTTATGCCTTTAATTGGACAGGACAGTAGAGAGAATGACAGGAAGCGAGTGGGAGAGAGAGCTGGGGTGGGATCCGGAAGGGACCACGGGGTGGGAATCGAACCCGGGTCGCCGGCGTGCGGTGCAGGTGCCCCAGCCAGTTGCGCCACGGCTGGGGCCATTACTGCATCTTCTGTTATATTCAGAATAACCTACTAGACCCTATGCAGTCTGGTTTCAAGAGTGGTCATTCTACTGAAACTGCTCTTCTATCTGTGACTGAAGCATTGAGAGTAGCTAAGTCCTCTGCTCAGTCATCAGTGTTAATTCTGTTAGATTTATCTGCAGCCTTTGATACGGTTAACCATGACATTCTCCTTTCTGCACTATATGAACTGGGAATTTCTGGGAAAGCTCTTGACTGGTTCAAGTCTTACCTTAAAGGGCGTTCTTTTAGCGTGTCTTGGCAGGGACAGATATCAAAGTCTCATGACCTCACTACAGGAGTCCCCCAAGGATCAGTATTAGGGCCCCTCCTTTTCTCTATTTACACCACTTCTTTAGGTGGGATTATTCGCTCTCATGGATTTGAATATCATTGCTATGCGGACGACACTCAACTTTTCCTATCCTTCCCACCTGAGGACTCTAGTGTTTCCCATCGAATCTCTGCATGCCTGAAGGACATTTCAATCTGGATGAAGGATCAGCACCTTCAGCTTAATCTTTCCAAAACTGAGCTCTTGGTGTTTCCAGCAAAAACAGCTATTCCCCAACAGATCAATATCCAGCTCGATTCATCCTCACTGACTCCAACCGGATCGGCACGTAACTTGGGTGTCATAATTGATGACCAACTTACTTTGTCTGAGCATGTTGCCTCAATTGCAAAGTCATGTCGGTATACCCTGTACAACATTAGGAAGATCAGACCTTATCTGACACAAGATTCCACTCAGCTTCTTGTACAGGCAATGGTTATCTCCAAGCTGGACTACTGTAATTCTCTGTTAGCTGGCCTACCTGCTTGTGTATTAAGACCACTACAGTTGATTCAGAATGCTGCAGCACGACTGGTCTTCAATCAGCCAAAGAGGACACATGTAACCCCTCTCCTAGTTACTCTCCACTGGCTCCCTATAGTAGCCAGAATTAAATTTAAATCCCTCACTCTGGCCTATAGGACACTGACTGGATCTGCTCCCAGCTACTTCAGTTCTTTAATCACGATGTACATTCCCAACCGCCCATTGCGATCTTCTGAGGAGCGTCTGTTATGTCGACGAACCATACATGCTAGGTCAAATTGTAGATCCTATTCTTCAGTGGTTCCGTGTTGGTGGAATGAGTTGCCCAGTGCTCTCCGTTCCAGCAACAGCTTTGGATCTTTTAAGAGGGGTCTTAAGGCATATTTATTTAATATGCACTTAGTCCTTTGAGTTTGTGATGTGTTATGGTTTGTATAATAGTATTGTTTTGTTATAATTTGTCTATTGATAGAATTTGAAATTTATTTTGCTATTGTCCTTAAATTTAGCAATACCATGCTTTAGTTATTATTATTATATATAATTAACTGAGTGACTTATTTGATTGCTATTCTCATTTCACTGTTTTATTTCTCATTAGGTTAGTGCTTAAAATTATTGTTTTACTGATAATATTACTATTCTCCCTAGTTTGTAATTGTTCACTGTTAATTTAATTTGTATTGTTATTTATTTGTATGTCGCTTTGGATAAAGGCGTCTGCTAAATAACCATAGCCATAGCCATAGCCATAGCCATTTTGCACCTTACAGGTTCACTCCATGGTTCACGCTATGGTTTGCCCAGTAATGACAATCTTAACAAACAAATCCATCTACATCGTAACATGCTGATTACATGTAACTAGGTGCAACAACCAAGCGGGTCCGTGTATAGACACTGATTGCATTAACAATAGTGGCAGATTCAAACCCACCTGGCTCCACCAGAAACAAATGAGGTACCTGAACAGCCTCCACTCTAGAAAATAAAGGTGCTTAAATGGTTCTTTAAATCTATGGATGGTTCCATGGAGAGTCAAAACTCTGTGCTAACCATTCAAAGAACTTTATGGTTCTGCACTGAAAAAGGTTCTTCTATGGCATTGCTCTGAAGAACCGCTACTGGCCCCATTATTTTAGAGTGTTCTGTGCATATAGCCCAGTAAGCACAATGCACTGGTAGTGGGTTGAAGCTGTTTAGCCTAAAGCTCCCTACCAAACAGCTCCAAAATGCTTTTATTTGGGCTACTTCCAAGGGGGAGCTGTCCACTTTATCAGTGCTGAAATATCTCCAAATGTGGCCACATCAGGTGGCATCACATCACAGATGCCATTTAAACTTCAGACCTACATACATTGACGTCTACAATCTACATACAGTATACCTGGACTAATCACCCCTGAGTATGCCTAAGGCACACAGAGACACACATTACATTAAATATTATTTAGATTATTACACTGTTTCATATTTGTTTATAGCATGATCTGTTAACACATTAGGCTTAGGCTACTCAATTCATATGACATATGCCTGATTTTTGCCACTTGTGAGTGTCGCACAGCGTATGGTACGCTGACTGAGTATTTTCATGGTGTCATTAAAGAAGAAATTTGAAGATGAGGAAGAGGTTGAGTAAGACAATGAGGAAATTATGATGCATTACAGGTTGTGCAGGCTGAACCACATGTTCCTTACTCTGTTCTCACCTGTTTTTATTTAATAAAAGGTACACTTAGACAAATGGAATCAGAAACTATTCTGCCAATGTCTCGTTTCATAACGTTGCATGTCCATTTTAATCATATTTATCTGCATGACATGTATGAGCTTCTCAGCTAAAAGCTGATTCATTACAATTAAATATAAATAAATGTGGATTTGATAAATGTAGTCTTAGTTGTAATTTCCCTATATGTCCTGCTTTTGACCTCAGTGAGAAGTTCCACTCTTAGCCATCTACAAATACTGGATCAAAACGTACTGTAAACCTGTGTGTGTTTTCACAATGTCCTAACTAAGTTACAGCATGGCAGCAGTACGATGCGGCTGGTAGCCATCTTTTCCTGTGACTTGTGTCTGACCTTGTGTCTTTAAAGAGCTCTACATGTTTTCCCACTCCGTTTGGCACCGGGACCAGCCTAATGTGTGCCAATGTTTGCACCAGAGGATAGTATGTCCCTGAGAATCCTACACCTCTCAAGTTCTTCCTCTGAACACCTCAGTGGTGTCTATGGCTGAAAAGGGAAAAGAGAGATGAGTGAGTGATGAAACGAGTGGAAGAAAAACAGAGCGCAGATAGAAAATAACAGACGACAGGAAAGAGGGATAGAGAAAAAGACAGAGAGAAGGAAGACAGGAGAGAGAGCTCTTGGGCTATAGAATGAGACAGAGAAGCAGATGGAAAGTGAACCTATGGACAGAGAGAAAGAGAAAGAAAGAAAGAAAGAGAGAGAGAGAGAGAGAGAGAAGGAGGGAGGGAGAAGACATGGGTGAAGTGATTAACTGGTGTGAGACTGGCTATCAAACAGGGAGACAATAATTACTCAGAGGGAGGATTGTGTGTCTCCTTGGAGAAGGAGAGAGTGAAGAGGGGGAGTGAAAAGACATGTGCCACAGAGGAATGCAGTGGAAGCTGTGTGTGTGTGTGTGTGTGTGTGTGTGTGTGTGTGTGTGTGTGTGTGTGTGTGTGGCGACGGGGATGGGGGGGCTTCCATCCATTTCAGTCTTGCCTTGTCCTTCTCCGAGGGAAATTGATCTGCTTTTCATCTGCCTTTAATGAAGTTGAAGGGGATATAAGTCACTGGGGTACTTCAATGTCATTGACTTGTCAGTGGCGCCAGCGTCTCCCTCAGCGAGCGCTCCCCATGACTGCCTGCCTGCCGGCCTGCGCGGGCCACGCACTCCAATATCCCTCGGAAAGAGCGCTTGTGTCGTCTCACAGCCCATGGTGTGCAGACCCTTGCAGAATTACACTCCTCACAGCTTCTCTCTTTCGCTCTCTCTCTGTGTCTCTGTCTCTCTCTCTCTCTCTCTCTCGCTGTCTCTCTCTCTCTGTCTGCCTGTCTCTCTCACTCTCTCTCTTTCTCTCTCTCTCATTCTCTCCTGCGCACATTCCTTTTCTCCTTACCCTGCATGTCGATCTCTTTCTCCTTCTCTCCCTCACACTTTCTCTTGTTCTGTCCTTCTATGCTATACCCAGTCTGTGTTTCTCTCTCTCTCTCTCTCTCTCTCATCCTCTCCCTCTATAAGTCCAACACTGACGTGCACACACACAAACACACACACACAAACACACACACACACACACACATGGACACACAGACAAACACACACAAACACATACACACACACACGCACACTATGATCACTCAGTCTCTTGTGCCTGTGGATTATTTTGGTCTCGTGGAGAGTTAAGAGGTGTGAGCTGTAATTAGTTTGTTAGAAGCCAAATGTGAATATTGCGTGTGGTGAGTGTGCTCTTTTAATCCCCCTGATGCCCCCCCCCCCTCCCCCCCCAACACTACTTTTTTTGGACAGTTGATGCTCCAGAAGTCAGAATAGGATGACTTATTTTCGTAAACCAGCGCAGTGTGACTCAAGGGAAAGTCTACTTCACCAATGGACGACATGCAAGACAAGAAAAGCTGCATGACGAAATTCTATTAACATCTAAGCTCATATGCTGACTTACGCATGGTGATGACGCTCTGGGGTAGCCCAAATGCAAAGCCAAAATATATAGCAGAAATGCACTAATAAACATGGCTAAGAGCGTGGCACAATCCACCAAGTTCCAATTAAATGTGCATTTTTATGTTTGATTAGAGAAATATGAGCAACCCACAGGTTAGCTGTGATTTTTCCTTGTGATATAATATGCCACCATGCAGAAATGGCACAGCGCATGTTCATGTTTTCACAGGCCAATGTTCGTGCAGGATTTAATCATTTCAGGTACCAAAGGGGGTATGTCTTATATTCCTGTCTTCATAACTCGTTCCTCAAACAAATCTCTTCCCAGTTGAAGGACTTTCTGATTAAATAACTCATCCCACCACATAACCGTTTGTGTGGAGATGGGAACCTTGAATAAACCGTCCAGGATTCAAGAAGAGGCCGTACAAATGACATACAGTAGGGCTAGGCGCGCGAGAGCTTTGTGGTATTGTTACACCAAGTTCATGCTGAGCTCTAATTTTGATATGCCAATACAGAACCTACCATTTGTGTTCTGACAGATTGATATTGTTGGTACAGAGTACTGAATCATTTCTGGAAGGTGAGGCAGTATTCTCATGATGCGGGGCTTGGTGTTGAGTGGCTTTTGGTATTCTGGTAAGGGAAGGCACACTTAGGTTCTCAGCTTGGTGAAACAGAGCATTTGGTTGGTACTTTGAGTCTCTCTAGGGATGCTTTGGGGAGAGTCTAATGTTATTCTGCCCCATAGATGTATCATATTTATGCCCCAACATAGAGCGCAGTGGGAAACGGTGAAGGGAGGAATGAAATGAAGATATAAAAGCAGAGAGAGAGAGAGAGAGAGAGAGAAAGAGCAGGAAAGTGTGTGTGTGTGTGTGTGTGTGTGTGTGTGTGTGTGTGTGTGTGTGTGTGTGAGCCAGAGAGAGAGAGACAGAGAGAGAGAGAGAGCAGGAAAGTATGTGTGCGTGTGTGTGTGGGTGTGTGTGTGTGTGTGTGTGTGTGTGTGTGTGTGTGTGTGTGAGCCAGAGAGAGAGAGAGAGAGAGAGAAAGAGAATGAGGAAAAAGGCAGATAAGGAAAGTAAAGACAAAAGGATAGAACAAAGACAAAGAGGAGAGAGAGAGAGAGAGAGAGGGAATCAAACGGCATGTATTAAAACCTCTCTTCTGTCCTTAGATCTCCCAACCTTCCTCTTTGGCTGACCCAACATGCCCCGAGTTCAGCCTCAGGCGGCCAGGGGCTAACGAGCCTCCCCACAACAGTCAACAATCCCCCCACATTTAGAATAGAACAGAATAGAAACTAAAAGGCTAAAGAAAAAAGGGGGGGAAAAAGAAAGAAAAACAAGCAAGTGGTTCAGACACTTTACCCATTTTTCCATATCACTGGTGCTGTATATAATGTGCTCATGAAATAAGTACACAAAAAACAATCATGTTTAATTACACAGGGCAACCCAGCACATCCTAAGCATCCTAAAACAGATCCCTTGCTGTGCCTATACATCGTGTAAAGCGAGCGTTGTTTCACTTTGAACTACTCTATAAGTGCTATATGTTAAGCATGCAGCGAGCCTGTTGAATGGAGTGTGTGTGTGTGTGTGTGTGTGTGTGTGTGTGTGTGTGTGTGTGTGTGTGTGTGTGTGTGTGTGTGTGTGTGTGTGTGTGTGTGTGTGCTGTCTGTGGTATACTTACAGGCATAGTGCTGTGCAAGTGGAGCGTAAGTATTCATCTGTAATTGGGTGGAATGTTTACATTCAGAGTGTCTTGCGGTAATTCCCCCCTTTATTAGCTAATGTTAGCATTTATTCCGTTAGTCTTGGTTCATGAATTATGCCGCTAATGCATTCTCCCTGTGGCCCTGTGTTTCCTCTCTGTCCATTCTGTATTCCTTTCTGAACTTGTGCCCATGTGAATCAATAACAAGCAAAGAGCCACATCTACATGCATAACTGGCTCTTTCCCGACAATGTCTACTGTAAATGCACACAGCAGCTAGAGATTATTATGCAATATGCATAGCCGTGGCTGAGATGAATGAGATTTAAGGTATGACTAGGATAGGATTTTGGGGGTTCTGGAACTGGGGTTCTGGATTTTCCTGGATTTTGTGATTCCTCACAGGAGCCTCTGTGACCCTGACCATGAGCAGAACGTTCACATCCGGCGGATTTTATGTACAGCACAGACGAGTTGGATGAGTTGGACTTTAAAGGGTTGAGATTGTCTATTGATTTCAACACCAACAAAGATGAGGCCCCAACAGCTGCCTGAGCCTGAGGCCATGTGCAGTGTACTATAGCACTCGCTCAAATTGGGTTTGGGTTTGTCTAATTCATTTCATGTGGTTGTGCAAGTTGGAATTCTGCAACGTTCCCTTAATGCAATTAAATGATCTGAATAAGCTTTGCTCTTGTGACAAAACAAATGCACTTACATATTGGATGGATACATTTATTTTGGATACATAGCCCCAGCGAGCAACATGTGTAAGGTTGATTTTGTTTTCAAAGATGCTTAGTAACACATGCAAGTGGTGGTAGGAAGTATGGAAACACACTAAATCTTCATCACTGTGGCCAGTATATAAGAGTGAAACTGTATTCATGAAAAAAGGTTATTAATAAAGTAAGACTCCAGGCATATAAGTAACTCTGAATAGCACAGAAAATAAAAATTTGCATTTCAATCTCATACACACACCCACACATATTGGTGACCCTCCAAGCAAAATAACCTAATCAAAAACCAGACAACCGTATTGACATTTCTATCTCTTGAGATCCTTCATATGGACACGTATATATTGAGTGTCCAGACTTTAATTTGTCAAGTCCAGCTGAGCTCCAGAGACCACGCTGCGACTGAGGTGAGTGTGTGAGACGATCGGAGGCAGCTCCTCTAGCGTGCACACACCCAGGGGCGAGCCCCCGAGTCCCTGCTGCCGTTTGGATCTTGCCTGACCCCTCTCTCCCCGCAGCCGGCACTGCCAGCGCTGCCCTCTCTGCCCGTGCCCTGGCGTAGCCTCCTCCCCTGCATGCCTCCCCGCCTGGCTCTAGTGCCAGGGAAAGCGCCACTGGCTGGTCCAGGCACGCAGCCGTCCGCCCCGTACCGTTTCAGGAGGTTGGTGGTGGTGGTGGTGGTGGTGGTGGTGGTGGTGGTGGGGGCTTTCGGATTGGCGTGCTGCTTGCTGGGATTAAGATGAAAGAGTCGTGTGAAGAGGGGGGTTCTGGGGCATGATCTCTGAGAGGCCATGCTGTCTGAACTCCCCCCGCTGACACAGAGCTGAGATGAGAAGTTATGACTTCTGGGCTTTTTCTTTTTTTTTTCGTGTTTTGATAAAAGTTTAACTAAGAGTTCAGCGCAGGCATGTGAACTGTTGAGATTTTTTATTCATTCACTATACTGTCCATGTTCCAAGATCTAGGATTGCTCCGGTTGTAGTATCGCGCAATCATAATTCAACAAATTGGCTATTAACCCGATGAAAACAGAATGAGAATTCAAAATGTCAAATGCCATTGTTCTCTATTGGTCTCTATCATAGTAGCACAGCAAGCTTTAGCCAGCTAGATCCAGATAACTGTTTCTTATCCCTGTTTCAGACTAAGACTTGACTGTGTGATAGTATCAGTTGACAAAGTCTGATATACCATTACAAAGTCTCTGTCTTTTCGTTTCTATTCTCCCCCTTTGTGTTGTTTGGAACGTTCCACAATATCAATTGATATGCAAACCAATTAATACAAGAAAACAGCCTTTAATGGGGCTTTTTTGTTATTTTTTTCCAAAGGAAACAGAACTATAAACACAACTATTAGATGTTCTTTTGAAGTTGGAATATGGTAATGGAATTTCTGAAAATGGAAAATCAGTCAGATGTTTGTTGTTTGACGACTGCTGGCAAAATGCACCTCAAAGATAAAATGTTGCAGTATAAAAGTCCACCTCGATGTGTGTGTGTGTGTGTGTGTGTGTGTATTAACAGCCTAACATGCCATGCCTTTAGAGCGCTCCACTTTTTCCACGGTAGATGCCAATGCTGTCTGCTTCCTAAAAGGCCCATCATGCTACGCATCTCCACCAATTACGGCGTTTGAATAGGCTTTCATTTCGCCTCTTTAAAAACAAGCCTCTGCAGCCTGTTTCAGAGAGTACAAACACCATTAGCTGCTCCTGAGGGAGGGTTTATGATGGTCCTCACATCGCGGTGATGATAGAGGCATAGGCCTACCAGATTTTTTTGAGAGTAAGACAGACAATGTGACATAGATATCAAGAAGAGAGGAAAAGGAAGGGAGAAAGAGTTTTTGGAAACTTGAGTTGTGTTATTATGGACACATACAGTATATGTTTATCTATATAGTATATGTAGATATGTCTCTGATAGGTGTGTACTGAGCTTGGATATGAGGTAAGGAATGCAGGTGTGTATCACATGCAGGGGGCAATGAGAATGTTTCTAAGGAGAACAGTGCCCCCTATCTTTACATAGTGGTGTCTTCCCATCGAAGGCATTCCCTTGCTGAAGCTAGAATAATGAATGATGATTTTGTTACATAGAATGATGGGTATTTACAACAGTGAATGGGCCTTTAATTGAATATAATCAAACACATGATTGGAGCTGGTTCCATCATTCCATTCAGTTCTTTCAGTAATTGGCATTGTGGAATGTAGGCCTAGACTCCTATACAATGAATCTAAATATGCATCTATTTGAAATAATTGCAACTGTACGTTTTGAATGTCTTGTACAGCCAAACAGTTTTTTTTTTCCTAATTCAGAAATGTTTTTGACTACACATACAAAATACACATGGGAAGCCCATGTTTTGCTATTCTTCTTTATTTATCTTCGCGTTTGTGTTTGCCTATATATCTTAAATCAGTTTGACAGATAACTGCTGTGTCCATTGTCATAACTAGGTTATATGCAAGGATTTCCATGAAAGTAACAACAAATTGTCTGAATTGTCTGGTGACACTGCAGGAACTGGAGTTAAAAGAGAGACAGCTACTGCTGGTAAACAACGCATAAAGACCTGACAGACCATTAAAATCTCCATGATTCATTTAACCCGCCTCAACACACGAAATGAACACTCAGGGGAGAGGGTGCTGTGAGCGAGATGCAAGCTTGTGACAGGCCAGGAAACAGAAACAGCACAACAAATAGCCACAAGACATCAGAGAAGCCCAAAACTGAAATTTGAATAGGCCTATTGGGCCAGAAGCTTTTCTCTCTCTCTCTCTCTCTCTCTCTCTCTCTCTCTCTCTCTCTCTCTCTCTCTCTCTCTCTCTCTCGCACTGGATGCCATCAGGGGTATATGCAGATGTGCATCGGAATATTCCACCATTGCCTCGGGCCACGCTCAAGAGTTCTAAAGGCTTCTGTTGTCGGAAGCGGAACACAAGGGAGTTCCGTGGCAACAAAAGAGTGAGATGAAGGTTAAATGGAAGCATTTCAAAGCAAACAGTCTCACCAGTGGAGCGCACGAGCGAAGGGGGGGGAAAGAGGTTAATGCAAGCCTTGTTTGGGGCACCAGAGCAGCTTGTCACTTTGGGCATGGTCATCAGAGGTCTGCTGTACACACGCGAAGCCTGAGGGCATAGAGCAGATGATTCCCCTTTTGTACTGTGACTAGTGTGCAAATGAACACCACTGCCATAAACGATGGGCCCATGAAACAATGATAAAATTCAGCCACAGTTTATCTAGAATAATGCTGAGGTGTGTTAGTCAGTGATCACCTCATGTTGCAAGGGCAGATCACCATATTTCTATATCATATGCTCTTCTAACTTACAGTATCTCTATGACCCTGGTATAGTACAATGGCAACTTAAGGTTATATTTCCGTATCCAGTGAGTACCTAGACTGACAAAAGTACAGTAGACATAAACTTTAGTGTCACTGTGCACAAAGTGACTGGTTATGTGAACAAATGCAATGTAAAGGTAAGAGAAACTCCAATGTAAAGGCAGTAAGAGAAACTTACTAACTAATACTCCATTCATGGAAATTCCTATAGGCCCACCAGAGCTTCTTGCTTGTCTTGCTCCTAGGCGATGCTAGAAGACCCGTTTTAATGGACACAAATGTCTCGTTATCTAAAATCTGTAGAACCTCAGATCCCTTCAAACAGTTTCTATAAGTCACGGGTCAGGTCTAAACAAGTAACAAAACCTATACCATTTCAAAGCTTGCCAACCAAACACATATCAAATGTGTCTTATTCAGTTTGTCCATTCCACTGTTCTACTGCTCTGAAAAGACTAGTAGTCATATCCTTTTTCTGATTTTTTTTTCTGTGCAAACATCCCATGATGCTTCAATACAGTTGCTGTAAGTGGATGGTGGACCCTCTCTGACAGACGCCATGTCCTGCATATCAATGAGGTCTTTGCGTTACCCACAATCCATCACAACAGCGCTGAAGGGAAGGTGCCTCTCCATGCCTGCAGTTGACCTGCAAATGCACTATTAAAATGTAGCCTCAAACGTCGCCCAAGGGCCTACAGTCATTGTCTCTGTTCTCTGTATGAAGAGGCTTGCCTGACCCTGGAATTTCGACGAGGCATGCCCCCTAGTGGTCGAGAGTGGTACAATGCCCTGCATTCTCTGTTGCCTGTCGCTCATACAGTATCAGAGGTTTTACAGCAGTGAAGGAAAATGTAGCAGTTGGTGACAGTTATGATGATGTTTGTAATGAGTTTGAAAAGGCTTGATAAAACTCAAATGTTTTAGCCTTCAGGACCATTTCAGTTCACAATGGACTAAAATGCTGTTGGGCAATGGTTTATGAGGAGTGTTACAGTAACAAACCATTTACAAGGTATTACTAAAGGGCAATGGCTATTTGCTACCATTAGATAACATAATAGATTATTTACAAGTAGTTTATGTCACATAATAATATATACTCTAAATACCTAATAAACTATTTGAGGAGTTATTACTAAATGTAAATTTATTAGCCATCAGATAGCACAGGATTACTTACAAATTTGAATCATACATGAATGAAATACATGGTTATTCATGGGCCATATAGCCAATATAGAAAACAACTTATAAACATAGTACACAGTTTATTATTCAAAAATATGATAGTAAGTGCATGGCGTATAAAAAGTATGATGGTTAAATAACCATTCATTGCACCTCTCAGACCAATTTAAAGTGAGCGTACTATACTTTACTTTGGCTCTGAAACATTCCATGGGTACGTTTTGTGTTCTCATATTTGGGGATGACACATTGTTGAATATGCATATGGTATATGTCATTCAGTGTCAGTCCTGAAGCAGACAGGAGTCAAATGAAGAGAGTCCAACACAGGAAGTAGCTTGAAACGACTGATTCTTTATTGAACTAACTGTTATCTGCACCGATAAAACACTGGAATCACTGGAGATACATGGGACGTCTGGATACCCGTCTAACGCTTTTTTTTTTTTTTCCTCATCCGAGCTTGAAGTGCGACAGAGGTAGTGGAAGTATTGACACAGCAGATACAGTGTGGGGGGCACATCTGAACAGGTGTTAGTGGTGAGTGAACTGGTTGGGAGCGCAATACACTGACAATGGCCGGGTTTCCCAAAATCGTTAAGAAGCTCTTAAGTCCTAAGAACTTCTTAGGAGCGTTCTTAGAACATTCTTACAACGCTCCTAAGAAGTTCTTAGCACTTAAGAGCTTCTTAACAATTTTGGGAAACCCGGCCAATGACAGTTAATCCCTGTGTCAATCAAGACTTGACACCTGATACGAAGCAATGTATAACATATACATATACATTAGATATATTAGATATACGGAACAAAGTTAGCTCCCATTTGAATATATCAATCCCAAAGCACACCCTGAAGTACTGTACATCCCATAAAAAAAAAAAAAAAATCTGTGGGAGACACAAGATCAAATGCAATAATTTAACGGAACAATGATTTACGTAGTTTAACCTAGAGGTGCAACAACCAAAGATGAAAAAAAAAAAAAAAAAAAAAGCATATTTCTTTAGGATTATCTGTGAAGTGATTCTTTACTGAGCGTGTATGGGATTGGTGCAATTACATGGATCACATTTGTTAATTTGGGATCGATAGATTGCTATAAGGGGACAACAATGTGTAGGGATAATGGACATTTTTATTTCACATGAGACAGGACATTCAGATGTTTCCTTCAGGACCTTTACAATTAATCTTTCAGGACAAAGGCGTTGCTTATTATACTTTTTGCTCTTGTCTTCTTGTTCTTAACATGTGCGCGTGATGACAATGATTTGTAAACTTCGACGTGATTCAGAGAGGTCATTAGCAAATATCACCTGACATTTCAATACTCTTCTTTAAGGAAAAAGAAAAACACTACTCAGGGGAGGTTTTGTAATAGTCACTTCCTGATACACTCAAAAGCAGTAGTGATATTCTACTTTTTGGATTCAGTAAGGCACAGATGCATGCTAAATCAATCCCATATTGCTAGCAGGTCTACTAGACGCTCATAATCCTATAGGGGAACATGTGTTCAGGTGTTCTGTGAGCCTTTATATGTTTTATGTGCCTAGTTTTCATTCTGAGTTAATTAACCTAGTAACCTACTCCGACACCTGGTCTTTGGCGGGCCACACTGCTCCACTGCAGGCTCAATCACTTGCTTTATTTCATATTCACATTCTTGGGTATGGTCAAATTGCATTCATTTGATTTCAGAGAGTGAAACATTGAGTGCCAACTGCCGACAATGACAGCTTTCAAGTGAGTAGTGAACTTAAAGCAAAGAAGCCATCATTTAGTGGTGTTAAACAACATAATGGCTAGTTGTGTTTGCTGACAAAACATATTCTCACTAATGTGCACATTTTCTGACCATAAGATTATTAAATTGGCCTGTCAATCCAGAAAGCATTACACTAAAGTCTGCTTACAAGTCAACTTTCAATTGTGGACAAATTGTGAGTCGGAGTTCAGAATTTTCAAAAAATGTCCATTAGAATGTAATATCATCAACTGTGCAAACATACAAATTGTACTAAATGAATGGTCCAAGTTGCAATTTGAAAGAAAACAGGTCAAAAGTGAACAGCATAGCTTGAAATGCAACAGTTTAACCAAATATTTCAGATTTTGATGGTTTTCAAATCTGAAGTACTGCTTGAGAGAAATTATTTGCCTTGATTTAGGTTTGCTATGAGTGCACAAAGGTTAGTTGAAGTAAGTATACTGGAGTACATAATTACATTTAACATATTAAAGGACAAATATGCGAAGACAAAACTACATACATTGTATCATAGACCGTAATCACACAGAGATTAGTGAGAATATGAGTTACATCAAATTATTCAATTATTCCTGGGGTTAAAAAAATATTGACGACTAATTAGTGACTTCAAAAAAAAAATCCATATTTTCACCCATTTTAACTTACTTTAGAGACATAATCACAATCACAATAACCCTGTTTTATGAACTACCTTTAGCATAATTTAAAAAATATAGACGTCTTTGAAATTATTAATATTTATAAGGCTAACTGGTGCATAATTATAATTAGAAGTTCAATTTGTACTAATTTCAGATATTTCAGAGTGTGATAACGAGCAAAACAGTGGCCTTTTGGTCCTACAAAAATACAAAACAGAACGAACAAAAAGGAAAGGAAATGTTCTTTGTATTTCACAAAAGCTTATACAATTGTGGCACAAATCAAATCTTCACCACCAAAGCCTGCATTCCTTCAAACCATAGGGCAGTGCAAAAGTGGAGTCATTCTTACAGTAATTGTTTTTAAAATATACTAAAAAAAACAACAACAAAAAGACAAAGCACTGGTTTGCATTCCATACTCTTCTTTGCAGTATATACTGTATCTATTAAAAAATAATCAAATAGGATTGCCACAGTGCATGATTTGACTTCTTAAAACAAACAAACAAAAACATATTATTATTATTATTAGTGCTATAATAATAATAATAATAATAATAATAATAATAATAATGTGGAGGGCAAAAATAAATCTCTTACAAATCCACAACTCTTGTATGTTACAAATTCAAACAGTGATTTAATGATACATTGTCTTTTCTGCCTTGCATGTTATGTTTTTTTACATTAGTGTGAACTGGTGAAATGCTCATAACATATTAAAGTCTATTAAAAATGAAATTATTCAAAAATATAAATAAAGTAAGAACCAGAGTGAGAGGAAGAAAATAATGAAGTAAATTTGATTCAACTTCCTAAATTGCAATGTTGTTCATCAAGTGTTTTTTTCTGTGTTGCACTACTGCCTATAGGGGGCAGTCTTACCTGCTGAAAAAACTGACATTCAATTAAACAGCATCCGAATCACAACAAGCATGATCAACTTTGAAATAGAAAAAAATAATAATAAAAATCAAAATAATAAAACACTGATTGACAGTAATCGCGTTAATTTATCACATTAATACTACGGACCTGTGTAAGATGCTGGTGTGCACAACACAGCAGAGGTTTAGCTGGTGTAAAATTTTACAGTCAGTCTTTGCCTTTCTCAAAGTGTCATCACAGTAGACTGTATTTATGGCCACACAACCAGTCAAAAGTTTGGAATCACCAGTCATAAATATGGATTTTTCCCCTTACACCTTAATTTACAAAATTATATTCAAATACTTGGAAAGTATAAGGTGGTGAGCACTAGTAGGTTTCAAGTAGTTTAAAGAAAGCAATTTTAAAAGTTTGTCATGTTTCAAGGAGACTCTTAAAGGGTACAATAAAAGACTACTTGGAAAAGCACCAACAGAAATATTCTCCCAACAGCATCTACCCAGAACACTACAGTATGTGATTTCAAGTGGTGATCATATCTAGAGGCAAGTACAGTACTTTGATTAAGAAATATAATTTAGTGATTATGTTACCTATGAGCTCATTTCTGTTATGGGAAATATGGTCACCTTGGCTTTAGAATAGCTGAAGCTAGAAAGCTGAAATAATAGGTAACGCAAAAAGCGTTTCATAACAGGAGATTCCAAACTATTGAATGAGAGCGCAAACATGTAATAACATGAAATAATGGTTAATGGCTTGGATGGCATGGTTCAAATGGTCAGCATGAAATATTGCACAAAAATACACTTGCTTGCAAACCATTCTCAAGTTCTATTTGTTGCATACATTCCTGTCTGACCCCCTGCTCTTATGTCAATAATGCACACAACCCTAAAAACTGGACTATACCAGTTCATCTCATCTTCATTTTTGACAAAAAAAGATGACATATTTTGTGAAGGTTTCCTATGTGAAGGTATTTCAAAATATGTGTGTGTGTGTGTGTTGCACTATGTCTTTAAGTACATTATTGGGTGATGGCATTCAAGTAGACCACAACAAATGAACCCTTACACAAACAAATCCCTTAATCATAATAACAAAAGGTATTTTTTAACACCACAATCGGTCAACCCCTTATTAAATAATTCATCATTTGTTAGGTATATGACATCAGCTATACTGTATATTGTTTGTCAAAATGCATACATAACACAGGTTATCCTTTATTTACAATTGATCAATTCATGCATGACCCTCAAGAATGTCCATTTACCATTGATCAGCCATCAACTCCGATGGAAGTGAATGTATGTATGTTATGAACATGACTACCACATAACATATTGCTCATGAAGCTTCTCAAATTGGTCTCTACAAGCAATCACTGATATATAAATGACTTACAATTATCAGATGAGTGCCACTGAAGCATGTTATTTGGATGAACACGAATTTGGTCAGGAATGCATCTTAACTGTTTAAGGCTTACAGAAAGAATACTGTTGCATACTTTTGCAGCCGTTTCAGTGTTTTACATTCAACCGCATTTTAGGAAGTCTGATTGAACGGCATTGGGCCCTAAATTGATAGGTCAAGACGAGCAAAGTCACTCAAGGAGGAAAGTGTGGGAACGCTGATCTGATCTACTGATGCTCCATCTTAGGATCTTGCTCATAGTACTAAATTGTTATGCGATCTGGGAAGACCCATCACATGGTGCAATTTTACTTATAATTCTGATACCACCCTAACAACATCCACCATTTTGGGAGGTATCCAGGATTTTTCTACGGGACAGTGTCAAGAATGCTGCTAGGCTGATATCAGAATCTTAATTTGGTCAAATTTCACCAGGAAGGGGTTGAAACTTTTTTTTTTAAAAATCAAGGATTTTTGAATGCACCATGCGATGGATTTTTGAAGATCACATTACAATGAACAAAACGAATTTGCCTTGTTATCAAATTAGCTGTATTTACACTTGAATTGACTTTGAACTTAGCCCACCATATTAAATTAGGGCCCCACGTGTCTTTCATCTGAATCTACTGGCAGTCTACAACAGTGCAGCATACAAGAGGTGCAGCATGTGGGGTAGATTACGTTTAGTAGAACATACAGACACGCACGCACGCACGCACGCACGCACGCACGCACGCACGCACGCACGCACGCACGCACGCACGCACACACACACGCGCGCACACACACACACACACACACACACACACACACACACACACACACACACACACATACACACACTGGACACAGTGTGCAAAGAAAGGGCAGCATATTTACGATACACACAAGCCACTGAGCATGTCTATCTTCTTCTTCTCTGTCCACATCTTATATTACCTTCCTGTTTTTGTTTCTCCTCCCATCTCTTCTCTGCGCTCAACTTCTACCCTGGCCTGTCCTGAACATGAAAAGTGATGCATAAGCCTTATCTTTTTGCTGGTCTGAAATACATAGACCTGTAGTGAGACAAAGAGGACCGTATGACTTGGCTAGTTCTCAGTGAGATTAGTGGTGTGAACTAATTCAAGGAGCTATAGTACATAATAGTCAGAAATTGCAAGACTATAATGGACTTAGAGTGGGTTTCCCAGTATTTTAGGCTTTTTCAGAAAGATTTAAATGATATACCTTACATGTGTTTCTAAGAGTTCCCCCGAGTAACCGTCCTACATCCAGACACTAACACCAACGTTTTTAGGCTTAATAATGTTTGTCTCAGGTATGACCTATAAATGAGCATGGCAAAGGTTCTGGGAAACTCACCCCTGGTCCAAATCTGGACAGGATCTGGACAGAACCGGATCTTTTCCTGAGTCAATCAATATCTGGGAGTTGATCTGGGAATTGATCTGAGAATCGATCTGAGAATCGATGTCAGTCATTCTAGGAATCTGTATCTGCGAATCGTTCTGGGAATCAATCTAGGAATTGCTCCAATTCACACAACCACACCCTTATAGTGAAAGCAGAAAAAAACAAAAAAAATGCAGCTGAACTTCCCTCGTTCCACTTGTTTGTCATAAGTTAAAATGTGTGAAAACGGTTCCCTGTCCCTAACGCAGCTTACAGCATAATTATATAACAGCATTACTGACAGTCACACGTTGTCTTCCTTTTGTTGCTTTGGCAGTTTTACATTGCGCCAGACCC
>NC_085010.1:22440061-22442561 GCF_963854185.1 Sardina pilchardus
CTACAACCACCTCACAACACTAGCCCATGCTAACCCAGGCTCTTCAGTTGAGCTCATTTACATTCAAATGTGATCTGGTGGGTTTGTCTGTGTGTGGGTGTTTGTGTTTGTGCTTGTGTGTGTGTGTGTGTGTCTCTGTCTCTCTATGTGCATGTGTCTGTGAGTGTATGTGTGTCAAACAAGTCCAATCAAAGGCTCGGTAATGCACATGGTACACATGCGAGCGGTTTAAAGTGGCCAGTTCCATTGTTGACATAAAGATAAGGGCCATCATGGTGGGTTTAAATCAGCCATATGTCAGCCATCAGACAGCTCCTATCTCACTTTAATTACTCCTGGTCCTGATTAGCCACTCCACACAACATGAACTGCATACTACTAAATGTGCACATTTGCCATTTCCTTCGCCAGAGAGCAAGCAAACAGTATAATTTGCCACAGTCACCACAGACTATAATTTCCACTTTTGACATTACGCCTCCTTGGCATTATCTGGACTATTACAATGTTTTCAGTAATGTTGTTAAATGAGGTTAAATCATATTTATTTTCACTTGTTGAACGAGCCTGACTCATCTCATCCCATCTGAATCCATTCTGCAAATTAGCGTGGAAGCGACACAGGGGAAACAGGTGGACACACGCTAATCCAATTAGGCCGTGGTTCAGACCTCACAGACAATGGGTGGCAATCCATTCACAGGATACACATATGCACAGGACGTCATTTTAGCAGACACACATACACACACACACACACACACACACACAGACAGACACACACACACACACACAGAAACACACACACAGACACACACACACACAAACACACACACACACACACACACACACAAACACACATACACACACACACACACACACACACACACACACACACACACACACACACACACACACACTTCCTTCATGTCTGAACTCTTTGTCTAAGCTTCCCCAACTTCTGCAGTCAGTCTTCCAACAGATGAAGCGTCAGCTGTTTCGCTGATTTTTTTCCCTCTCGGTCATGACATTGGACAGGGCGTGGAGGAGAGGCAATTACACTAAGAGACTAGGCGGTGGTCTGCTCTCTCCCCTCCCCCTCTCTTCTCTCTCTCTCTCTCTCTCTCTCTCTCTCTCTCTCTCTTTCTCTACTTCCCTAATAAGAGAATGAAGGATGACTGACACATATCTTTAACCAGCTGTGGCCTTTTATGTATAGCGGGAGAATGTGGACAGAGAGTGAAGGACTTGGAGTGAAGAGGGGTTAGTCCAGAGTTGACGTAACATTTCCATCTGGAGACAAACGTTGCTCAAATAAGGGAGTTGAAAGGGATTACAGCAGAGGTGGAATTCATGTCCTGACATTCCTAAACCAATCTCAGCCACCATAGGGGAGGCTCTATGGAGAGATTTAAAGTCTTTGTCCAGTGGCTGATAAAACTGTGGGTGCAGCCTGGTTGCCATTCAGTTTTGGATGTTCTTCTAGTAAATGTGTTCAATGACAGCGTCAATGAGCTGGCTGTGTAGCTGTCATGTTGGTCTGCTGTTGGCCTGCTCTCTCCCCCTCCCCCTCTCTCATTCACTCTTACTTGTGTGTTAATGCTACACTAGACACACACATGAATGAATGAATGAATGAATGAGTGAATGAATGAATGAATGAATGAATGAATGAATGTCCCTCTGAAAAAACTGCAGAGTGCCTGATCAACAGGTCAAGAGTCCCGTATCCTAGCAGCATTTAAGCATAAAATAATAATGCCTCAACTGAGACTGAACTAAGATAAAATATCTTCACTGTACTACATGAGATATAATAGACAGGTGGCACCAGGTGACGTGCAAGTACAGAAAAAAAACATCAGCAAAAACTGTGGAACAAAACGAATGGAATGAAAATTTGCTGTGTTGTTGTTCAACATCAAAATAAGGGGTAATTTGTCAGTACCCTCAACAAATGTGTGTTGCTGTAGGCCTAATAAGTGCTGGCAAAATACACGTCTACTTCATAAGCCAAAATGTCAAATTATCAAAATAAAGGAGGTTTAGAGACCAGTCCTTCCAAAAGTGCTTCTCCAAAGGCAGTGAACAACACATGTGATGTGAGACACATCTTGTTGATTATTCTGGCCATCAGACGGTTGCCTGGCAACAGTATTGACCAATGGGGAGCATTTTTAAGGGCAAAGTAGCCTTTTCTTGGGTTTATAAATTGTTCTTGGGGCATCATTGTTTATTTGGTAATTGCTTATTTTGCTAACTGTAAACAATTTATGGTAATTATTTGGTAATTGCTTGCTGGCTGGCAACAATGGTGAAAATGCATAATGGTTCTCATAGTCCTTACATCAGATTTCACTCTGAACTGATCTCATATCACTGTGGGACTAATTTTCCAGGAAATTGAAGTATGACGCAGCAATAATCACATTTAACATTAATTTGAAACTGTCCAATATACAAATCATTCCCTTTAAAGGTTATATCTGACATTTTGTCA
>NC_085010.1:22447561-22472561 GCF_963854185.1 Sardina pilchardus
CTCTCTGTATCAGACTTAACCTCTACTGTCAGCCTGTAGAAATGGGTCACTTTCTCCGTGTTTGACCATTTGAGTAATACAGGCATAAACAGACACAGACACAGACACACACACACACACACACACACACACACACACACACACACACACACACACATACTGTACATACACACCCATACCACTGACACACACTCTGTCTCTCTCTCTCTCTCTCTCTCTCTCTCTCTCATACACAAATGCAGACTCACTCATACCAAACCACGTCAGCAGTTGCAACTGAAGGTCAGCAGTAGAAGCACTGTGGACGATAACATCCAGCACCAGTGTAATCACATCACCTAACAGAGCTAAATATGGCCGTACTAATTGCTCGTGTACATTAACAGAGGCCCTGGCACTGGCTCACGGTCTGAAATACTCCTCTCTCTGCTTCTGCTCAACTGACCGACATCAGCAATGATCCAGCACTGTATGTCAGCTGTCATTATGCTACTAGGTGCCCTGGCTGTCAACGCATAGCTAAAGGTTAAGGCAAGAGGGCACATTCTAGTAGCACTGGAAGGTGTGTTGGACTGGGGGGTGGTGTGGGGGGGGGGGGGGGGGGGCCTTGACAAGTCTGTAATATATTCTGTTTTTCCTGGATATTTTCATTTCCAAATAACTGTAAATACTGTAGCGCATGTAGGATTCATTCAAGAAGTCTTTAGGTAGAGTCAGCAGTCAGTCAGAAATCTCAGAGAGCTTTATTCACGGCACCAGAGACCTATGTCATGATGTCGCTAACAGACACAGTCTGATGAGACAGTGCACTTCTTATACAGCTTGACAAGGATGACATCTCAATGTCAATCATTCAATGACACACGAGCACACTGAGGAAGGCGCTAAGCCGAAACGCGTCTGTGCAATAAAAACACGTTTAAATGCAAAGTGCGACCTTTTTTCCTTTTCTTAGTAAGCATATAAGTTTGGTCTAGCACTCTCAAAAACAAACCTAAGAGACTGAGTGAAGCCTACTCCTACCATACAAATCATTCAATGACCACATCACCCAACTCGTCAGCATTGACCAGACAAGGCCATATCCCTTAACAACAGACATCTGTGGCATGTCTCCAAGTTTGACATGAACCCTTTCAATTATGAGTAGGCACCAACCTTCTCAAGTGAGAATTACAACACGGTCTCCCAGGGAAATCACCTTGGAAAGCATAACACAGATGCTAAACACAAATCGTCGTCTCATTTTCGGTCTACTTGTACATTTCCATGAGTAACCTGCTCTCAAACAAGACCAAATGTGTGAATGAGCAAATACAGATCTTACACATACTATGTATTATGGTTCTTAACACACACTTCCTTAGGGTTCACATTTCTTCCTACAATGCCATAATGAATATAAGACAACATGTAAAGTGTATTTGCTGAATAACTTGGTTGACTGACTGACTGAATTTTGTATTATGTGACGACTGTCACTGAAGATCACACTCACCCCTCACACACTCAAAGGCCGTGGTGCTGTCTCTACTTTCATTTCAATTTGTGCAAACGGTCACATAGTCTGCATATAGGCTAGTCACATCACTGTACGTTACAAGGGTTAGAGGAAGGGTTAGAGGAACACACACACACACACACACACACACACACACACACACACACACACAGGAAGGAAGGAAGGATGTGGTTCTTTGACAGCTTTAATTTTGTGCATACTGTTACTTAGTATGTGCATGTAGTCACGTGTATGTTCTGACAGTTAGCTTCATGTCCCCTCCTGTCAAGGGTTTACAGTTTTGCGTGTATTTTGATTTTTCTGCCATCAGTAAATATCATGCTGAGGGGAGTGTATAAGGTGTCACCTTTACATTATTCAAAACTGCTAGGCTATAGTTTCCTAGCCTGACTCTCGCCAGACCCTTGTAGTTCCGCCATGCTCCACCAGAGGCGTTTCGCTGAGCTCGAGACAGCGAACTACAGGATCTGGCGAAAGTCAGGTTAATAGTTTCCCAGGAGCTACTCTATTGATGTTGTCTGTGTGAAGAGACCAAACTCTCAATAGACTTGCTTAAAATTGTGTTAGGGAAAAAAAAAAGTTGAATACCAGGTAGTAGTTTTTTTAAAGACTGTTTCATGCTATAATCAATGAATTTAATATATTTTACGTCTCGATTTATCAATTGCCCCTGGACCCATTAGCATGTGGGGGGAGGCAGACTTATTTTCTGTCATAGGGACTCTGGGTACTGGGGCAGTTGCCACGAGCACTGGAGTGACTCCTGTTCTGAAAATCTTGGAAAATATTCCAAGCCTCTTCCATTCTAATTTCCTATACAGTGTCTCTTAGTTTAGTTAAGCTCACCAAAATTATACTTTGAATAAAATGTACAGTGTCTTATTAATAAGTATAAAGAAGAGTCTTGACTGTGACCTCTTGGTGCTGAGGGAAATTCAAAACAACAGATGCTCAACAGAGCTTTTTTAAAAAAAATGCTATTTGAAAGACCTGTTGAGGCCCTTGCATGGTGACAAAAACATACTACTATTGTGTTGTACTGTGTTGTAGGCTACTATTGTGTGTCCTGGAAGTCAATAGATAATCAGTTACAAAGAGAAGGTGCGTGTTAGCACTAGGTCAGTTGCCATGAAAATACCAATATAGGCAGAGTTCATGGTGTCACAGAGGGAAAATGTATCATTGTCTTGGGATTGTCATGCAATGTGAACTTGGTTTTGTCATTGAAGAGGATCACAAACAACTCGTGTTATTAATAATGTCCTTTTCATTAAAACCCCACACATATATTAGAAATAATGCAGCAGTCATTGCCCACTAGATCAGCAATATATAGATTAACTAGCTTTTATCAGTGTTAGCCATGCTGTTGTGTCTTCAAGGCAAGCTTGTACGCTCTTAAGATAGCTCATTAGCTTTACAAAAGAACATCAAAATGCCTTTTTAAAAACAGAAAAGCTAAAAATGCAGTCCTCTTTCTGTAATGCCAACTTGTCTTAATCTCTCAGTGGGTATTTATGAATGATAGGTATTTATGAAGCAGCCATATGGTGATATGCAATAATCTGATTAGACCCTGACAGTTCCATAGCATGAGTCACACACCAAATGTGTCAACATTGCACACTGGGGTGTAAGGAACTATAAGCTGCTTATACCTAGTGCTATGGTTATGAAGTCTGGCATGGCTTCCAAATTTAGTGACAAACACAGGGTCAACAGATTCAGCTAATAACGACCACAGGAGTGAGCAGAATATTCTTGCCTTTGGAACTTTCCTCGGGTTAGCAAGTGCAACAGTGGATGAAAAACCAGATTGGTGTAAAGACTAGTAGTTACTTCCCCTTGGGGATCAATAAAGTATCTATCTATCTATCTACTAAAGGTCATTGGCATCTCTGGATTTACGCCTTTTCACTCAGCTGCACAAAGTTACTTTACAAATACTGAGAGTAAGACATGGATGACAGAGTTTAAAACAAGAAGGTCTCATGGAAACAGGACACGTGCTGTGACTGTCCAGACAAGATGCAGCGTGAAGCGCATCATCAACCTCTAGTGACAAAAATGAACTCAAGAGTATAGGCGAAGCAGTTGCCACCGAGGTGGCAAAAGGATTGCATGCTTCTGAGAATACTTGAATCTGACACAAAACAAAACAGTACAAGGGAGAATGGCTCAACTGTCCTGGAGATGCACCGAGAACTTCATGAAGTGATGAATGATTACTGCATGATAATGATCAGACACATGTATTGGATTAACCATAAGATTTCTTTTGAACAGTTACAGTATAGCAGAATTATCAAGGTCCTTACCAGCTTTGTCAGGAGGGCTATGAACATGAGATTAAACTACTTAAGAAGGGACAAGAAGTCAACAGAGTGAAAGTTGACCATATGAATATTGAGATCACTAAGGATAATAGACATCATCCATCAGAAATACAGACGGTTGTCCTGCTGTACGACACGTAACTACCAGGTAAAATTCCTCACTTATCATGATAGCATGGTATTCAAATAACTGTGTGCAAGTAGCAACTGTGCAAAGGTCCAGCCAGAGAGTCAAGAAAGCATGTCCAACGACTGATAGGGGAAAACACATAATTAGTTGACTTTGTTGCAGGTGTGGCAGCGTTCTTTGGTCTAATCAATGTTTCAGTATAAGAGCAAGTAGGCTAGCTGAAGGAATAACTGTGTGGCCAGAGCAGAAATGAAGCCTGCCTTCGTAAATACAGACTGACAATTCAATAACCCCACAGAGAAAGTTATATATCCCACCATTTAGTATGAAAACTCACATTCAGACATTCAGACGCAGAAAGTAGTTCAGTAAGGCCACTGTGCTGCTAAACCATTAGGCTCACAGAAGTGGACAGGGGTGGAAAGATTTTTTTTTTTCTTTTGTAAAGTCAAGTGACCATTCTATTCCCACTCTACCACACACACTGCAATTTAGGTAGCCCTGTTGCCATGACAAAGACACCCTCTATTTATGGTCTTACTGGTTGCCCACGAGCTGAAGATGATTGATAGCTCCCACTAAAGGGGCGTGTCTACAACAGGCCAATCACAGGGTAGAGTATTTGTCTACCCTTGGCTGTAGTAGCCCCTGCAGTACAGTGCATGACACTCAGGTGACTTCGAAAGTCATATGATACTGATACCTGTAAACCAGGTAACAACAGAGAGAATACACACAGACACAAATACACACACACGTGCGCACACACACACACACACACACACACACACACACACACACACACACGTGCAACTATGTGTAAGTGTGCGTCTTTATGGTTTGTGTGCACTTCCTCAGTCTCCTTTTCTCTTGTGAGGTTTGCTGCTAATCTTCCCTCAAGGTCACAGGAAGGACTGCTTGGAAGTCTGCCTGGAGCTAGCCTGGGAACGGCTAATCATGAATTTTTAATGAGTACATTCTGCATTTACACCCAGGCTTTAGGCTCATCCACCTGTATCTTTCAAAACAGACCTAAACAATATATAATCAAATAATTATAACTATGGTGGACTCATTGGGTAATTATTTGCTATAGTGTTGGTTTCCCTCCAACATTCTTTTCTATGCAAATTCACTGTGGTGCCTTAATCAAACAAGCTCTCACACCCACACAAGTACCTCTTTGTAACGACAGGTACAGGACATCGATCCAGTCAGGTGTTGTTTTTTTTTCTTTCTTTTTTATAGAAGTGAGAGGGCCACCTGTAGGCTAACGGCTAAGACACTTACTTTAAAGTAGAACCACCTTGGACAAGCCATTTCTCAATGGCTGAACGTTTCATTCCAGCTATGAGCGTCACGTTACAGAAGAAAAAAGTACACTCATCTCATATCATCATTATTTATCAAGCAGTGTTTGAACACATTAAGTGTACACAAACAAAATACACTAGTTGTGAAATGTGTGATGGTATAGTTTTTCGTAAACAATGAGCTTTTCATTTCAAATGGCATGACACTGTGTGTGTGCAGCCAAAGGTCTACACAGGGCAAGTCTGGCCAGCCCCGAGGCCGATGTAATTTGATAAATACTGGTCGTTAGCATTTAGTTGTCTGAACTGATCTCACTCCAGGGAGTAGGTTGAAGTTCACAGCATTAAAAAAGCAAAACAGTCACCACCATTTATCCTAATTACAGGATACCAAACACCACTCACTGGCTTAATGGTATAGTGTAATTCTTTGCGGCCCAATGCATCAGCAAACTTCAACCAGGTTAAACACTCTTAGACTATGTGAAGGTGTGTGTAGAGCATCAAATTTACCTATAACTAGTTTTCACATTACATTTTACACACGCACGCATGCACGCACACACACACACACACACACACACACACACACACACACACACAACAAGGTGCTTCTAAACACACCAGTGTAACCTGATGGGCAGTAATCCATTTATCAGATGAATTGGTTAGACGTAATGGTCTGGAGACTTGTCTTGAACACAGTCTTTGCTTGCTAACTCTCGCTTTAGCACCTCCACTGCCACAGGTGTCTGATGCCAAATTAATGTGAGTAACTTAAGAAGCGGGAGAAGGTGGCTGCCATGGTGACACAGCATACTGCCACAGCCACAAACCAGAGCAAACCAGCCAGAACTGGAGCTGGATTCACTGAATCCGTCTGAGGCTCACACATACACAGCCAGCAATTAAGCAATAAGCCCAAGAGGCAATAGATTACAGTGATTTGGGAACAGCTAAGGGGCGTTATTACTGTAGGTGTGCAGTGGAGTAATATAGAATGAAGGGTTGTGCTGCGTTTTACAACAGCATCAAACGTGATACAACAGCCAATCATAACTGTCCGGTTTAGAATGTTGCTTTAACAATTAGAGTGGGGGAAAACAATGGGGAAGTCTGCTAAAACAATTATCATGATGGAAACAGATAACCTACTTACTAAACCTGTCGAAGAAAAGTGGAAAGCCATGTCAATTTCAAAGGGAATTGCTTAATGGAGGAGTGATAATGCACAATACAAACACTGCCATACTCTCTCTCTCCTCTGTCTGTTTCTCAAGGGATACTACACCATTTCCAAGAGACCCACTTTAGATGGTACTCAAGTACTCATGATTCATTGCTGAACTATAGTGCAATCAATAGACCACAAATTGGGGCACAAATCAAATAGTGGATTTGATAATCAGTTAAATATAGATAGGAAGTATATTACTAACCAAATCCAGCTATAAATTGCATCTGACACGTAAACTTTGAAGTACCAGTGTGTGAACACTTTTACATTTCCCACTGCTCAACAAAATAATGACTATGCAAAATCGCCATTTGCATCTGAGTCGGCTCATCACAAGAAGTTTTATGTCCCTCTAGAGAAACCTGAAATATACAACCAGTATGCTACTGGATGTCCCAGAGAATGGGAGATCAAGCTATTTTAGCTATCACAAGATTCATTCATCCCCAGAGTAGCATTCTCTAAGAACGAGCATTGTACTATGTGTCCTTATCAAAGACGACAACAACAACAACAACAACAACAAAGTGCTTATTACCATAAACATTAGCTCTCATCTTCAGTACTCTATAGTGATGACTAGCATATCAGTAAGCTGATCACACCAAATGCATCTATCAAGGTCCCATAGTAGTTGGCGTTTGTGAGAGTCTGAGAGTCTGACAGCGGTGCACCTGGGGTGGTCTGCGCTCAGGCATATTCTATGTCACAGTGCCCCGCGGACCAAAGCTTTGACTAAAGTAACAGGGTGGACCTTAGATAAGACTCTGGGAAAGTGCGAAGGAGAAAGGGAAGGTCACCGCACGGCCAGGGTGAGTGAATAAGCGAGTGAGTAAGTGAAAGAAAGAAAAAGAGAAAGAAAGGAGGGAAGAAAAGAAGGAAATACAGTTTCCCACACCTTCAGGAAACAGCTACAGCATGCTCTCTTCTACACTGCATTGCCAAGACTGCCTTTACTTGATCAGCCCTTGAATATCTATTTTATAAAATAATGTGTCATTCAATGTATCTCAATGAGCTGTTTTTCTGTCATCTCTGTGTACACAAACACTCTCTCTTCTCCTGCACTTTCTTTCACTGTGTACCACATTAAAGGGATATTCCGCCATTTTTGGAAATACGCTCATTTTCCACCTCCCCTCGAGCAAAACAATCGATATTTACCTTGTTCCCGTTCATCCAGCCATTCTGTGAGTCTGGCGATACAACTTTTAGCTTCAGCCTAGCATAGATCATTGAATCGGATTAGACCATTAGCTTCTCGCCTGCTAGCTTCATGTTTAAAAGTGACTAAGATTTCTGGTAATTTTTCAAGGCAACTTGCAAACGTACCATAGGCGCAGTGAAATCTTACGCAACATCTGAAAATAGTCCCCATAGACAACAAGCAGTAGTAGTGCCAGTAGCTGCAAGTTGCCTTGATTATTACGCCAGATGAGAGTGTAGTTCCATGTCAAATCAGCCTAGAAAAACACCAGGTTTCATTTTCAGTTGGTCTTATTGCACTTTCTAACTTGAGAGGACACACGTTTTAAATGGGAAAATTACCAGAAATCTTAGTCACTTTTAAACATGAAGCTAGCAGGCGAGAAGCTAATGGTCTAATCCGATTCAATGATCTATGCTAGGCTGAAGCTAAAAGTTGTATCGCCAGACTCACAGAATGGCTGGATGAACGGGAACAAGGTAAATATCGATTGTTTTGCTCGAGGGAAGGTGGAAAATGAGCGTATTTCCAAAAATGGCGGAATATCCCTTTAAATCCTTGTTTTGAATCAATCTGGTTTGTCAGCACAACTTATTCAAAGCTACAGTACTGTGCATCAGAAAGTCCCAACCACCGAGGAGGATTCCGAGCAGTTTTCCCCTCCACTTTCCCACTGAGCGACTCGAGTCCTGTGGTTTACCTACACACGTGGCAGTTGGCCGTGTAAACAGTAGCAGTCGTTGTCCAGAGAGTAACTGAAAAAAAATGGTCATTTAACATGCTGAGAGGTTTGAACCAATCATGGACATGAAAGTGTGGCCATCATGACCCTGGCCAGGCTTTACATTTGGTGAATATATTTCTGTGTTTTCTCTTACATTTCTATTCTTAATTCATCATACAGTAGATAACTAAATTGACTTACGTTTAGCATGTCATTGCCATAGATTGTCTTTAATAACACTGTTAGCTTTACTTTTGCCAAAGCACTATAAAATACCACTAGGATTATGGAAGAGAAGGACGTCCTTATTGTTTTTTGTTCCTGATTTTCCTCACCTGAGGCCTTATATTGGACACATGCTCAAGGAATGTGCAGAGGTCAGTGAAGAGAAGTCAAACTGTGATTTAAGGACCTTGGGAAAGTGGAAAACACCCAACACTGCTCCCCACCCGCTCCCCTGCCAGGCTAATATGGGTAGCCTTGAGCTCAGCCTGTTCCAATTCTTCTACAGATTCAAACCAAGCTTCAATTATCAAATGTAAAAGTGTTTTACGAGGAGATCTGAAAGTATCTGAATGGCTCATAAGTTACATTAACTTTTATTTGTACACTGTTCTCTGCATGTTCCAATTTGTATGACTATTAAAAAAAAGCAGTGAACTTTGTTTCAGGAAATCAATCAAGTAAAAGTGAAGGTTTTAAAGGTGTGAAGGTGCATCAAGTTGAAACTGGTGCCAAGACCTAGCATAAACAAGTTCTGACAGCACAGTGGGCAGAAAGAGTCTAACGTGATCACGCCCTGATCTGGCTGTTTGTTTACACTCTAAGATTGCCCTAAGCACCTGATCCGTTTTTGTGCTTAAGACACAGGTATTAGATATTATAACGGAACCCTGGTGGGTGCAGCACTGATGGATTTTGACATGCTTCTCTAATCAAATTTCAACCATAAGACTATAAGTCACATTTGGTGCTATTCGATTACACTGAACAACTTTCATTTCCCTCCTGAGACAATCCCATTCAATCAATTGACAGTGTACTGAATACTCTCACTACATTCATGTAATGTAATGTAATATACTGTACATCTATATAATGTGTAAAATAAGGTATGGTTGGTTGCAACCACTTAACTCAATCAATGTGCTCTGATTGGATGATTTTGCCTGCAGATGATTTGCATACAGATGATAAAGTTCTTCAGAAATATAACTGCCCATATCAGTGGGAACAACCTGTCAGAACAATAATATTCAAGTTCACAATCCCCATTCTACTTGCGTACCGTTCATATCAGAGGTGTGGGTGACCCATTGCAACCATCTTTAGCCATTGGATGAAACACCTTCTTCTAAACAAATATTTTTCCTAAAAGTTTGAAGATACATGATAAAAGTGTCTTAGTGACAGTCAGTGAGCATCTTGAATAGTGTCCCATGCCTATTTCAATGCCATGTAGTTGTGATCTATTGATGGACCCCAGTACTTGTTGTGGATGAGGTCATTTGTTAATGTTGGTGATCAAAGACTCGTGATCAAACAAGTTGTGAAAAATACAACCTTGCTCCCAAACATTCTGGCCACCGGTGACATCATGGCGCCCACGAGAAGAAAGAAAAAGAAAACATAATAGTCCTCCATCTTATGAAGTTGTAGTATAAAGTTCTGTATATATAGGGCACTATCAGAGAGAAACAGGAGCTGGCCAAAGTTCCAGGTGGCCTTTGAAGACCAAGGTCTTAGCATTTAGCTAACAGCGAACAGGAACTCCTGGCTCTAAAGTTTCCTCAAAGATGAATGGCTCTAGAGGAACAATAGATCTATTGAGGTTTGGGATAGATATCCCTTTCGCTTTTTTAGAAACAAGCTCTGAGAGGGTTTTCCCTCCAAAATAATCAGTGAGAAGTGTGACTTTCACATCAAATTCTTGAGAAATTAAATTAAAACTGAATGCAAAGTAAAGCAGAGCAACACTATTGTATCTATACTCTGAAGGCCTGTGACAAATGATTGAAATGTTACTTCACTTCTTACTGTACAAAGTAATATCTGCATGTCTGCATCATATAACTAGCAATTATTTGTATTCCTATGGACTGGGTTGTTAGATATCCACAGCATGGAATTTGCTGTGGATAACTGACTATAATTTCCAAATTAAAATCTGGTGCTTCACGGGAGAGGACCGATGACTCTTTCATGGTCATGGACTCTGACAGATGTGTGGAAACGTTAGTCTAATGCTGTGCACCTCAATAGAATATAATCAAAAGCCACTTCTGTGTGACCCAGTAACCTTCTCTTTCTCTGTATATTATGCAAATATAATTTACATTTCAACTGTCTGAGTTCTCTGAATTTTCTATGACACAGCAGCACAAGACAAACATCTTGACACAGAGTAACACACCCTTAACTACATAAGCAGGTCATGTTGCCATCATAATGTTATTCCTCAACCCCCTGCTTACCCTCTGATAGTTATAGAATGTAAGTTACCTCTGATACTATTGCGATACGTCAAGTGTTTCACCAATGCAAACTGCTGTGAATAGACAAGGGCATGTTTTTGTTTACTTTTTCTGTTCACCTGTTAAACTTGACCACTGCCCACTGTATAAGCAAGAGGTGCCTGTAAAATGTATGAACAGCTACTACAACATTACCTATGTGGTAAAGCAAGACGTAACCGGAGATAGTTAGGAAAACAACAGATTAAACTAGGATAGCAAGGTTATTTTTACTTCGTGGACGCCTGTGGAGTCTTCCACGGTGGAAGATTTCACATTTGGCCGACCTGAGAAACACACCAATACCCACAAAATAAAGACACTGTTTCTCTGAACAGTTATTACATCTGAAAGCTGTTATCTGAGTTTCTAACTGAATAGGAATGATCCTATTGTGTAGTGGTGATATTATCTGGTGCGTGGTGCGGGTTATCAACTATAACCAAGCTGAGGAAAACCCTATCCAAGCCATGCAGCACATGTGACAGAGAAGCAGATAGTGAGGACAGGAGTCTCATCGTGACAACGATGGACACATCTGCTTCGCTGACCAGACACGAACTGTCCAGCCACGGCGTCTTCTAATAAATTAAGCAGAGCCGCATTTACTCACCACAGATTACGGTCTGAGCTTTCCACTTCCCTGTTTACCAAAGCACCGTGTGACAGCAACACCACTCACTCACTCACTCACTCAACAAAGCCTCCAGGAAGGGCAAACCGTGTAAGAGTAGGGTCTGTTTATCTTTTGAGACCAGACCAACTGTATGTAAACCGCTTCAGAAAGAACACCTGCAAATGAGTATTGAAATGAAAGCAAAAGTGTTATCACTTGTAGTCAATGACGCTGAGCTGTAGTAACCAAATGTAAACACCTAGATACGTATAGTAGCTTCAAATGCCAACACACCAGTTTCATAGGGAAGGTTACCTTGCCAACAGTCATGCTTGGGGAAAGACTCCTGAGTTGGCAAAGAATACTGCAGACAGTCACAGTCACACAGTTCTCTTTAATACAAACTCAGAGTTTGGAAATGTTTGAAACCTGACAATAAAGTTTGTTTGTTTTGTGTAATTTGAATACACAAGCATCTAAAGTAGCCGTGTAAGTTGTAAGGTATAGCCTACTGTGTATCCAAAGCAAGATATTCTAAGGACTGAAACACAAGCAAGTTGTATACAAGTGAGTTTTATACAAGCATACAAAACTCACTTGACAAAATCTGCATTGATAAACATGAAAAGGCCAGAGTGAGCCACAAATAATAACAATAATAATGATGGCGAGAGTAAGCACAATACATACAGTAAATGGCCATAAATAAGTGGCCATAAAAGATAATGACAACAATGACATTAATGGATTAATGGATTAATGACCTATCAGTATCATCCTCCGATATCTGACGGCCCTTCAAAACTTTCATTTAAATCAAATGAGTGAGGCACCAGATGTCTAAGAAAGCAGCATAAGATGGAAATACTCCTTAAAATGCCCTTCACCCTATCTGAGAGCAAGCTAGGCGTATGTTGAGCCCCTATACGCAGACTATTTTCACCCTCAGCTGAACAACCGCTGGTGCTGTGAAAGCAAACAGGTGGACGGAGTGTTACCATTAAAACATGGATGTCTTTCACTGTGAACCAGCCACATCGCTCAGAGAACTCCCAGCAGGTGAAATACTGAATCTGTGCCAACTCTCCGCAGCTTTCCCAACATTTGATACGAGAGGCACTGGACGATTACACTTCCACTGGCAGTCAGTTGCACATCGTCTTCTTTCCATAAAAGCATTTGACACCATGTGACAGTGAGAGAACATGTAACCTAAAATGATGCTGTCCAAAGACATGGTCTGGATGTTTCCCATGCAATGTTCTTAGAAACAACCCATCCTCTGTTGGATCAAGTGGAACAGATTATATTAAATGGCACTTATAACTGTGACAGTTTGCTGACTGTGAGGGTTGTCTGTGAAACATCAGTAAACTGAAGGGCAGTAAATTGCTTCACGAGTGCAGCTTTAAGCTCGGCTGAAGAAACCTGACATTCAGAGTAATAAATATGTGACCTCATTAGTAATTTAGGAGCCCAAGCCTATTTTTGTTTATGTTAGGTCTCCTCTATCCTCCAAAGAAACCTAGCACTTTATTCAGCATCAGAATGATCATTGCGCAGGACACGCGTCGCGTTAACAATTTCGTACTTTAAGTCAGGTACGGTCATCATGTTCAGATGGTAAAACAATGATGCTGAACAGCGAAACACTGTCTGTTGACACCGGTCATGGTGTTTCGACGCATCATGTGACGTGTGTAGGCTAACATTTCTATCGGCCGGCAAGGGATGGAACAGTCCATGGTCTGAGCCAAAACCCGATTACGGAAAAAACGTCCCGATCAAATCCTCAGATAAATATAGAGGGATATTTACGACACTGCCTGAACTATTGGCATCGGTTTATTTGGGTCTCTATGCTCTATACCTTGTGGGAAAGCTTTAAATGAATGAACGAGTCGCTTCAACTCGACACAATGATGCAATACGCCCGTGTGCCCGGTCATCATCTTCTAGATACCCCAACTGAAGTGCTGCCGGCCAGCCGCTACACTAACAAACCGGATAGAACCAGTCAATGGGCATATGATCATCAACGTGCACGAAGAGAGTAAGAAAGAAATGTCTCTTGACACAATAATCTGCAAGCGCCCTATCATATTAGTGGTAGGGGCATGGCTGGCGTGTTGCCGAGGTTACTCAAACCAATTCCACATGGGACGTCCTGTGATGCCAAGGACAATATGCTTTCCATTGCAGCACGAGGAAGCGCAGTTATATTGTATGTATCGTATTTTAAACATGTTGAGCATTGCCTTTCGAGAGGTGTTCACAAACCCAATGGAACTTGTTGTAAGGCTCTTACTAACAATCACAGCGCATCATCGGGACACTCGACACTCATCCCGGTTAAAGTAACTTTAGACGCCAGACGGAGAAACAGTCTACCATCGTTACCACATAGCATCGCCAGAGATCTGCCAGTGAATCTGTAATTACCTTACAGAAGTATCCAAGCGTAGTCCTTGAATGCTGACCTTGTCAGTGTTGTGAGAGGACAGATCTGTGCACAGTTTGAATTCGTCGCTTACTAAACTGTAAAATGACGTCGCTCGAAAGGGCGGTCTGTTTAGAGAGTCAGCGGGTAGCGCATGGATGACAGCGAAGGGACCACAGGTCGACTACACCGGTGGCACACAAAGGACCCGGCATCCACCGCTTGGATCCGCCGGTCTGCGCTCCAATCGTAGGGGAGCATATGGGTGGGAGGCGTAGAAGGGGCGTAAAAATATTTTGGTTGTATCTCTTGCCTCCTAAGGTTTGCCTGGAATCCTATCTCCGTGGTGCTCTCTTGTGGGATGCACGCCACTCCGAGCGCATCCTCACTCTGTTGGTTTGAAAACGAGGCGTAGGCTACGTAGAACTAGGTCATCGCGTTTCATCCAGGGGGATTAATCCAGGGTCATGTAATGCCCTATAATTACGCCGCGTTGGACAAGCACAGTCAATGATACTTTCAACAAATATGTGAGCACGACTCAGCAAAATAAACAAAGAAAGAAAGAAAGAAATAAGCCTATATAAAAGGGACAACCTGGATAATGTAACTTGCCAGATAACTCTGCTTTGCGATAGTGGTGAGATGAGAGAGAACCAGAGGCTTTCCAAAGGATGCTTTTGGGCTTCTGCAAATTGACCTCCCGTAGCTCTGTGAGAGTGATGGCTCAATTCTGAAATGATCCACTAGGTGGCATTAAGATTTACACAGTTCCTGACAGCGAAGGACAGTTTCTAAATTGCCACTTCACTTCTGCCATCTGTGGCAAAGAGAGAGAGAGAGCGATCACTCACACTCACCCCATCCTCAACAGCCCATGACAGTGTTGTAGAGATAGGTGTTTTATATATGATATGCACGCTAGCTTACATAAACTAGATCACGTGATCAGGAATGTGACATGCTGGTGCGTTCTGAATATTTTTACATGCATCTATAGGTTACAAATCTTTCACACATAGATGGCCTGTCATTTACTGACGATAGTCTGACAATTTCCCCCACATCCATAAGCAAGGTATGGACTCTAGACAACAACATAGGGCACTTAACTGTAGGCTACACCATCTTTTTCCTCAGTATTCTAATATTCACTTGACCTGCGGTTGCCTTCTCAGGCCTCTGTGTAAATTGTTTTGTTTATGCAAGGTTTTTAAAAAATAACATTTTATTGCCATGGGACTGTCACTCATCATGATTAGTGGTACACTGTAAAACAAAAATATGTAAAAATTGAAAATATGCCAGCAATATTATTCCAGTTCAATTTCCACAAATGTTGTATATTGTTAATCAAATAGGAAGGAGACTGGAGCACCCTGATCTCACTTGCAGTCTTTATTGGTGCAAACAATAAACTGACGTTTCGACACTACTGTGTCTTCTTCAGAGTTGTATATTATTAATGGCAATGCCTTCACTCCTTTAAACACTCCTAAAATAGCAAGAATATTATTATTGTTAGGCTATATATGATATTACTATTATTTATGCATATACATATTTTAATATGCCAAACAACATTTCATATTAGTAGCCTACATATATGTAGCCTGGATGCCAGACCGAAGTTTAGCCCCGCCTACATTCTTTTTCGGCAGGGAACTAAGAATTGAGTATGACGTCGTCAGGCTAACATATATGTATTCATATTTCAAATAACTGTCCATTAAAGGAGTAAAACATGTGATGTGATCTACAGAAACCCATCACATGTGCTCTCAAAAAAAAGCATGCTGTTTGCTCCGTTTGAACCCTCCCTGGTGAAATTTGACCAATTTAAGATTATGATATCCTCCTAGCCACATTAAATCCTGGATACCATCCTCCCAAAATCTTGGATGTTGAATGGTATCAGAATCATAAATTGGTAAAATTGCACCATGTGATGCAAGCCGTTTTCCCACATTGCGTCACATATTGCTTGTAAAACTTACAGATATTGTACTGATTGTGTAGTGTTCAGTGTAATCAATAGGATATGGTCCATTTTCCATTACCTAATTGAAAGCAGAATCAATGGAGACTATGAATTTCATATAAATATATATAATCAAACCTGAAATTCAAAGCATTTCCACTGCAAATTTTCAACAAACTTAAGAAAAAAACGTAAACATTCCCATGTGCTGCACGTCACAACACAAGCTGTGCAGTGATGCCATGCCCTGTGTTTGTGCGGTCCCAGAGCGTAAACCATATGTCTCTCTGTGAAACAGGCTGAAACAGACAGCATGTAGATGGTGGAGGAATATAAATAGCAAGTGTCGTGTGGGGATTGATGTCGGGTCTCCGAGAGGTGTCCTAGAGACACAGCGCATCTGAAATAATAGGTCTTGGTTGTGTGCACTGAGAGTTTTGGTGATTTTTCCAGCAGACACATTTGATTCAAGGCAAGGCAAAGCCCACACATATATTTGTGTAAGCTTGTAATGGCCTCGAGTGAGTCTTATGATACATCATTTTGCCCAACCATATCATACCTGTCAAGCTAAATGTGGTACCTGTCTGTGTTATGAATGAAAGCACAAATCAGTAAATGTGTCCTGGTTTTGCCATTTTACAGGTACCACCTTTACTTTCTATGTCAACCTCTAACATGCCTTTTATTTCATCTCCATAGATGTGACAATTTATTTACAGACCCTCTGCAATAGCTGTCAGCCTGAGATCTATGTTGCAATTAGATGATTGGAGTCACAGTAGGCTGAGGTATCCTCAGTGGTCATTGATTTTACCTTCCCTTGTGTTAAGTGTACCCCTGTTGGCCATTCAATCTACAGGCTATACATACAATTTGAAAAGGAATTGTCACAAGCGACCCCCTCTCAACCACTTAAGCATTTTAACATTGATCCCGGATTATCAACCATGCACCTCAATGCTATGGTAAAAAGCTTGATCTATAAATAGCCAGCCACTATAAATGGAGGTGAATTAGAGGTGAAAAGGTGACCACCTCATTTAATCAACTTATAACAAAGCAACATCAATGATGCTTTTAGACATAATATAGAAATGTATATACAGTAGTGTCAAAAGTCACTCTGAAGCTGGACGTGTTCGTATGCAGCACATGAGGTGGAGTTCTCTCATCCATTGTATGCTAAACAATTACAACCTCCACACAAACAGGGGAGTGAGGTGCAGCTGAAGGAAGTATGGCGCTCCACCAAGCAAACATCTCACACAGAAAAAACAACACTGACTTTCTATGAAGTCCTTATTACAGTGTAACCTATAGGTTTTTATGTGGGAGCCAAACCAAACAAACACACCGATGGGTGTACGTGTAGAATAACATCCTCCAACAAACCGCTGTGGCGATCTCACAAACATCTAAGCTTTTAGTGTGTGAACTATAGTAGTATGGGTCAGCCCCGGGTCAGGACAAGAATACAGCAAATTCAATGTGCATTGAAATTTCACCTGTGATGGTCTTTGAGCTGTCTGGGTCTTGACTTTGAAGTCCTTGTGAGATCATGGACAAGCTGCTAAGTTCAATGCCCTGTAGTGTGCTCTTAACCACTGATTACAGTTTGATTTAGGAAACTATTTAGTACTCAATAATAAATAACTAATTAAAGGATCTAATAAAGGAAACTTTGATTACTGCACTGCTGTTATTGTTGCTAGAGATCTGGACATATTCTGAGACAGCTCATCTTTATCTTAACTTGACACTGAAGAAATGAATCCCTGCAGATTAAATCATAAGTCAAACTTAGAACCAAATTGTTAAGTTTTAGTTATGGAACAGTGTACACATAGTGTACCCGGGGGTGTACCGTTCACCCTACACAAAGGGGTTCATGTGCACTAAGCATTTGATTGTCAGTATGCGTTTTGGATAGCCAAAAGTCCTATGGGGAGATTCAGGGAATTTTAAAAACGCATCAGCATACCTTGACAAATAATGGTCTAAAGTACTCACATTTTACGCTATATTGATCTACTCATGCACACAGCTTCACAAGACATGGTATTACGGCTCAGTTGTGTTTCTAAAGAGACCAAGTGACCTAGAGGGCTGATATGTGGTCAGGTCAGAGATGCTTGTTATCCGCCAGAAAGAAAAAACAATATTCTAGCCTCTATAACACTGCGCCAGTACATCACACAATTGTCTCCTAAAGTAGGGTTCAGACCAAAGCGTCCCGACGAGACGAGCCGCGACGTTCTAAAACCTTGCGACTGCGACTCAACGTGTTTAATGCTCTGCGACGGCTTGCAACTGCTTGCAACTAAGTGCAACTTCTAATTCACACTGCTGCAACTCAGTCTGGTCGCGTCGGGAATCTTTGGTGTGAATTGGGCTTAAGAAACTACAAGGCCTCGGCTTTCCAAAGAGGTCAAGTATTTGATGTTAGGCCAAACTGGGTGGGAGCAGTGGTCTCTTGAGTAGGAACAGTTTTCTCCCTTTTCAGGGAGAAAAGCCTAGACATGGCCCAGTCCAGAAGAGTTTTGTTTTGTTGAGCTCAACCTCACCAGCAGATGGCGCCAGAGACAATGAAAGAAAAGGAAACATTGAGGTCTAGCTTATGCACTTTTGGTAGTCGTTTATGACTTGCTAATGTGAGTTTGCATGGTTAAAGAGCACATCATCTTTCATAGGCCATGACATTTTAATGCTACGGACAAGCCCAAATTCAACTTGGCATGATGGCATATCAGAGAAGCCAACAGTGATATGTCCACAACAACCAAATGTCCTCCTTGTCCACTGGTAATGCCACTCCTGGATACTATCTGTGCCAGAGGAATCCTGCCTTGGCATAGCCAACCTTGTGTGACAGTGCAAAATATTTCCACACATAAAAAAAAAACACATAGCTATAAGAAAAACTGTTTATTGTTTATAAAAACAAAAGGTATTGTCAAAATGCATACAATCTTTCCAATGTGCATGCCAATGTCCTGGTTAATGACGTTCATAGAATTCTGACAAACGTATGACAGCTGTTAGTATGACATGAGTATAAGATCTATCCATATGATTTCTCAATTAGTTTCCCACACTGTCCATTGCTTACCACCTGAGGTCAGTGCTATAGTATTACTGTAAATGGCAGCAAGATAATATAAACCACAGAGCACAGAATGCTGGTTTTACTCATCACATAGTTTGAAATAAAACCATAAAGGCATATTTCACCGTATAATGTAGCAACTTATCAAAGGGCATATTTCACTAACTGTATTTAAAGATTGCATAGCTAACAGCTCTTGTATCTGTCGCACAGCGTTTCTTTCAGTTCTAATAAGTTGTAAAAGATTCATGACGACTTTCATTCCAAGAGTCTTACTCAAATACATCTCCCACGGACATGTCTCTTAGTTTCTCTCTTTTTCAGAGCCAAAATGTTGCTGCTTTTCAACAACTCTGCAGAATACGGGACCACATAACCGACCACACACCAAATGGGATAAATGCAACAGTGTGCTGAGAATGCCTTGGCAAAATATGAATGTGTTTACATCCAGACCGCTCCATAACTTTGCTGAAAAACATTCAGCTTTTTTTTTTTAAGTGCTTATAGGCCTACACTACAGAAAGTTACAAATGAGTACATGTGAAACCTACTGTGACCCCCCCCCCCCCTTTTTTTTTTTTTTGCTTCCAAATGATCAAATCCGATGGCTTTCACTTTAAAGGAGTCTTAAATCTTGATGGAAACTTAGACTACTGTTACACCATCTCTACCATTAGCCCAACCCAAGTGGTCAGAGTTTGGCCTTGTATCTGACTTAATTCCACTCTCATTAAGGCAATTATTAGTTTCATAACTTTAACAGTGACAGCAAGCAGTTTTTCAGCTGTAAGGAGGACCGCCTCTGGTCTTGCGTGTAGGTACAGCAGTGTCACTCACCACCACTGGGACTTCACTGCACACACACTCAGTCACAGCGGTGCAAAAACCCCGCGGCAATAGGACACTGCACGTTGACACGCATTGCTCAGTCATTGCCTGCAGGGGGCAACAAAGAGCTAAGGCTTCACAAAACAACCGTAGGTGTGGTAACCAGGCCACATCATTTTACCACAATGGGTGATATATATTTTTTTTTTTTATTAGATATGAGTAATATTGGACATGTTTCCACTTAAAAGTTGGGTGCAAAATCCCAGTGTGTGTGTGTGTGTGTGTGTGTGTGTCTGTCTGTCTGTCTGTCTGTCTGTCTGTCTGTCTGTCTGTCTGTCTGTCTGTCTGTGTGAGTGAGTGAGTGAGTGAGTGAGAGAGAGAGAGAGAGAGAGAGGAGAGAGAGAGAGAGAGAGAGAGAGAGAGAGAGCTTGATTTGTGTATATGTTCTATTCTGCCTTTCACCTAACTCCTTCAACAATGCTGTCCTCTGTTAACAGACAACTAAGTTCAGGCTTGGTGTTCTATGGGAGACGCTGTAGTCTTGTGTTTTGTCTGTGCCTATTTCATGCCTTGGGAGAGGACGGAGTAGTCAAAACTGTAGAGTCTGGACTAGGGGGGTTTCCCTTAAAAGTTTTTGGGTGGTGTGCAAGTCTTTTCACTTTTTTAGTTGGGTTTTTGAAGTTATCCATGTTTGAAGACAAAACATATGCTGACTTTCAACTCAAACTTTTTGCTTACTAAGAGTTGCCATGCTTAAAAATGGGGCTATGTATTGTGGGCATATATGATGTGACAGTGTATGTGTGGACAGACTCCTGTAGCTGATGAAATTGGCATGGAACATTGGGATACACTAAACACACTTACAAGAGAACACACACATATACACACAAGTGCACACGCACACACGCGCGCACACACACACACACACACACACACACACACACACACACACACACACACACACACACACACACATACACAAACACATAGACACGTATGCACAATTTCACCACCTCCCTCTGAGACAAGGTGGGTGGGAGAAGAGACATCGAGCAGCTGTGTTTTTACACAGCCCCACAACCAGCACCTCCACCAAATAAAAACACAGGAACACACACATACACACACATACACACACACACACACACACACACACACACACACACACACACACACACACACACACACACATGAACGTCATTAGCACTCAGCACATCTTTCCCTACCTTTTTGCTGTCCCACAAATGCTTGGCACTTTAACAAAGAACTGGCAACAGGTAAGTAAGTGTGTGTGTGTGTGTGTGTGTGTGTGTGTGTGTGTCAGTGTTTGCCACAGAACAAATACCGCCACCTCTCAGAGTCGGGTTGCGGGGGATGGTGTTTTGGGGAAGGGCGTAGAGGTGGGGAGAGAGGCCTCATAATCAGCTCTCTGTTGGGGGTGAGCCCCAACCCCTAACCCCCCAACCCCCATCCTCTGGGCCCACAGTAAAGTGAGAGCCCCTGGAGTGCATCCCTACCCAACCCCCATCCAGGTGGGAAAGGAGGTGAAGAGATTGGGGGAAGGGGCCCTTTTGTTATTTACTTTCATAGGCCTACTTAGGTATTTGGGCCATTGTATTATTAAACCTGATCAAAATCGGTCTATCTATCTATTTGTCTGTCTATCTATCTATGGGAAATGAAGCTGTTGGTATCAAACCCAATGCTAATTGGTTGAAGCAAACCCTCTGTCACTTTACGCCATCATTTGGAGCTAGAACTGTTCTGGAACCATCTGCTGTTTGGTCAGTTCATCATTCACTCACCTGTCAGGTCCCCTCCATGAGATGTTCTGAGGTTCACAGCACAAGTCCCTCCCCCCACCCTCCCATCTCAAAACAAACCAAGCATCCAACGCCCAAGACATACCGGCGGAAAAATATTCTGTGTCATGTGACACTTTTTGTTAGCACACCTGGAGGTTAATTCTAATATGTAATGTTGGACAGGGCCTGTGTGCAGGCCTTCAGGACCTCTGACCGCATTTTTAACTTTCATTTAAAGTCACAAGAGAAATATCAATGACATAATCCTTATATAAGTCCAACATAATTACCTCCAGAGACCAGTGCTTCAAGGAGTCTATGCTTTCATCTGTGAGGCTTTCAAACAAGACCCATTGTTAAAAGCACTTGAGATATAAATTGCAATTGAACTGAGAATTCATTGTTCTGTCTTCACCGTGTGTCAGGTTTCATTGTGTAAAAACCAAAGGTAAAGAATAAAAGTAAACAGACCATGCTATGTATGTAGCCAAACTAAACCGCAGATTGTCTGGGAGAGGAGAGAGATCTGGCCTTAATCTCTCTAAGACTATTCTCTTATTTCAAAGTTGAAGAGGGATTTTCCGTGCCATTCTTATTTCGGACAGTGCCTTTCAAGAGAACAATTCAAAGAACTCCCTGTTGGCTTTGCCTTTCGACTGATAGGTGGATAATCTGCACAAATTGTTTTAACAGCTGCTGATGCCTTATCATTGCTTCGGACTCCATCACTGATTTCCCTCGGCAGGGGAGAGGGCAGTCTGTGGGTCACTGAGTCAGTTTCTTTAGGGGTGGAGGTATAAGAGGGTGGGGGGTAGCGGGGTTGTTTTCTTTACTCGACAGAGATGCATCCTGACAGAGGTGTTTTTCTTCAACCCCCTCACCCATGACAAAGTCTCTGACCACCCAACTGAGATTGTGACAGTGATCTATTGGATATCACAATTAAACTGAATTGTTAGTAATTGCCAACTTCATAAATGATTTTTCTTCATGAATTAATACAAAATACTTCAAAATCATTCTTTGTATTAATTCTTCTATTAATACAAACAATGTGACCTTTATCTTTACAGAAAATATAACTTCTTCTTCTTCTTCTTCTTCTTCTTCTACTTCTTCTACTTCTTCTTTCCAAACGGTTGATGCATGGGTACTGTCCAGTGTTTGTCTCTTGACAGGATATTTCAACATAGCCCATTTCAGGAGGAGCTGAGAGTTAGCGCGACATACCTGTTGATAGGGGCAGTTAGTCTTTCCAGTGACTTATGGCGGTGGGGGTTAAAATGAAATAGTAGAGTCCTTCAACACAAAAGGGGGGTTGTATAGAATGCAGTCACTGTTGAAACCGGGCGGCCATTAGTGGCGCAAAGCCTTCTGGGAAAATGGAGCGGAAAAGGGGAGTGGAGGCGGATGGATGTTGATGGATGCTTTGTTGGGCTTGTCTGTAACCAGGGGGGCTTCACAGGGTGCATAACTGAAGCGCTCTACTGGCGACATGTGTGTATACTGCAGCACTTAGCCTCCACTATAATCAATGGAAGTAGCCACACCTGACACGATAGTGGCGTGTACGCTCAGTAAAAAAAAAATAAAAAAATAGAACAGTCTTCTAGAACGTTTTTAAATTGGTGAAAAACGGAGCCCTTCAGTTACTCCCCCCATAGCGCCCCTGTAAGATGCAAAAGATGGAGGTCGTGGTCTGTGGAGGGAAGGGCATTGAGGGGTTGGGGCATCAAGACAACAGCTGTGTTTTCTTCTGTATTTCCTGTGTCTGCATTTCTGGATTTGAGACAGAGGGCCCTCATTTGAATTAGCAAGTACATTTTGCAGTTGATACATCAGGTTTAGTTAGACTTTAGATGTTGCACTTTGCCCAGTATTCAAATCAGAGCCGATGATACAGTATGAACTGCTTGGCAAACAAGCTGTGTGAGGATGTCAGAATCAGCCAATGTTGAGAGGTAATAAGTATGAGGTTGTGGTCAGTGATGGCTTTCAGTGGGAGATAAGAGATATAAATATGATTATTATGTATAATATAATACAACTAAATTGCTCTAACGAGTTGCTTGCATATTTTACCGACACCAGTCACACCACCTTTTACAACGCTTTCATTGTGGAATGAACATCATGGCAAAATTAATGAGTTATACGAATGATATTGTCAAGTTATGGATGGTTGTCTGTTGTTCACATGCAAGGGAAGTTGGTGGGGTTATCTCCCTCTTGGCTTTGTGTGGTGACATACAATATAGCAGCAACACAATCATTATAAAAAAAACCCATCTTAACCATGCAGGTCCAGTGGTACAATGTTGTTTAGCTGACTGTTAGGCAGGCATACTGTACCTTGAAAAGCAAAGTTTGTAGCAAAATGGCTAATATGTAGTAAATGTCATGGATTCATAAAATATAACATCTTCGGTACGTTTAATAGCTGTGATTATAGGCCCGTTGTGACATCTCCTTGGCTCGTCAGGTATTGTGGTCACTACAGTACTCAGACCAGATTCATAAACGAGTGACTGTATACTTCAGAGCAGCATTAAGTCAGGATAATTACATGAGTAATACATGCATACCGGTGTGTGTGTGTGTGTGTGTGTGTGTGTGTGTGTGTGTGTGTGTGTGTGTGTGTGTGTGTGTGTGTGTGTGCATGTGTAGAGTTTTTCATGGATAGTGGTTTTGTGTCTTGTCTGAAGTTCTGCCTTTTTCCAATTTTTAATTCTTGACCTCTCAAAAATGGTGAGGTACTGTACTCTCACTTCTCAATCGTTTCTCAGACATAAACCCTTCACAGTGTTTGTGCTCTCTGGCTTGTCCAGTGACCCACCACCACGGCCTTGCATTAAAAATGACCAGTGTCTGACGGGATCTAGCCACTGGTTGGCCAGAGGTATCCCCAAATGTCAGCTGAGGTAATGGCATACAGATGAACATGCGCATACAGACGACTCTCTCTCTCTCTCTCTCTCGCTCTGTCAAGTTCTCTTTCTCTATCCCTCTGTCTGTTCTTTACATTCGTCTCCACAGTTGTGATGCGTCACACTCTTCTCTTCTCTCCACTGACGTCACTGATCTCTTTTTAACAGACCTGTGTGTGTGTGTGTGTCTGTGTGCGTGTGCGTGACAGTGTGTGTGTGTGTGTGTGTGTGTGTGTGTGTGTGTGTGTGAGAGAGAGAGAGAGAGAGAGAGAGAGAGAGAGAGAGAGAGATGCCATTTGGAAG
>NC_085010.1:22480061-22515061 GCF_963854185.1 Sardina pilchardus
AAGCATCTAACTACTGATGGTCATTTTTCAATTAGCCTGTATTTCCTCCATTTCCTCCCACTTTATCCCCCTCCACTGATTTATCTTGGTGAGCCAGCATCTCTATTGTCTGTAATCTGCTCCAGTTAGACCATTTTCCCCCAGGGGACGGCAAGCGCTAAAACAATTACTGTAGAGGTCTGTCTGACCACATCACCTGGAGAGCACTCACATGACATGTCGCACTACAATGACACCTGGATGAGTACACACACAAAAAAGAAAATTGCCATGAGGTCACGAGGGCCAAGGAGGTGTAAAGTTAGTAAAAATGGTGTCCGCACCTTTGTCTTGCCTTGTGTGTCGCTTGGTGCGTAACTCCAAAAAGTAGTGAATCCAGAAAAAAAAGAGAAGTCACACAAAAAAGCTGAATTATAAGAACTTTTATTGATAACATACAGTTTTTTTTTTTTTTTTTTTAATTGGGAACACTGATGATGTGCAAGACCCGAAACGTTTTCTGTCTTTGGCTCATAATATATTTTGGTTTATGTTATCAACACAAGTTCTTGTAATTCAGCTTTAGTGTGCGACTTCTCTTCTTTTTCTGGCCAAGGAGGTGTAAACAGACATGTGATATGTGGTCAGCTGGGATCAGAAGACTTCTCACCTTCTTTCTATGCTGGTCAGATGTGTCCCATTAACAGGAAATACTTATTGGCTCTATTGTTCTGGTGTGGATTCATCGTCATCATGGAGGTGATGATAGGCTCTCTGAGACAGTGAGAGAGAGAGAGAGAGATAGGATGAGTGAACTGTGATATTGCCTTTCACAGGAAAGGGGGTGAGGAAGCAGACTCACACTACACTTTCAAAGAATAAATAATGTCTCTCTTTCTTATGCTAACAGGGCTCTGCTCTCGCCCATCTCTACACCCTGGGATTCCAATAGAACAGGGAGGTCGGCCATTTAAATGTATTAGGCTGACAATCAATGACAAGTTCAACAAACATTATATTGCCCTCAGATTGTCTAAGTGATATGTCCATTACATTGCCCATTATAGCTATTTGATTGTGAGAGTAATGTTTCAGTCCTACTGTATATCACATTAATTAAGTCATAAGTTAACACCATGACAATCTGACAATCCCCCCCCCCCCCCAAAAAAAAAAACAGCACAATCAAAGTAATGTTATCCAAAAAGAGGCAACTTTGACTAAATTATATTATTAGCCTATATATTCTCAATACACCAACTAAGGTTAGCTGCTAAAATGACACTCGGCGGTTTTAATCTGTGTAGACACTTTTAAGAATTTATCATGGGCCGTTGCACACCAGAACCTCCCTTGGATGAACCTTTCCACATCCAACACCCTAACGCGGTATTATTGAGAAGCATCAATTACGCCTATTGGTTGTTGTTCCCTAGCTCATACATAGAAACATTGGTAAAACAAATAAATAACTTGTTATCATATTTAAAATTAATGTGGCCAAAGTTTTCACCGCCCAGCTTGAGCAATACTCTACTACGCTACCCATAATGCATTCACGAGACCTTTGCGCCCACAAGAAAGTGTTTGCGCATTACCCCATCAACCAATCGGATGGCTCGCTACGGTAGTCTGGCATGTGCCTGAACAACGAAGTGAAAAAGTGTAGCCTGAAACTTTTGTCGAAGGCATGGAGGAGGTCTTACCGAAAGTTTAAGCTCCACACTCGTTTAGTTTACACGGAGGAAAACAACCAAAGAACGCAGAGATTTGTAAATCCTTTACGAGACGAGGTTCTTACCTTGCGACTTTGGAGTTTTATTCTTTTCCGGATTTATCGTAGTCGCTTGGAAGTTCGTGTTTTTTGGGAACGGAGTTGGAATTTTACCGTGTCGAAAATGTCCTCTCCAACGCGGCCGCTGAGGGCTGCGAAGTATGCAGTTGTTTGCCTTTTACTATGGCGAGTGGAACTAATACTTGGAAATGGAGAAAAATCACATTCGTGTCCGTCTCCCTGCACATGTATAGATACTTTATTGGACTGCAGTCGACAAAAGTTGGGGAAAGTTCCTGATAATCTACCCCTGTGGATCGAACAGTTGTAAGTATATCAAAAATCGTTGGCTGTTTTTATCTTCACAGATACAGCCATGGGTTTGTGAACCTACTGCACATACGTCTCCAATGTCTGTTGTTGTGGTAGTTCTACCAACTAATTTTGTTGTTGTTGTTGAATAATTGTGGTTGCGACAGAGTATCTTAGCCTATACTGTACTTTAAATATTCGAATCGAATTCGTGGTTTGGATACGTTAGGCTACTTGTGTCTTTACGAGTAAGGGATATGCGATTTAAATGGTTTCAGTGCAGAGCTTATTGCTAACTTGCCAGAGTTGAGGCCCTGTTGAACACCTTTGTTTTTTAATATTAGACTTAAATATCGGGGCAATATATGTTAGGCTTTTCGTAACTCCCCAAGCGTTAAAGACAACAAATTCTATCACAAGAAACGTTTACTAGCTTGCTAGCCTGCTAGGTGCGTCTTGACGATTAGACCACTGCTCGGATTTTTTTGACCTTTTGTGAAGTCTAGTGAAGTGATTCATTGTAGCGTCTGAGTTTAAACGTTACACATTTATTGTAACATTATCGAATCATGGTAACATTTGTGTTGCGGAGTAGCGCGAAATGTAAATGACTGTATTTACAATGGCTAGTGGGGGTAGCAGACGCTACAGGGAGCTTGCGCGCACTGAATAGGACTTCTCCTTGCGGGGAGCTGTCGTAAAATAGAAGGCCAAGGGTTTGCATCTCAATCCATCTTTTGTTATTAGATAAGCCTCAATAGCATGTCAGTTTCAATGTCATTTTAATAGTAGTAGTAATAGTACGAGTTGCATCTACAAGTAGATTTCGACTTTATTTCTGATTCAAAAGTCTGTTTGTGACTCTTTACTAGATCAGTTTTCTTCTAAGATCAGATTTGTGGGATTGGGAACAGATTTAAAAGCTGTAATCAAACAAGGACGAGCTGTTGATCTTGACTCTTATTTCCTTGAACATCATTACAATCTGAAGTGAAACATATTCAATGTTTTTTTTTCTATCTAAATATGCCTTTATATGATTATTCATAATCATGGGTTGTATGTATGCTCAAGAAGTGCACATATACAATGCAATTGACACTACTGTTTTTTGAATAATGAGTACCTGGTTTGAAGAGTAACAGGGAAATCATGTTATGGTATATTTGGAGTAAAAGCGGGGTTAGTTTGTATTGAATCTGTATACTCTGGCCTTAAAACAGGCATCAGTATTCTACTAAATCTAAAACTAAATAATGTACTATATAATAATTCAGTGTATCCACCCAATGTATCCATTCATCGAAGATGACCTGGTGAAGGTGAATACAAGGTTTTGAGATGTATGTGTAAAAGGAGTTTTTTGTTAGCAGGCTCTAATAGTCACACATTGGTATGCATTGGTTGGTTTTATTCCCTGTTGTGTACAAAAAGCAATATAACAACATGGTACTATATATTCATAGTGTAGGCCCTACACATAGTGGAATGTATTCGTGGTGTATTCATGGTAGGCCCTGAACCATGAATATATTCTACTATGTTGTTGTGTTGCTTTTGCTACCATGCGGAAAGACCTGGCAGAGTTGTCCTTTCTCACCGTTTCTCATTTTTTCTCCCTCATATTTTTTATCGGCCTCTCTCTCTTCAACTTACCCACACACTCTCTGTGTCTCTCTCACACACTCTCTCTCTCTCTCTCTCACACACACACTCACACTCTTCATCTGGCTTTCACACACATCCATACTCTCACACACACACACGCACACACACTGAGACTGAGCAAGGGAGAAAATGGGGGGGGGGGGGGGGGCAGTGAGTGAGAATTCCAGGCTTGGGAGGAATAAATTCTTGGCGCTGTGGCCTGCTAATTTACGAGCCTTTTCTCGGGCACATCTTAGAGAGCGCAGAGTGGAGCAGAGCGGCGGCTGGCCCTTTAGTTTGGCACGGGCCCCGATATACTTCTGCTGAATTTGCAGCTGCGCACCCCAGCCATGGGAATAGTTAAGAAGCCCAGCAGACATGATGGTGGGGTCAGAGAGAGAGAGAGAGAGAGAGAGAGAGAGAGAGAGAGAATGAAGTAGGGAGGTAGAGGAGAGAAAGTAAAGGGGAGAGAGAGAGAGAAAGAGGGTTAAAGGTTGGGGGAGGTAGAGGGAGAGGCACATGGTGGAGGGGAGGAGAATGGAGGCGAGAGGATGAGGGAGGTATTGGGGGAAAAGGGGGAAGGTGTAAAGTTCTCACTTGTTGCTCTGTGTGTGTATGTCGGTGTAAGATAGAGCGCAAACAGGAGAGATTGCTTCTCATGTGGAATTCATCTCCTTTGGAAATCATTTTTCTCTCTTTTCCTGAGATCTTCATAAAATCTTGAGGTGTGAGTGTGGAAGCAGGGTGTGTAAAATAATGAAAACTCCAGACTCTGCCATTTCCCACACTGTAAAAGTCGCTGGAGTTAATGCAGGCAGTATTTCCACATCTTTTTATGCTGAATGGCTGTAATACGCAGGTGTCCAAAGACAGACTCTCAATGAACCTAGAACTGAAATGCTAGAACTGTGTCACTTTGTAGATAATGCCAAAGGGTGTCAAACCGCTAACAGCCTCAGCTTTGGTTAGTGGAAGGCAAAAATGTCTGCACTTGATATGACACACACACAGACACACACTTCTACATCTATTAGCCCAAGTGTTTCATACATACCCCACTTGAGAGAACAGACATGCATAATCTTATCACTGCGAAGAGGACAGATAGGTTCCCTCAAGCCTGTGTGTATAAGAGAGAGCGAAAGACACACACACACACACACACACACACACACACACACACACACATACATATAGAGTTAGGTCAACTAGCCAATCGAGCCCAGGAGAGTGATCTCGTGTGTGTGTGTGTGACTGTGTGTTTATCTGATGAAACGCGTGTCGGGGACCTCAGGAGGAAGTGCTGGTGTTTAGAAGAGCTCTGCCTTATCGCTCCTCTCTGTGCAGCACTCCACACCGCTCTCAGCCCAGCCGCGGCACTGAGATGGCAGATATCCACACACCTACACACATGGAGAGAGAGCGAGAGACACACACTGAGACTGAGAGAGAGACACACACACACTCTGAGACTGAGAGAGAGAGAGAGACACACACACGCACACACACACAGACAGAGGCACACAGAGAGAAACTCCAGTATGGACATCTTCACTGGGGGCAAATCACTGTAAAAAATAATGATATATAAAAGCACTGCCATATTGAATTCATTAGAGTGAATTCAGAGTGACTGAATTAAATTACACAACAAAATCATAGTTTTAAGTCATAGAATAATACTGACAATTCCATGAATGTACATTTGATATACCTAAAGTACCTTTTCTAATTTGTATATAATGAATCTTTCTATGTAATACCTAGGCCTATTTGTAGTTTTAATATGTAGTGTCTTTGTAATAACATATGATTACAATCCTGTAACTCGCTGCAGTCTCATGGTTATAAAGCACATATTCATGTTAACCAAATGTTTAAGTGCATAGTCTATGCTTAAATCCATCTTTGTACACAATTAGGGATGTGCCGTATCGCAGTTGTTGGCATGTTTATATATGTGACACAAGGTAGGCAGCTCACAAGTTTTCATGTCATCATTTACAAACAGTACCTTGAAACATCATCATTTGAAGTCGACAGATTGTTCAGAATCAGCAGGTCCAGAGAAAGAAAAGAAGTCGCACACAAAAGCTATAAGAACTTATATTGAAAACATAAACCGAAATATATAATGAGCCAAAGACACAAAACAGGGAAACAAATGTTTCGGGTCTAGCCCATCATCAGCATTCCCGATTGAGAATCAGCAGGCCCATGAACCAGACAGATTTGTGCCACTTTTTGTTAGTAATTGGCATCGGCAGATTGCCTGAGCACATATCGGCCGATCAATGGGCATGCACATTTGCGGGGCAGCCCTGTGTTGCTGTGGAACATGTGTGTGACCTGCCCCTTGTGTCAATCAAACGGCAAGGCTTAAATTCTTCTTTGAAATCCCTATAGACTTCATTGATTAGATATTAATGAAATTACACTTTTTTGAGAAAATGTGAATAATCTTATCCTAGACTACGTTGGAGCCAGCCTGTATCAACAAGCTGCAGGGAAACCCGTTAACAGGTTTTAATGACTTGACAAAATATTAACCGGACAAACATGTCTGCCATGGCTGCCCTGATTTCAGTGTAAACCCATATCGGTCGACCCCCTAATCAAGTTGAGAAGTAGGCCTACTACACTGTCGTCCTCAGAGAGTTGTTTTACTGTGTTAGGCTTGGGACCCCCTGCTTGGGAGTCCACTAAATCAGGCGTCATGCCTTGCTGATTCCGAGGCGTGTGTGTGTGTAGTGTGTGTAGTGTGTGTAGTGTGTGTGTGTGAGAGACTCCAGTCCCTGGGCCTCCCGAATGCTCACAGTACTGAGGGGGTCTGGAGAAATAGTCCCAATAAAAAAAATCCTGGCTGGTGTTGAAGCACAAAACCAGGCGCTTGCAGCAGAATGGGGAGAGTAGAAGAGTGGAGAGGAGAGGAGGGCAGGGTAGGCTAGGCCAGGCGCGACAGAAGAGATTGCACCAGAGAGGAGAAGAGAGGGCAGAAGGGAGGGGAGGGGGGAATCAAAGGCTTAGTGCTCATACTCGCTCCCACATTGTGAATAGATTATGAGTCGTTACTTTTTTTCTTTTTTTTTTACCTTTTTCTGCTTGCTCCCTCCCTCCCTCCCTTCCTCCCACACACACATATGCAGACACACTCACACATAAACTCACACTCTCGCCTTCGCTCTCCCTCTTTCCCTCTCCTTTCTCTCTCCCTCTCTCCTCAGTCTGTAATGGCTTCCAGATGGGGCACTGGGCCTAGCTTGAGTGTCTGGCACCACGGTGTGATGGTGAACGACTGCGTCAGTAACTCCACACTCTTATGGGGGCCAAGGCAGTCTCTCTCTCTCTCTCTCTCTCTCTCTCTCTCTCTCTCTCTCCCTGTCTCTCTCTCTCTCTTCTTTCTTTCTTTCTTTTCTCTCTTTCTCATTGTTTCCCCTGCTCATTCTCTATTTCTCTCTCTTTCTTTCTCTTTCTTGATTTCCCCCCCTCTTGTTCTCTATCTCTCTCTCTCTTTCTCTCCCTCCACTCTACAACTTGTTTTCCGCTCTCTCGTTGTTCTCCATTCCTCTGTGCCAGTCTTCTTGGCCCATTCTCAACTCCCTCCGCTCCCTGGTCTTTTACTACAAAAGTAGTGAGGCAAAACACCAGCTCTCATTCCCACCACCACCACCGCCACTGCCAGCCCACTCCACTTATCTGGTGGCCTGCTTAATATCCACATATCACCAGCAGATTGTATGTGTGGAGTTGTTATTACTGCCTTGTTTTGTGATGGTAGAGAGAGTGTGTGAGAGTGAGAGTGTGTGTGTGAGAGACCGTGTGTGTGTGAGAGTTTGTATGGGAGAGAGGAAAGGTTGTGAATTTGTCTTGGGACAAGCCTAATTTGGTATTGTAGCAAACTAAATTCTCCTGAAAAATCCTAAACCAACACCAAAAGGAAAAGGTTTTTGAGTTGTTGTTTGCCTCATCAGCCAACAAACAGACCCAAACATGCACATACACACACTCACTCACTCACTTATACTCACCTATACTCACCCGTGTCTGTCTTTGCAGGGACCTGAGCCATAACAAGCTCCAGTCACTTGACGGTTCTTTGTTTGGGAAACTACAGCACCTAAGTGAAATGTAAGTATGCCGGGTCTCCCCCTGGCCCTAAAGCCCATTACTTCCTAAAACAAACAGCTCCTTCAGCACCTCTGGCTGGCTCTGGCTCTGGTGAGTCTCCGCTCCTGTGACAAGTCCTCCAACCTGTGCCCCTTGTTTGTCCTCCGCAGAAAGTTAAACAACAACGAGCTGGACGCTATTCCTGATCTGGGCCCGGTGGCAGGAAACATCACAACTCTGATTCTGTGAGTATTGGGGTCCAGCTTTTGATTCTCTGCTGCACTTGTAAGGCCTGGGTCTGAGTCTTTGTTGTGCGTTCTGTCATGGCTGGCTGCCTCTACTTCTTAAAACCTCCGGTGTTGGTTAAAGAGGGCAGAGGAGTGTGCATTTCCTGCATGCGTTTGGTATCTTGTTTGTTACTTGTTTGTCTGTCTTGTTTGATTAGCCCAGTATACCAGTCCAGTACACATAGATAAGGCGTTTTGTGTATTTGTGTGTGTTCTCCACAGCACGTGTGTTTGTTTTTGTGTCTTTCGTCTTACAAACAGCGTTTTCTGATTTTTTTTTGTCGTTGTATGGTTTATCCTTGTACCCTTGCACCTTTGCCTGTCGTCCATGTTTGTTGTGTCTAGGGATGTAACGATTACCGGTGTGACGGTAAACCATGATAAAAATGTTGATGATAACAATTACCGCGTTCATTTCGAATATCATTATTATCATGGTTGATATTACGGTGTGATAACCGCGTGTTTAATTCCTCCCAGCTTCATCCGAGCCTGCTTTTGACACAAGCTGGGAGGCTACTATGAAACAAAACTTTACCTTACTAATTCTGTTTTCTAATTGATGGATTTAACCATGATTCGGATAAGGCTACACCTGCTTTTAAAGGGCGCAACATTTTCACCCCAAAACGTGCGCTGTATCATGTAGCCACTCTGCGTATTTTTATGTAGGCCTACACGTTCACATTAAATCTAGGCTATTCCACTAACGTTATCAGGAGAATGCCGTAAAGTTTTATGTTGAGCGCTGGGTGTCACTCATTGGATATAACAGATATACCAAACTCCAAATCATAAGTTAAGCTATAAGCAGCCAACATTTCCAACCAAGGAAAACGTGAGCACAATGCCACGGTAACCTACCTACAGTAGGCTATGGAATTTAGTTCATTTAGGCCTACTGTAGTGCTTAATTCAATTTCCGAAAAAAGCTACACAGCCTATTGGCAATCTTTTCCATCAAGGTAACTAGTTAGCTCACGCATCATGTCTATCATTAGGCTAATGTACAGTAGTAGCCTAGTGCTCACCAAAATCATAGAAGTTAACATTGCAAGACACTTATCTTTTCTATGATCCAAGCAATATTTTCTTTGACTTGTTAATTTTTTGAACATTCATTTTATTCAATGAAAACGGATATCCTTGAACTATGCGTGACTACTTTCCTAAAACCGAATGAAGGTTAATATAATTAGGCTACTTCACGTATCTCTTAAAGTGACAGGCTCTCAATTTGACCTACACAACACCCCTGTAATGTCATTAAAGAAGTGTAATAGTTTAAAAATCAATATGAAGTATTCAAATTACTGAATATTTTTAGCTATAAGTAATTATGCAGATCCTAACATATTCTAAACTATTAGCAAAATATATAAAGTTTATGAATTCAAAATATGCAATAGAAACAAGACAAGCCATTTTCTGTGTGTGTGGAAGGTTGAGCAGAGACTAGGATTGCCACTGCTGTGAATGATCGGTATCCTGCTGAAGGCAATAAGGGTTTGTCTATATTTTTAATGTAAGAAACACTTTTTTAAACTGAAATATTTCAGCTTGTCTACACCCATCAGCGCTTTCTTAACATATTGTACACACAATTTTTAAAATACCGCAATAATACCGAAAACCGTGATAATTTTGGTCACTATAACCGTGGGGTTAAATTTTCATACCGTTACATCCCTAGTTGTGTCTCCTTCCCCAGTCTCTGCTGGTGCTATACGTACCGTTGTATCTTTGCCTGTCGTCCATGTTTGTTGTGTCTCCTTCCCCAGTCTCTGCTGGTGCTACACGTACCAGGGAACTGCACCGCACTAGCCAAGGCTGCAGTGAGAGTTAGCCGTCTGTAATTAAGATTCCTCTAGCGGCCACCAGGGTAGTCACACTCCCAAGCCCGGGTCTCTCTCTCTCTCTCTCTCTCTCTCTCTTTCTTTCTTTCTTTCTTTCTTTCTTTTTCTGTCTTTCTTTCTTTTTCTTTCTTTCTTTATTACTCTCTCTCTCTCTATCTCTCTCTGTCTCCCAGAGTCTCGTGTTGCTAGTACCCAGACAGCACTTGCGGCGTGAGAAGTAAGCAGCCGTTAGCCAGACCGGTCATTTGAAACAGCGTGTCCTTCCGCGCTCCTCTGGGGTCGGGATCATCTGCCGGAAATAGTTCCAAGCGGGCATAGAACCACAACAGTGCAGGATTATGCTACTCCCCATTCTTTATTGGCTTTTTTGATGGTTTACACGTAAAAATGGCATATATATACGCCGGTTCCCTCTATTTTCAAAGTGTTTTTGTGTCAGAATGATGGATGTTCAGTGGCTTCAGAGTTGCTTGAGAATTATGTGCTGCTTTGGGTTTCTGTGTAATCCTGGTTTTTATTCGTTCGTTCAGATGTCAGGCTGGGTTGTATGGTTCATCCAAGTAGAAAGCAGGACTCGCAGATAAACAGCTTGCTGGTACATCTTTGGCATCAGACTAGTATGGAGACGATGTAGGGTCCAGGCCTTCCAGATTGATAATCTCTCATGAAATCAGATTGATGCCCAGTTTCCCATTCAAGCATTCTGCTGTTCTCATCTTTTTTGTATTGTCTGTTTGTTGATGAGTAATCGTGAACACATTTTCACACTGCAGAAAATGATTGCAGAAAAAGAACTCTGTCCAGACACATTAAATCACTTGTAGACACCTCACCTGAAGATATTCAAGGATCAAATGGTTTCCGTCTTTGCCTTCTGACATCTGCCCCCCTCCACCACCACTGCCAAAAAAAAAAGAATGTCAGGAAAGCACTGGATTTAGGGTGAAAACTAGCACAAGGTTTATCTCCTCCTCTACCTGCACCCCCCCCCCCCCCCCCCAGACAAACAAGCCAGAACATGAGGTGAAGTCAGAGTTAGGAGGTGTGCAGACGTGTGTGTGTGTGTGTTCACATTCTGAGGTGTGGCCACGACCCACAGGTGTGAATGAAAGAGCATTCACTCTAGCCTGCTGGTGGGTGAAGTGTACGTGCAGGCCTGTAGGAGTTTTAGGTGCTTTTTTAGACGCTATGCCATTCAAAAGTTGTTTCTCATGAAAGCATACATGGATTGAATGGGAATTGGGGCCAAGTGAATAGGAAATACAAATAAGAGGTTAGACATGGTGACAATCTTAATGTTTATCTTTTTAGTTTTGAAAGGTAGCAACTAGCAAACTTGTTTTTAAAGCTTGTGTAGAAGCAGTTGCACAATATTCACAACCCATACATGATTGTGTCTTTATGGTATCTGTAAGCTCTTTTTGCTCTGAATATCATCTCTAATGATCTCACTGGTTTGTTAGAAGCCAAATCATTCTTTATTCAGTGGCCAGCCCCATTGTGTCTTTACCCTTTGGCCTTTTCCAGTTACATGCTGTCACTCATGAGTCATGACATGTTTTAATCCAAAGCAGCTGGCACTAGATCACCAGGGTTCATTTCTTAAAAGGGATGATTTTTCTAATCTATGGGCTCTCTCATCAGCACTAGATCTGCTGTCTGATTAAAAAAAAAGAGAGCTTCTTGCATTGATATGGTTCTTTCTTCCATGTGGAAAACATTACACTGGTGTTGCTTACAGCAGTATCTGTTGGAAGGAAATGGAGCTTTGTCAAATTGAGAGGATAAATCTGCGATTGTTTCATGGCGATGTCAACACACTTTAGTGGTCAGTCGGTTCTATCGCCAGGCCACAGCTGTCGGCGTTGCTCTTGCATCATGGGAGGAGGATGATTCTCGAAGCACCTCGTACTTGCACTCGTTCGATGTTCGTGGCTCGTTCAACATTTGACAGAAGCTCACCTCATACCTCTAAGGAACCATGGCTCTCCTGGAGAACCGGAGGCTCTCTGCCTCCAGAGAACTCGGCGGTGGTCAGAGTGGATTTGTTTTGTCTTTGTCGGGCGGTAGTGGTAGCGACGGAAGAGGCATTGGTGCTACAGGCAAACGTACAGAAAATTTGAGCTGTCACTTTCGATCAGCAGCACCAGCTCTGCTCACCACACCCCACAGCCCCTTCTTTCGGGAGGGAGGGAGGGCGGAATGATGGTCAGGAGTGTGTGTGTGTGTGTGAGTGAGTGAAGAGTGGTGGTGGTGGTGGTTGTGAAGGATCGAGGGGGGTTGCAAATACCAAATTTCTCCTTGGTTGTGTGTCATCTCTCTCGCTCTCGGTCTCTCTCTCTCTCTCTCTCTCTCTGTCTCTCTCTCTCTCTCTCTCTGTCTCTCTCTCTCTCTCTCTCTGTCTCTCTGGTGGAGAATGCGCCTGAGTAAGTGTGGTATTTCCTATTGGACGGCGAACAGAGATTTTCGGGGGCCGTCAGATGACTCCGCTCTCCCTGCCATGGCGCCTCAAATGCAAGCCCAGGCTGCCTGCCTGCGTCAGGGAAGAGAGAGAGGGAGAAGGAGAGAGAAAGAGTGAAGTAAAGAGAGAAGGAGAGAGCACCAAGGGAATGCCAAGGTGCTGGTGTGTGTGTGTGTGTGTGTGAGAGAGAGAGAGAGAGAGAGAGAGAGACCAAAAGCAAGTAAGAAAAGCAGCATAGGTTATCGAGAACAATTCTGTTACAGAACTCAACACTTTGAGTGAGTCAGCCCCTCAATGCTTTAAACCCCTTTTTGTTCTGTTTTTCATTTGTATTTTTATTTTATTTTATCAAATGCAGACTGCTTTGAAGGCTTGAGATGGGAAATTGAGACTGTAGTTTTGTGTTGGCTCGTTCTCTTTTTGAACTGCTCGCTGGCAAGGAGCAGCTCTGGAATGTGCGTGGTGTAGTTTTTTTCCCACATTTTCTGAGGCAAGCCCTAAATTTTGGTCAGTGAGAAACATATGAGAAAGTGTATGGAAAAGATCACTCTGGCATCTCCCTCTACACTCCTCTCTCTCTCACACACACACGCAGACACACACACTCAAATACACTCTCTCACACACACACACAAACATGCATGATAAGAGTTTGAGGTGGTATCGCTCTTTTTAATCAAAGCAGTCCCAAGTTACTTGTTTTTTTTTCCAGTGCGATCCAAATTAGCCCTGCAATCAAAGAACAATTTGCCAACAAACAGCACTCGTAGTACAGAGAGAGAGAGAGAGAAAGAGCGAGAGAGCGAGCAAGCAAGCAATGGAAAGAGAGAGAGAGTGATGGATAGATACAGGGAGAGAGACTTTGCCGTAAAAAGCAGAGGTCCCCTTTAATGGTTAAAACCCCCATAAATTCCTGGGAAATTGTTCAATTAATTAAAATGATCATGACTCGATTACTGCCAGCTGCTGCGCGAGAGCCGTTTGTTTTTCCTGCAGACTCCAGGGTCAGGGGAGTCGGCCAGAGCTGCCACTATGTCTGCCTGACTGTTTGAATAAGAACTAAGTGGCATTTGATACTCTGCTGCTCTTTTCTCCCTTTCCCTCTCTCTCTTTCTCTCTCTCTCCCTCTCTCTCTCTCTCTCTCTCTCTCTCTCTCTCTCCAAGTCTCTTTCTTATGCTCTCTTTTCTTTCTCTCTCTCTCTCCCTTTCCCTCTCTCTTTCTCTCTCTGTCTCTCTCTCTCTCTCTAAGTCTCTTTCTTATTCTCTCTCTTTTCTTTCTCTCTCTCTCTCTCTCTCTCTCTCTGTCTCTCTCTCTGTGTCGTACTCCATCTCAGTCTCTTGCTCTCCTTTTTACATTCTCTGGTGGTCTCACCATTCTCGCTCACTTTCTCTCTCTCTCTAGCTCCTTTGCTCCTCCTCTTTTCTTTGCTTGCAGGCCCTCACTCCCCCACAGGGAGAAGGAGAGAGAGTTTGGAGTGTGTGTTCTTCTCTGTTATGGGAGGGGAAACTCTTTGACTCTACAAGAGGCGAAGGAGAGGCTTAGGGAAGTCTACATTGTAGTTGCCATCGTATTAATCTCGTGCAGAAGGGATCATTACCGCATAGGGAAAATATGGCGAAATTGAATTTGTGCTTGTGTGAAAAAGTAATGATTTTCTGTACCTCGGCCTGTGTATCTGTTTGTGTGTGTGTGTGTGTGTGTGTGTGTGTGTGTGTGGGAGAGCGAGAGAGTTTTCTTTTCCCTCAAGCACTCTGCCAAGTTTCTTGTGGGTGTGTGTATTTTCTATAATAGTTGAAAGTGGCGCATACAGCAATGCCTTCAGTGGGTACTGTAGTTCCAACACACACACACACACACACATTGGGTTGCGGATCAGTTTCTCTAGAACTCTAGAAGTGTCTGGAAGTACATACTACAGAACTGCATCCAAATGCATAGGGTGTCTAGTATCTAGTTTGAGATGAAGTCAAAATAAACATTCAGACAAGGGAAGACCCCGTTTGTTTGTTCTTCTGTTTATATGTTTTGATTGTTGTTTTTGGATTATGTTTTTTTTAGATCTCTGAGGGTTTGGAAAAACGCTCTATTTTTGATGCACTCTAGAAGATATTTGAGAAATGCTGTCTTTCTGTGAGCTTCTTATAACAAACCTTGCCATATACTTCAATTCTTCACTAAAATTGGAAAATAGTAAATGGTAAACATGGGAATGCTAGTTATGTACCAGGTCAGTGGAGCAGTTGAGCAGTAGTAATAACTCACTCTGGTTATTTATTGAGTTGTGGCTCCTCACACATAACATACAAATTTAAGATTTTTTTAATATATATTTAAGAAGGCAAATATTTTCTTAGATCAGTTCATATCGTATCTTATGATATGATCTAAGTCTAGAATCTTGCTTGTTTGTCCCTCAGATGTTTGAGAAGTCTAGTGTATGGCATAGATTAGCTGTTTGTGTGTGTGTGTGTGTGTGTGTGTTTGAGTAAGCGTGTGAAAGCGAGCAGAGCCCTGGGCTTGAAGACTGACAGGCCAGGCCTGAGCCTATTTAAGTAATGGCGCGTAATGGCCTTATTTGCAGAAAATTGGTGAAACAAATTGAAATTTTGTGTTGCGTCAGGCGCACAATGAGCATGTTGTTTTGGCCTGCGCCTGGCCTTGGTCCTGGAGCTGCATATGAGCAGAGAGCAGGCAGCAGAGACCTGCCCTGGAGAAGGCCACATTAGTGTGTGTGTGTGCGTGTGTGTGCGTGTGTGAGAGAGAGAAGAGAAAATAAGGGAAGCCTTGAAACAACTCGAGGGGCATTTGTTCTTGGAGGGGAGTAAAGGCATGAAGGCTAATAAGAGAGAGTTAGAGAGAAAGAGAGAGAGAGAGATGAGTGGGGCAGATTCACTGATGAACATTGGGAACAGGTTTGTTGCTACAGAGTGTGTCCAAACAAGAGAGGCGAAACTTTGTTGAGATCTGATAAGCAGGCCCGTCCTCTCTGCTCAGTGTCACGCAGGTGTTGGGGCCTTTTATTTATCGACTAAGTTCGTCACCTTGGCAGCACCTCAGGCTTAACTGGAAATCCAGGATCTACACAGCCCTCTCTCTTGCCTTCACCCATGACACCTGTGTATGTGTTTGTGTGGGAGAGTGAGAGATGCGGGTATGGGTATGTGTATATAAGGTGAGGAATTTAGACAGACAAAATGGGCTGAGCAGACATTGAGAATGAAAAGTGTGTGGGTGCATCCCGTTATGCAAATAGAGAGGGAGAGAGGGTTGACCATTACAGTGATTGTCAGAGGACGAGAGTTTTGGAGAAAGAATGGGTATGAGTGAAGGACCGATTGAGAGAGAAAGATTCGGTGTGTTTGTGTGAGTGTGTGTGAGAGAGGGTGAAAGAGAGGCTGTGTGTGTGTGTGTGTGGGAGACAGACAGAAAGAGTGTGTTTGTGAGGTGAAAGAGGAGACGCAGGTGGAGTGCAGCTCCTTTTGTGTGCAGGCCGGAGGCCGCCGGTGCGTGCTAAGCCCTTTGCAAATCTGCACACAAAAGGCCAGCTTGTTGCGGGCCTGTCTTCTGGGGGTGGTGTTGGGGGGGGGGTGAAAGGCTCCACCACGGCCGCCGCCTGGCTGTCGACATTCCCCGTCATCTCCGAGGACTCGCTCGCTCGCTCGCTCGCTCTTTATTTCCTGCGGTGTGGCCGCAGCCGTAGACTCAGGTGAGCGGTGCCCAGGTTTTCCCGCAGACGTCCATAGAGACAGTGTTGGAATGCAGGGTATTTTGTTATTCAGAGTCAGTGGTGCCTTACCGAGGCCTTAGCTAGGCTGGCACGTTGTAGGCTGGCATGGGCCGTGCTGCTGAGCTTTGGCTGCTCTGGCTGATGCGCTGGCTGGCAGGATGAGGGGTACCCCGAGACCCCTCCACTAACCCCAGCTCCAGACTCCAGTAGAGGAGGAAGAGGAGGAACACATTGAGTGTCCATCATGGTTCTCTTTAAGTTCCTTGGGAGAGCTGAGAACTGAAAATGTTCCAAAGAGAACCTGTCTCAAGGAGAACCTTCTAGAAGTTCTTTAGTGGTAGTTGACGGTGCTTTACTTCATCGTTTTTTTGAATGAATTGGATGTCTCCTTTGTTCTGCATGACCTCCATGCACTCTTCTCTCCCTCCCTCCCTCCCTCCATCCATCCATCCATCCATCCATCCATCCATCCATCCCTCCATCCCTCCATCCATCCATCCCTCCATCCCTACATCCATCCATCCATCCATTTTATAATTTGGATTCCTCCGTCAAACTTAGAGAGGCTTGCAAACAGTTGAATAGCCAAATCCCAGGAGAAAGACATGTTGTCTTGTTTTTTAAACTCATTGGAAGCCTGCCTTTAGTTTTCTCTGAGGAAGTTATATCATCCTTTGTAGCATGCTGGTGGAGTTTATCTATTACTTTATGGGAAGACATGCGTGAACTTTGTAGTTAAGATACAACTGAACACAGACACATCAATCAACGAATGGCGTTAACACCGTATTCCTTTACCACCATGTTGAACGGGAAGAATTTTGACTCGAGGCTTGTGCCTACCACTCTCAGTTATGCATCATGGCCCAAGCATGTCTGTAGGGCCAGACTGAGACTACCACGGAATTAGTGTGCAGTTTGATTTGGTTAGATCAAAGTAAGTAACTGCTCATTAGATATTTCTGTCGTTAAATATTTCTTACTGAGCCGAGGGAGGTAAAAAATCCATCAGCATGATTGTAGCGGGTACTGAAGCAAGACCCGCAATCCAGCAAGCACGACGGAATTCCTCCCCCCCCCCCCCCCCATTCTCTCCCTCTTCCTCACACTCTCTCTCTCTCCAAACTCTCTCGCTCTCACTCTCTGGGTGCACAAAGAGCACACTGTACAAGGCCCTGTTTATAACCCAGGCCGTCCCTGCACTGCAATTTAGGAGGCGTGCAGCTCAGGAAATCGTCGGCCCCTGCCGCGGCATGCTTTCGCTCAGGGGATGCCATTCATCAGACGAGTAATTGGCAGGTTTTTTTTAAATACCTTGTTAGTAATTACCTTATAAACTAAATAACACAGCACTGAAGCCCCCACGGCTGGGGTTGACCCCCAGCCATAAGACGCGGCATCGTTGTTTTTTTTGTTTGCGAAAAAGTGCCTGCGAAAACGGCCATGATGGTGAGGTAGTCTGACTCAAATTTCTACTTCAGTTGTGCATTTTATGATTGAAAATCAGATTTGGCAGAAGAACCCAACTGTGTGGATGAGAAGCCGAATCCTTTCCTGGAAATGATCAGTGAATCAGAAGACACTCACAACTGTTACTGCAGTAGTCAAATCCACCATGCAACTGCTGGTGCAGCCACTGCATCTAGATCAGGGACTTGCACTCTGAGCTGTTTTAAGCTGATGCCTGTTGTTAGCAGTGCTGTACAAGTCAGGAAAATGTAACTGAGTATATCTCACATTTGAAATAGTTTGGAGAGTGGTCGAGAGTGTAAAGTGTTCATCAAAGAGAAACAAACCAGTATCAACAAATGCTCCCTTTTCCACCTACTCGTGACAAGCTCTGTCCGGGTGTATGTGTGTGGGGGGAAATGTGAGCTCGTTGACCCGTGTTATTAAAATACCCCCCCCCCCCCCCCTCATCTCCCCCTTGCCCGGCCCTGTTTGGACGTAATTAATTGAGCCGCCGGTGTCTGTGTTTTCAGAGCAAACAACAAGATCAGCAGGATGTCCCCGGAGCACCTGAAGCCCATGGCGGCCCTGGAGACGCTGGACCTTAGCAACAACAACCTGGCCGAGCTCCGCAGCGGATCGCTACCCCCCCTGCCTCTCAAGAACCTGTAAGTCCCTAGACCAGCCCCATCCCCAGCCCCGGCAGCGACCACCCAGCCTTCTGAATGACCGTTAGGGCCCTCAAAGGGACACTTAAACACCAAACGGGAGTTAACAGCAGCTGTGCTTACGCTATACCACACACAGAGGCATCTAGAAAATCATAACATCAAAAAGAATGTTGTATACTCATTCCTCTCTAGATATGATTACTGTAATAGTCTGTTTGTCTATTCCTTTTTATATTACATACCTATCAGGCGTCTAGGATAAAGAGTGCAAACTTTGGTTTTAGGAATTTGTAACTTTTGAGTTCAGATAGCTGTTATTTAAAAGCAAAATGGAAGGTCATTGACTCATTCGACTCTGCTTAAGGTACCTGAACAACAACCGGATATCTTTGCTGGAGTTGGGTTGCTTCGGGAACCTGTCCGCAACGCTCCAAGTTCTCCGGCTCAATCGAAACAAACTCTCCAACATCCCTGCCAAGCTCTTCCAGCTCCCCAATCTGCAGCATCTGTAAGTAACCCCTCCCCTCCCAACCCCAATCTCATTGGCTGAAACTCGTGCTTGGCAACCCTCATTGACCTCTGATTGGCCGTGTCCTCCTGCCTACAGCGACCTGAGCCGGAACCGCGTGCGGCGTATCGAGGGCCTGACGTTCCACGGGCTGCTCGGACTGCGGTCTCTGCGCATGCAGCGGAATGGCATCACTCGCCTCATGGACGGAGCGTTCTGGGGCCTCAGCAACATGGAAGTCTTGTAAGTTCTCGCACTCTTACTCTTCCGTGTTCCTTTTAGCACTGAAAAAAAGGCCACAACCTTATCGCCAGTCAATCTGTCCAGTCGTTTCAAATAAGTTTGAATAATATTTAAATCTTCACATGGAATTCAAGTATACCCAGTAAGCACAGTATTGTGGCCAAGCTCACCGTACCAGTCACTTAAATATGGCTTCAACAGGTGTGTTTTGCAAGCGCTTATTTTGTATCACCAGGTTTGTGCTTGTGGTTGTTACATGTCTATGTGAAAGTGTTCTGCTCACACATTGGCATATTTTAAGCAGCCATGCCTCACAGATATGCATAATGTATGTGTGGCTGTGGATGGTTTTCCATTTGTGCATTAAGCGCTGATGTGTGTGTGTGTTGTGTGTAGTTCACTTATGCATTGTGCACTAACATCTGTGTATATGTGTGTGTGTATTGCAGGCAGCTGGAGTACAACAACCTGACGGAGGTGAATAAGGGCTGGCTCTACGGGCTCCTGACGCTGCAGCAGCTGCACCTGGCCCACAACACCATCATCCGGATCCGCCCCGACGCCTGGGAGTTTTGCCAGGCGCTCAGCGAGCTGTGAGTGCGCCTTTATGCTTTTTTTTTCTTTCTTTCTTTTTTTTTTGTTTTTCTTCTCTCTGTCTTCCCCCTCCCCTCAACTTCACTCTTTCTTTTCCTTTTTTTTAATCGTTCACTTCTGTTTTGTCTTGTGTTTGCGCTTTTCTTTCGTGTTCCCTCCTCTCCACTCGTTTTCTTGCTTTGTCTGTCTGATTTGTTCTCTCGTGTTCATTCTCTTTCTCTCCCTCTCTTCCTCCCCCTCTCTCCCTCTCTCTTTTGCTCTCGGGCACCACCCGCACCATTCTGCTGCCAAAAACACAAGTGAGCCAACAACTCTTCCCTCCCCTCCTCTCCCCTCTCCCCTCTCCCCCAAACCCATCCCCCTCCCTCTGTCCTGCCACGTCACACCCACAAGAAAGTGGGTAAGGGGGCGGTCCATAACCTCAGCGTGATGGACCATAAGTGGCGGTGGGAAATGTCACCCCCTCCCCGACACATGCACAGACTCTTGCTCACACACACACACACACACATTTGGCCTTTCTTTCTGCACCTCTTTCTGTGTGGTTATTGTTTACAACTAGCACCCTGTTTTTGGAGATTTGCTGTTGAGGAGTGTGTGAGTGTGTGAGTGTGTGAGTGTGTGAGTGTGTGAGTGTGTGAGTGTGTGAGTGTGTGAGTGTGTGAGTGTGTGAGTGTGTGAGTGTGTGAGTGTGTGAGTGTGTGAGTGTGTGAGTGTGTGAGTGTGTGAGTGTGTGTGTGAGTGAGTGTGTGAGTGTGTGTGTGAGTGTGTGAGTGAAGACTGTGTTTGTTGCCAATTAAGCTGTAAATTACCCTGCACATTTCTATCAAAATCACTCCAGTTTGAGATTAGCACTCTTAGTGTGAGTGGATTTTGGTCAATGTTGAATTACACTAGCATTTTCTTTGGAGTCTAGAAAAGGGGTAGCTGGATCTTGTGTGAAAACCGACACTACTTATTCCTCTAGTTTCCATCAGGAATTGAAAGGGAAAATGAATGGCTGCCATTGGCCCCAAAGCACAGCCCTAATGAGCTCTCATATAATATGTGTGTGTGCAGCAGCTTTGGAAAATGCATCTGCAGGCCTGGAACACACCTTTAGGAAACATCCATGGCCATCCAAGGAGAGGCGACTTGTATTTTCAGTGTTTTCAAAGCATGCTGTCATTATAATGAAGCCCACAGCTTACTCATCTTTCTGATGTCAGTCTCGGCGTTGCCAAGAGGATTGCTGTGTCCTTCCGCGGCGGCTACGTGACATATCGTACCACTTCAGTCTTCCACTGTATGAGGGCAAAACCAAAACCACCTTATAATTCAGGCTACAACTTTTCTGGACAGTTGTATAACTAAGAATGCTTTGTAATTTAAAAAGAAATAAAGACACCTTTAGAATGAGAGGAAAATGAGTCGCTTTGAAATGAGAGATTACTTAAAGATTTTGTTAGTAGCTGCTGTTAGTAAGTTAGATGGTTAAATAGAAAACATAGCCTAACCCAATCAAAAAATGGCACGCACACACAAACACACACACACACACACACACACACACACACACACACACACAGTGCATTTTGGCAGTCTGCCTCTATATGGCTGTAATGTTCTGCTAGTTCTCCACACCATCAAAGGCTTCCCCCATTTTTTTTCTTTTAAAGTACAAAAGGGAGAAACAGACGTTGTATTGTATATGTTGGCACCCCGTCTCGCTCCCCTGACCCATAATGCCTCTCTTCTCTTCTTCTCCTCTCTCGTGTCCCAGGGACCTGAGCTCAAACCACCTGACCCGGCTGGAGGAGTCCAGCTTCGCGGGCCTCAGCGAGCTCGACCAGCTCCACATCGGCAACAACAAAGTCAGCTTCGTCGCCGACGGCGCCTTCCGCGGCCTCTCGAGGCTACAGACCCTGTGAGTAAAAGCGAGAAACGGGGCTGGGTTTGGGGTAAGGGGAGGGGGGTGGCAGACGAGCCTTTTTGTCGGTTCAAGGTTTTGCGCTCTCTTGAGTCGCAGCTCAAGAGTTTTCTTACTTCCAAAGCAATGGGGTGTTGGGGGCAGGAGGAGTAGAAGGGAGGGAGGGGGGGTCTTTTTGAATTTCCAACTCAGAGCAGTGGAGTTAAGTCTGGGGTGTTGCATTTTCCCCTCTGTAAACCCCCCCTCCATTGCCACCTTCCACCTCCACCCTCCACCTCCACCCTCCCTCTCTGTCCACAGTGGTGGAAACGTACCCCTGGTGTTTGTTTTGGTACGTGAGATGGTTTAGCGCATTGTGGTTTTCTCCATGGATGTTGGGGAGGGAAAAAAATCCCCAGACCTCAACGAGTCTGCTCAGAGAAAAACTAAATGTGCATACATACTTGTGCTCTCTCTCTCTCTCTCTCTCTCTCTCTCTCTCTCTCTCTCTCTCTCTCTCTCTCTCTCTCTCTCTCTCTCTCTCTCGCACCCCTCTCTCTCTTTCTTCCCCTGTTTCACATCACTGCTTCAGTCCCTTTCCCCTGGAAGGCTACAAACTGTCTGCCTCCATTTTGCCTTAAACAGAACCAAATGTTAGCCATGCATGAGGGGTCAGTGCAGGGCAGGTGTTCAGGGGGGTGACTGCTTGGGGGGAAGGGAGTCGGAGGCAAGGAGCGTAGGGGTCACATTGCCCCAACCCCCCCCCCCCTCCCCCAGCCACAAAAAGACCCAATCATTTGTAACCAGGCATGCAAAGGGGAAAAACTAGCTGTTGGAAATAATTTAAGAAGGGAATGGGGGGAGTGTGTGTGTGTGTTTTGCCATGAGTTTTTGCCCCACCCTTGCTGCAGACCCACTGTTTTTACCCCTTTACTGCACATCTGGGTTGTGCCAATTAGCAACTCTGTGTGGTTGACTGAAAGGACTAACTGATGCTGACTACATCTGCTCCGAACCTAACAAGGTTTAAAGAATCGCATGGTACCCAATTGTGTATTAATCAAATCGTTATTCATACATAATGTTAGCATGACTGTTTTAAGATAGTGTGAGTTGCCTCTAGTCGTCTCTCAGTCGACGACTGAAGACTTCAACTTCAGTTTAGAAATATTATACATTCCGCAAAAGAGCGAACCATGATTTTTTTTGTAAGTGTAACAGGAAGTACTTATGGCCTTGGGAACAGCCTGAAAAGTATTTTACACGCAAGGTCTGAGTATTCCTTTGAGAAAGCAAAACCAATTGTGCGGCTCTTTAAAGACCCACAAAAAGCACTCAGAGACTTCCGACTGGCAACGTGGGGCCCCTACATGGCATTCCTGTTTAACTCCGCTCCACGCGAGCCCAGCGCTGTCTTAAGACTCGTGAATGCAGTACGGCTCTTGGTTTGGGGTGTGGATTTTAACAATGTGGTCGCACTTTGATGTCTCGCAGGGACTTGAAAAACAATGAAATCTCGTGGACCATCGAGGACATGAACGGCCCTTTCCGCGCCCTGGACAAGCTGAAGAAGCTGTGAGCTTTATTATTTTTTTTTATTTATTTGTTTGTGCACTTTTTTGTCAAGCATAAAATGTTGAACTTTGTAATTAAATTAGAAACATTAGAGCTATGTGCTGTGGAATGAGACTGACCATAGAGGAAATGTCTGTCTGTCCTCGTCCAGATTTCTGCAGGGAAACCGCATCCGCTCCGTTACCAAGAGTTCCTTCTCTGGACTGAAAATGCTGGAGCACCTGTGAGTATTTCTTTCTTTTTTTTTTTTTCTCTCTCCTGATATTTTTCCCCTCTAATATACCTTATGGTCTAAAAAGTAAAACATGACTCATATGTACCTGTCATTTTCTCTTCATAACCACTCAGCCTAAAAATATAGACGTGCCCGTATGCCATTCATAACAGAAGCATGTGTCTAATGATAGAAGTGTTGGCCCGGTTAAGGTTCAGAAAAGCGCAAGAGGACTGTGTCCACATTATTACCCTAGTCTAAAATCAATTGCACCTTGTCCCCTAGTCAGCCATGTTGTTTAGTTGCATCATTAACTAAATATGTTCCGTAAAGAGTGGTGGTCATCCAGGGTTCCAGAACCCCTTTGTTTGTGTTTGGTCGTGTTTGATCGACATTCTGAGTGATCATGTTCTGTCTTCTGTTTTCCCCTTTACAGAGACCTGAGCAACAACGCTATCATGTCCATTCAAGTCAACGCCTTCTCTGAGATGAAACTCCTCACTGAGCTGTGAGTTCCCCATATCAGTTCTGATCCATCCCCTGCTCCAGCATGTTCCTTATTCCCCTGTGTAATTCTGATTCCAGTCTCAAGACAGACAGCTCATTTAATGCGCCGCACAGTTTAACTTCTGTGCTGAGTCATGCCATCTATGCACGTTTATTTTGTTTCGCTCTACTTATGTCTATTTTTCATGACGTACCATTCGATCATGTGCTCATTCTGGATTTAGTCATTAATTCTCTCGCTCTCTCTCTCTCTTTTTCCTTCTTTCTCTCTCTCTCTCTCTCTCTCTCTCTCTCACGCCGACAGCCACCTCAACACGTCCAGCCTGCTGTGCGACTGCCAGCTGAAGTGGTTCCCTCAGTGGGTGGCCGAGCACGCCTTCCTCCCGCTGGTCAACGCCAGCTGTGCCCATCCCCAGATGCTCAAGGCCAAGAGCGTCTTCATCGTCGGCCAGGAGCAGTTTGTTTGTGGTGAGTTTCGCCCTCGCCGGCTCGCTCGCTCGCTCGCTAGCCGCTCGCTAGTTACTGTTCAAACAAACCCAGGAGGGCCAGGTTGAACAGTCAGTCAGTCTCTCTCTCTCTCTCTCTCCCTCCCCCTCCCTCTCCCTTTCTCTCTCTCTCTCTCGATCTCTCTCACTGTCCAAGCGGGATTAGGGTCTGGGCTGAGCGAGTGGACATGTCCACTCTTTTTTCCACCCACCCCTCCCCTCCCTCCCTCCTTGGGCTTGTTTGGATGGTCGCTGTTGCACGAGTCTTTTGTGCTTGCAGGTGGAAAATGTGTAATGGAAGGAGCTGGAAAAGCAGCGGTTTTCCTATTAGCTCACAAGGTGTCTGGGGTGGTGGGAGGGGGGGCCCACAAATGTGGTGATTTTCCTCAGCACGATGTGTTTCGAAGATATTATTTGGAATAGTTTATGAGGTCAAATTCACGTGGACTAACCAGGAGTTGGTTGTGTACATGTTTGATGTATTTTTCTGAGACCCTGGGTTTTCACTCGGCTTTTTCTCTGCATGGTTTATAGATGACATCCCCGTCAGTGTGGTTTGTGTGAATCCAGAGCGAGCTATTTTAATTTGGTTGTTTGTTTGCACGTTTTGTGTGTTTTGCTGTTTACATGCATGTTTTTGTGTGTTTTGCTAAAACCCTGGGCTCACACTGTGCATTTTGTTTTGTGCGTGTGTGTGTGTGTTTCCAGACGACTTCCCCAAGCCTCAGATCACGGTGCAGCCCGAGACCCAGTCGGCCATTAAGGGCACCAACGTGACCTTCGTGTGCTCGGCAGCCAGCTCCAGCGACTCGCCCATGACCTTCGCCTGGAAGAAGGACAACGAGAACCTGAACGACGCCGAGATCCACAATCAGGCGCACGTGCGGGCCCAGGGCGGCGAGGTGACCGAGTACACCACCACCCTCCAGCTCCGCTACGTGGACTTCTCCAGCGAGGGGAAGTACCAGTGCGTCATCTCCAACCACTTTGGCTCGTCCTACTCAAACAAGGCCAAGCTCACCGTCAACAGTAAGTGGCCGTGACTTCGCATATTAAAACGGTACATCACCATGCATGAGTTATGCGGGTCGTGCCGTGTCAAATCAGACAAAAACGAGGAAAATGGTTGCCGCACCATCTCAGATTTTCCATACAGGATATTAGTACATTATATGTGGTGTCCTATTAGTATTTTAGAAGAAATAATCATAAGGCGTTAAGCACCTTGTAATGTGTTTTTTTGTAGAAGCTAATGGTCCTGTCAAGTACAAATCTTAAGCTCCACCCTCTAGTAGGTCTTGACCAGATAATCACCCTGAAACAAATTCATTGAGCTAATTGAAATGTACCTTTTTGTCCTACAGTGCTCCCTTCCTTCACCAAAATGCCCATGGACCTGACCATCCGAGCTGGCGCGACTGCCCGACTTGAGTGTGCCGCAGGGGGCCATCCCTCCCCTCAGATCGCCTGGCAGAAGGACGGTGGCACTGACTTCCCCGCTGCCCGCGAGCGGCGAATGCACGTGATGCCCGAGGACGACGTGTTCTTCATCGTGGACGTGAAAACTGAGGACATTGGCGTGTACAGCTGCACTGCCCAGAATACAGCCGGAGCCATATCTGCTAATGCTACGCTAACTGTGTTAGGTAAAAACAAGCAAATCGCTATGACTGTTATCTTTTATATATTTCGTGTTATGTTATGTTAATTCAGCCGTGGGCAAAGATATGTTTATATGATAAAAACTGATCGCATAAATATATCATATACTGACCCTAGTTACTTAGTCCTAGAAATGTGGGCTATTGTGGTAAGCAGTAGAATCGTGCTGGAATGTACTTGGGTGGCTTCGGCATGTATAGTTTAATAAATATATGTATAAATTCTTTGTTTTTTGTTCAAGTAACAAGTTTCCATTATGTTTATAAATGTGTTTGCTGTAATCTGACTTGTATTTTCCTTTGTAGAAACCCCCTCATTCCTGCGTCCTCTGACCGACCGCACCGTTGCTAAGGGCGAGACGGCCGTGCTGCAGTGCATCGCCGGGGGCAGCCCCCCTCCCCGCCTCAACTGGACCAAAGACGACAGCCCGCTGCTGGTCACCGAGCGCCACTTCTTCGCCGCCGGCAACCAGCTGCTCATCATCGTGGACGCGGCCGAGGGCGACGCCGGCAAGTACACGTGCGAGATGTCCAACCCGCTGGGCACGGAGCGCGGTCACCTGCGGCTGGCCGTGCTGCCCAACCCCAACTGCGACTCCAGCCAGCCGCAGCCCACCACCACCAACCCGGACGAGGACGGCTGGACCACGGTGGGCATCGTGATCATCGCGGTGGTGTGTTGCGTGGTGGGCACCTCGCTCGTCTGGGTGGTCATCATCTATCACACGAGGCGGCGCAACGAGGACTGCAGTGTCACCAACACTGGTGAGCACTGCCTCAGTCTTGTTATGGAGAAAGTGGAATATATATGAAATTCGTGCTGAAATATATGAAAAAAATGAAATGTTTGGTCAAATTCAGACAAACTATGTGAAATTCCGGCTTATATATGTACATTGTATGTATGTTAAAAAGAAGAAATGATCACATTGATTTGACATGCTGCAAAATCGTAGTCATTCTGAGGCATTAAAACAAAGATACAGGCATTTGTAATTGACCGTGTTCCGTTCTTGTTTCTCCATAGATGAAACAAACCTTCCAGCCGACATTCCCAGTTACCTGTCATCTCAGGGAACGTTAGCAGATCGCCAGGATGGATACGTGCCATCAGAGAGCAGCAGCAACCATCAGTTTATGGCTCCTCCGATGGGAGGCTTCTACATGCAGCCTAAAGACATGAACGGTAAGAGCCAGGTCACTTAACGAGCAGAGTAGGCTACAACATCTGTCTTAGTGCTCCTCGATATCAGAATTTCCCCATTGGTCTTCCTGCTGCTTTTGCACAAGGTTAAACCAGAACATTGCTGGACTGACTTAGTAGCATCTTCTGTCCTATCTGTATTCATCTGTTGAAGCAGAACACTAAAAGCACTTTGATATTGAACAAGCCCACATTTTATACAGTACTTTTGTGAATAAATGTAAACGTGCGGTTGTGTTGGTCTTTCAGGTCTATGCCAACTGGATACAGGAAGTGAAGCGGACATGGAGGCGGCCATTGATCCTCTGCTTTGCCATTACCAGGGCCCTATTGGCTCGCTCCTTAAACAGGGGAACCTGTACGGACCAGACCCTACTGATGTCTTCTCAGGTAGAAACCTGTCTTTCTCTTTTCCCTCGTCATCAACTCGTGTTTTCTTTTCCTCCGTCTCCTCCATTCTGTTATTTTCGATTCCTCTATCTTCTGTTTCTTACTCGTTCCTTCTGTTGACATATGTCTGTTATATCATCTTTTTCAGTTGATTGTACGCAATCCTCTTGTGCTGTGCTGAAACCACAGTGCTAGCATTAGCATTCGTTAAGGATTTACACTACACTTCTCCTGATCTAACCTGTCTCCCCCACCACCATCACTCTCCTCCAGGCTGTGGCATGGACCAGAGACCCATGTGCATCGACTCCTACAGTGGCAGCCTCAGCAGTGCCAAGAAGAGAGACTACTTTCCCTGCCCGTCCGGCTTGGGCGACTCCTACGACCACATGGCCTCCAGCGTCCTCATGCAGCTGCCCAGTGCCAGCCTACCGGGGACGCTGCACGCCCCGAACGACAGTGCTGCCCACCTGGCGGACCAAGACTGCGGCGACTACAGGCGGCCTCGTCCCCCCTCCAATAGCTTCATGGGTACGTTTGTTTGTTTGTTACATTTTTGGGGGGATCATCATGTCCGTGTCCGACCGTAGTCCATTGGTTGGACTTTAAGGTGCGCTGTTATCTTCTCTCTATGACTTTGTTTTCTTACTAAACTTTTATCTGAAGGCTCACTCTTAAAATGTATGACTGGGACAATAACAAATATCACAGGCTTTTTTTTTTTTTACAGGCTTTGAGTAGCCAGAAACTGACATAAATTGAGACATATACCCCTGCCTATAGTATGGCACAGTTCAAGCTTCCATTACTTTCAGATGTGTTTGGTATGCTCAGACGTCAGCACCAGGGTGAGACAAGGATACCATTTGAAGTCTCTCAGCCCTGAATTCCAGTGCCAAAAGAGATAAGCCTTTTGAGGACGTGTGCGGCCAGCCGCCAAACATCGGGCTTACACCACACCCCACAGAGTTCAGCTCATTCCCCCACACAAGGGCAGGAGAACTACAGAGCAATTTAGAGGGTTTTCCTTTTCTTAGACTTGAAATTGGCCATTAAGCATAGTAATCCGTACGTGTCAGAGCGGAAATGGCAGTTTGTTGAGCGGAGGTTGAAGAAAGCTCAGATGAAATGACAATTGAACTCTTGTGTCGGATCATTCTCGTAAAAATTGCTAGTTGAATCCCTAAATGTGCAGCAGGCTTAAGCAGTGCACTTTAGGTGATGTGACAGATTGAGCAATGTACTTCATTTAGCAATAAATCTTTCTTACTACAGCCTTGATTATAGGATTGTATATGTCCCTGAAACCAAATGTAAGATCATGCAGTTTTTTCATAACAAACTCAGTCGAGCTGTCTTAGCACATCAGACTAACGGTGTGTGTTTCATTTTCTTAGGTACATTTGGGAAAGCTCCATGGAGGCCTTCCAAACAACAGGTGTACCCCGGTTTCACAGCAACCGGGGTGACCCAAAATGGGGTCACGCTCCACGAGAACCCCTACGCCGCGCTGGAAGCCGACTCTGGCCACGAGGAAGACAAGGACCCCGCCCCGAGATACGAGGACGTCGTGCAGGACCAGAGCCTGGGCATCTACGAGCAGCCAATCGACATCAACAGGACAGAAGGACCATTTCAAGGACCCACACAGGCTAGCACGTAGCGACATTGCTACATTTCGCCAGCGATGAACTCTTTTTGATGGGACATTATTTCAGCCTTAGTTTTGAAAGAAGATGACCAAAAAGACAAGACGTGCTACCTCAGTATGGACACTTACACGTCCGGGACCCTTTTGGTGTTTGTGAAAGGATGAATGGACAATTCTATGTACGACCTTCTTTGTCTTTGTGAAAGGATGAATTGACATTTGACAATGACGTGTACGGACCTTTTTTGTCTTTGTGAAAGGATAAATGTGACTGCATGGCGAAACCAGTTGCTTTGGTAAAATTTACAAAATTAAGTTATTGTGCTCACATGAACGACCATAAACTAAGCTTTCCAACTATATGTACATCGAGGGTATCGCAAAAAGTATTGCATCCAAAGTTGGCACGGTTCTCCCGTCACGATACGCCAGAAGAGGAGAAAATCACCTTTTTAAGTGGCGTGGACAAAGGGAATTTCTGCTAATGTGTTGAATCTTCACCTAAGTAAAGTCAGGGTCTAACAGTCAAAATACATGTTTTTCCGTGAAATTTGTTCACAGTATGAAAGTGTAGACCGTATACTGTCAAATTATGCGAGAACGTGTAATTCGACATTTTAACCCGAACGTTTGTTTATTGTGGATTTTCTCAGAATAGCACCGTGTGCAAAGCGACTGGTTTCGTCTTGCAGGGTCACAAATGAACAATTCCATGTATGGACCTTTTGTCATTGTGAAAGTTATGAATGTAAACTGTTGATAAGAAACCATTCAAAGTAAATGCAGACCTTACTGGGGTATAGTAATAAAGTCTTTTTTACTTTTGGGAAATGACATCAATACAAGATATTGAATATATATAAATATATATATATACATTTTTATACAGGGTGTCCGCGGGGTCTTAAAAAGTCTAAAAAAGTCTAAAATTACACATTTTCGATTTTAGGCCTAAAAAAGTCTAAAATATAGAGATATTTGCACTGTAAGTCTAAAATTAAGTTTGGGTAATTTAAGACCTACGTTTCAATGCAAAATATCGACAAAGGACTAATGTTTTTTGGTTTTGTTTTGCGTCCTTTTCCACGCTGTTGAATGCTGCCCTTAAACTGTATGCAATGCGGGCTAGAATTGCGAAACATTATTGGCTAATTCTTGTAATTGACACTTCTCTGGGCCAATCGAAGGCTAGCACTTGCTTCAGTTCTCAAGTTGAATCTTGAACACAGCGCCAAGTTGACGTTTGGATAAGACGCCTGGCTACCGCGCCAGTCATTATGTCAGGGACGACACCGCGTTCGGTTCACAAATAGGAACGTAGAGGTAAAGCGGCCCCTTCTAAGTGCATTTATTTCTTGGACCGAACGCCGTGGAGTCCATTATCCCACTTATTCCAGTGTTACCATTTGATTTGTGTTACTTTCCTGTTATGATGTAAACGAAACAGAGACGGTGTAACTAGACAATCTTTGGTTTAAATCGCTAAAAAATATGTTGTCTTGTTAGTAGAACTAGGCTAGGCCTACTTTCCACCACATATCAACTTATTTCTAAAGTTCTATCTCTTTTCTATGAACCTTTAGCTTTGAAACATCAATTGCCCTATATGCCATCCAACTAGCTAAAATCAACCACCGTCATGTGCGACAATGTTATGTTCTGAACGTCTACAGCCTGGATGCAACGTGACCGTTCATTTTAAACTTCACAACGAGTTTGCCAAATTACGGCCAACAAATTGGATCTAGGTCATAGGTGTGCAAATAACGTTTAATGTACCCTCTGTAGAACGCAGGACGTGCATTGATTTGCATTGAGCTCAATAAGCATCAAACAGATTAATAGGCTAACTGGAAAAAAACACCATGCAATATCTAGCTATGGTGAAGAAGAGTATGTGATGATGTGGGGCTATTTTAATTTCTAAGGCCAAGGGAACTTTATCAGGATGCATAGTATCCTGGATCCATGAAATAGCTGGCCTTTAAAAATAAAAACATAGGCATATAAAAAAAAATCCTCCTGCACCTATGGGAATTGACATAGGGGTCAAAACAGGCCTACTTACTGTATGCCCCCTGTATTTAAGTGAGAAAATGTATTCATTTCAATACATTCTTCATTTTTTGAAGAAAATCCTTGATTTTTACTCATTTTTTTAATTAAGGCATGAAGATGATTTTCTATTCCTTTTTAAAGTCAACTTAAGCATGGGTTCAAATGCGTATTCTCCCCTGTGTGTGTGCGTGTGTGTATGTTTGTGTTTACATACATCATACATGTATATATATTATATATATATATATTAATATAATAATATAATATATAATAATATATATAGTAATACATAACCCCCCCTGTTGGACACTGTCACCTTTTTTACACTGAGGGGTTTGCAGGTCTGGATGCAGTAGCAAGTTTTTGATTCTCTGTGTGCGAGCAAATGTCAATTGACCGCAATCTGGCTTTGTTATTTCTTTTTTTAATATTTCGTGAAGGTCTTAAATTTAACCCATGATGGTCTAAAAAAGGTCTAAAAAAGTCTAAAATTGCACTTGTTAAAACCTGCAGACACCCTGTTTATACAAAGTCTAAGTATATTTTGTAAATTAATAGTGTACATACAAGCCATTATTTTTGCTTACCTTTTTCCCTGAAAATGTAAAGTTGTTGAAATGTTGCGACCAAGTGTATCCAGTTACTCATGCTTAAGCTATTTGCTGAGTAAAGCACTCTTTTGCACATACCCATAACCTAATAAAACACCATAACATGTGCTGCTACGTACATTTATCTTGCTGTGATTGTCAATTCATTATGAGTTTGCACCCTTTTATCTTATATTACATTATTATACATACTATACTACATTGATGATAACTGATGTGTGTTCAGTAGTCCTAATTCCAAGTTCAGTGCAAGTACATCTTAAAGAAAGTTATTTTAGTTTGCTCTCATTGCACCATTAATTTATTTGTTAAAGTAGAATGATTACGTTTGTTTCAAACTACCTGCTTTTGAGCCCTTTCCCGTTTGCAGTGTATAATAGTAACTATGATGTGGTGTCAAGTTTACAGTTACTAGGATTTGAGGGGTTATTACAAGAATCTGGCTTAGTGACTAAGTTAACTCTGGGTAGGTAGTGAACCTGTTAACTTAGCCAGACTTGCCACTTCGCTTCATTTTTAGAAAACTGCTTCAAACTTATTTTTTTATTACTACAAATCCAGTCAATTTTTCAAGTCGATCAATCCTGATTAGCTCACTGTGTCTTATGTTCAGGACAAAGTGTGACGGCAAAGTCTTCAATTGCTGCCCTTGTCAAGGACAGAGTGGCCGTTCTTGCGCTCACCCACAGTCCTTGGCAGGGCCTTGTTGACGTGTTGTGGCCAGCGAGGTTGGCAGCACAGGGGGTGGCCTCACCCTACGCTTCCACCTCGGACCTCCAGGAAGGCTAACCGGTCGGACGGCCTCCGTCGACCGTCTCGACCCCCCACACTGCTGCTATCCGAGCCTAAGGAGCCACCAGGGACCGTATGCAAGTGTGTGTGTGTGTGTGTGTGTGTGTGGTGGGTCAAGGATGTGAGAATATACTGTTGAGAGGAGAGAGAGAGAGAGAAAAGCCAGTCCTCTTCTAAAAACCCATCCTAGAGCAGGAAAGAGGTTTCGCTTGACACCGGGAAGGGATTTCTGAGCCAGGGGCGTCCAGAGAGCCAAGAGGCGAGAGGATCAGGAGATGGTCACCTGATGAAGTCTCCTGAGCTTTTTCAGCGAAGGGGAGGGGGAGGGGGGGCACCCAGTCAAGCCCACCTGCAAACTCCACAAGGGGCTCTGTTCATTCGGTGCGTTTCGGCTCCAGCCGAGTGACTCATTCTCCCAACAGTCTTCTGGCTCGCGCATCCTAGAAGGTTTGTTTTCCCAGAGATCGTTTTTTCCCCAACCTCCCTCATTTAAGCATGGAAGGAAAAAGGTGTGCTTGTGCCCGGCGAGCTCTCTTGGAAGCGACTCTGCGGCCCGTTCTCCCTCCCCATCTCCCGCCTGCCCGCCCCGTCTGAAACGAGCGAGCTCGGGGATGGCTTCTCTGGCACGAGGGGTCCCCGCAGGTATACTCGCAATCTAAACAGTCTCCGGCGCCTCAGCCCCGAATTTTAAAAATGTGGCTGGCGTTTCGCTTCCAGGAAAATTCGCCTTGTGTTTTAGGGGAATTTAGGGATTGAGGCCAACGAGGTGGGGTGTTCGATCTTGGTAATTCATGCTAATGTAAACTCCAGACAGCAACCCCCACCACCTCCCACCCTCCACCCTCCACCCCCCACTCCCAAACACACACACACACACACACACACACACACACACATCCCCTCGAGCCCTGAAAGTTTTACATGCTGTGAATGCACCTTCCCCAGCCACGCTCACGCTCTGCCAACAGTAAATTTAACCCCCACGAGCAAAGAAGGGGAGAACAGTCTGTTGGAAGTGGTGCCAGAGCTTTAGCGAATGCAGGGATTAGCTCAAGATGGAGGAGCCACACACACACACACACACACACACACACACACACACACACACACAGTCAAACACCTGGGAGCCAGCTGCTGACGGAGGGACCGCTGGAAGACAAACGCAGCGTTCTGAGACGTGGGCCGCCTGTGAGATCCCCTTCACTGACCCACTGCTGATCCTGAGCCTCAGCCATGGGTTGATCAAAGACCAAGACAAAGAGAACAAACACAAGTAGGTCAGACTTGAGCCTTAAAAAGAGTTACTCTTTGTCTTCATCGTTCAATAACAGTGAATCACCATGCAGAATTTAGACACATTTGCTTCATTTATGATTGTTCTGAACAATTAAAAATAGTCTAATGAACGCAGCAGCATATGGCTGCTGAAGAATAGTCCGTCAGCTCATCTCAACAACAATCTGCTTCTGGCACGTTTAAAGTTGTGCGTGTGGATGTGATTAACCTCCAAACAGTTTGGTCGAAGCTTAGACAGTTTATTTACCCGTGCTTCTCTGGGCACGTTCATCAAACGAGTGTTATCCAGAAACAAATTGTGCCCCAAACAAGGTGGATGGGGAGGGGGGAGGGGGGGCAGATCAAAGTAAAAATCTGAGTTGAGATGCTGCCAATACATGGATTTGTCCTAGGGATGGGCCATGGTGGAGATTGTAGTGTGTGTGTGTGTGTGTGTGTGTGTGTGTGTGTGTGTGTGTGTGTGTATGTGTGTGTGTAAGGGGGAGCTGGGGCAGGGAAGGGAAAAGGGTAGAGGGGGGAGGGTTGTATAGCCCCGGATTCCAAAATAATTTCCTGTCTTTGATTTTGGCTCCGGAGAAACGAGACAGGAAATCAACTATTCTTCAGACCACCAGTGACTGGCATTGGGGGAACGCTGACCAGAAATCAGCTGTTCCCGGGGTCTGACCTGGACCATGTTGTGTCAGACGAGGGGAAAGAGCTGTAGTCCACTGATCACAGGCCTGTAGTGTAGTGGTTAGGGCCCTGGTGGAGCCTCCACCCGTATGACTAAGCACAGAAAATGAATTTACCATGCCAGAGCCTTATCTCACTGCCAGACACTGGGAATTTCGTAGCTAATTTGCCCTCATTGCTGCCAGATGTGGCAGGACGCAGACAGATGTTTGTGATATTCGATGGCCGCCGCCGGGCAGTCCGGCTGGAATTGTTATTCTTTTGTTGTCCGAGGAGATGTTCTAGAGAGGGGGGTTGGGGGGGGCGGGGGGTTAGGTCAGGAGAGGAACCACATTTTTTTGTACTTGTTGAGTAGAATACAATTTTCAGGATTCTTT
>NC_085010.1:22520061-22552561 GCF_963854185.1 Sardina pilchardus
TTTCAATATAAGCTCAGTCATTGTGTCAACAGCAGAGGCGTAGGGTGTCTTTTGAACTGAAGTAGAATTGACTTGAATGTAAACAGGCTTATTTGTCCATAGGATCCTTTCATTGTTTTTTTTCTTTTTCTTTCTCGTTTTCCTGACACCTTTTTCCTCTGCATTTAAAACTGATCAGCCGACTTTCTGTCCTAACGATCCAAAATCTCAGCTCCAAGATCTTACCATGCTGACCCAACTGCGAATCTGTCACTCAATCAGCGAAAGAAACACAAAATACATCAAGCAAATTGTTGAACCATTAATCGCTCACACCCTTCACTTGCCCATACAGCCCTCTGAGTGGAAGCAGCTTGCGATAATAAATGACTGGCACATATTGGTCATTCATTCTGGCTCAGTTGGCAGCACAAGCCTGAGGGGTGAATCCACAATCGTGTTACATGGGGCTCTGAAATGGGATGATTTATTTCATTGCACTAACAAGATCCTAAGGGCTGAAGTGTATACTTCAAAATGTCTGTACTTCATTCAACGTGGATGTGGACGTGAATGTGAATGTGAATTTGAATGTGAGCTTTTGTGTCTCCAAAAGTGTACAAGTTTTGCCGTTGTGCTCAAGCTCAATTGCTTTCTCCCATTGTTTGAAATGATATCTGTATACCATGAGATTATATTAGGACCATGATCACATTTTTATTTACATGATAATTTACATGAACATTTCATAACCTTTGGCCACAATGTCTGGACTTTTGTCTTCATATGATTCTTGTTATGCTTGTAATGTATTCAACCCTCCATGGCATTAGATAGAATGAGACATTATTGTTAAAAAAACATTCATTTCATGGCTACGGCTTTGTGCTATTGTCTTATAGATGTATTGACTTCTCTGCCTCTTCATAACTACTCCTCATTCTAGATACTTGACATCATGTCTACTTGTCACTGGTTTCCTTTCTCCTCGATTGACAGTCCAATTGACCTCCATCTTCCATGCACTCAATATATACTTTCCTCTATGATCAGACAGCACCTTCCTCTGCTCTGCTGCCCTCGTCTCCTCTCTCTCTCTCTCTCTCTCTCTCTCTCATCTCTCCATTCCAGCTGCAGATGGAAGGGGAGTGGTTGAGATAAGGACCGTGTGGCGAATGCCAGGCAGACTGATGGGGATGAAGCACCGCCACTCCAGACCTCGTGAACTCTGACCCCCCTCAAGTATGGACACTACAGGTCCAGCACCGCAAACTCAGCATGTTTGCCCCGTGTCTGGCAGTTAGGAATGCTTGGCAAATAACTTCTGCCACAGACAAACACACAGACACACAGACACACACACACACAGACACACACACACACACACACACACACACACACACACACAGAGACACACTTGTGCGCACGCACACACACACACACACAGATAATCAGATTTGTCTGTTCTGCATTATTCTTATAAACATCAGCCTATTATAACCAATAACATCGATCCAACAAATACAATCCATTACACTGACAAAATGAGGCTATGAGGTTTGGCCTACATCGTACATGTTGATATTCAAGTGACTGCAGATAGTTGAAATGGCAGTCTTCTGTTTACAAAATTGTGTTTAGATTTGGCTACACAGAGAGATACATACATCACAGATAGTATTAAATGTTCAGAGAATTTCTGAGGTGGGGTGGGAAAAAAGTGTTTAGACGGTATGATTTTGCCGGTACAATTTAAGATCGGGCCAGTATAAATCCCATGTCTGCGGCACAGATGTGTTTTCTCACGATGAAAACATCAGACAAACACACACAGTCCTAGTCTCTAGACCATACCATTTGCATGACTAAACATGGCAACCGAGCTGTTTTCAGCTTTAAAAAGGAGTAACTTAATCCAGCGAATGTGTGCAAGGTAAATGGACCAGACCGTATTACGGCAGCAAAGATTTTGCAAGTGTGTGTGTGTTTGTGTGTGTGTGTGTGTGTGTGTGTGAAAAGAGAGAGAGAGGGTGAGAGAGAGAGAGATAGAGAGAGAGAGAGAGAGGGTGTGTGCATGCCTTTGAGAGACAGGTGTTGTGTGTCTTTGTGTGTTTTTGTATGTGCAGCTCATGGGTGTTGGCAGGGATCCTACGGCCAAACACACATGAAAGAGGTGTAATCTGACACATTGCTAGTGCTCAGCGCAAACGGCACCTGAATCACACGACCACAACCACAGAAGGAATGGGCTTTCGATGAGGGTGGGGGGGGGGGGCACCTGGTGTGGGCACAGTCAAAATTCTACTCTTCCTCCAAAACACAACAGCCCCCTACCGACCCTGGGTGCCTTTGTAACTTAGTAGCCTCTCACAGGCAAGACTGAGTGCAAAGGTGAAATGGTATTGTGGCATTGTTTACTTTGAACACAGATCTGTTGCTTGCTTAAGATCGAAGGCCGCCACCAAAAGACCATTACTGCATGATAATGACGTAAGTAGGACATATTTAACTGGGTATATTGGTTAAAGTAATGACTGTATGGGAAATTTGAACATTATTAAAGCAACACTAAAGCACTTTTCCTGTGACGCGCACGCTATTTGTTTATCCAGCAAATAACAATGTACACAGATACGGTAGAGTATGTTGCATGATTTCATGAAAGTATGATGTATTGCGACATCGAAGCAAGTCAAATTTGTAGTTTCTGATGTCCCATTTCATCAAACTACAGATACACTACCCGACCTCGTAAAGTTACATTGTGCGGTTATAGCTGATAGAGGGCCGCAAAGTGGATGCAGAAGTGGCGTTCACCCTGTTACGAGTTGATGAACCGCTGAAATGATTTTGGAAACAATATTTTAAGGTACCAAAAACTCTTTAGTGTTGCTTTAATGAAAAGCTAACTTTTTTTTTTTTTTGTATTTTAATGGCCTGGATATTTGACAGACTGCAGCAATGCCGGCCTCAGACACTATTCCATATCTGTATGACACAACTGAGCTTTGCTATTATAGATGCACATTATCCTGTCAAACATTTACAACTATTTGCACACTTCACATTAAATGCGTCACATGCAATAACATGAGCTGTTAAGAAGAGTTCTGTGACCTGGCTCCGGCTTGGATATAGAGGACTAGATTTAATGAGCCATTTTGCCTTTTTGTCAGTAAGTGTCTGGTTTTCAGCTTGCAAGTATTGAGACCGTGGAGATTTCCATACAAGACTGTGTGCTCATTCTAAAGTCATGGGTGTTGCACTACATTTTAAAACTATTATCGTCTTTTGGAGCAACTGAGGTATGTGTCCCTTTTTTTAGGCCACAGGTGGCATGAAGTTCCACCATTTCGCCAATTTCCTGTTGGTCATAACAGGTCATATGAGAGAGAGAGAGAGAGAGAGAGAGAGAGAGAGAGAGAGAGAGAGAGAGAGAGAGAGAGAGAGAGAGAGAGAGAGAGAGAGAGAGAGAGAGGGAGATTCTTCAGTCCATTTAACAGGATGGTGTTATAACACAACAAATTGTTTTTCTGACCAACAACCCCAAAGTGAAGAAAGGGTCCGCTGCCAGCCTCACCTACATATTTTCATGTAGCCTACATTAAGTAAAGCCCATCCATGAGAAACTGTTGACTGTGAGGAGAGGTTTATGGCAGGTATGCAGGAACTGCTTACAGCGGAGGCGCATTCATTGCCCCTACATGCACATGTTCCAGCCTGAACTGTTGTGGAAACACTGAACCGCGCAGGCGGCTAATATTTATTGTTGGGTTTTGTGTTACAGTGCACAGACTTACTACTTCCAACGGACGCCTCTGCTTCGGCTCTTGCCGTGTTCGACTCGGCGAAGAAGCGGGGAATCCCAGCAGTCCCTACGCGGCCACTAGTTTTTTAAGCAAAGATTTGCTAAGATCAGGTGGCTTTTCAGCACTGCATTGATGATTGATCGGTCTGATTCTTTGAAGCGCAGCCGTTATTCTTACTTCTTTCAAAAGCTTTATTCTCCACTGCCAAAAAACCAAAGAGTACAGTTGAGACCCTGGAGACATCATCCGAGATGTACGTTTTTTCTCTCCTCCGGCAGCCCACCCAGAAGAGCACTGCCTCCGATATTTAATAAAGTACACAGTTCTCTTCTTGGTAGGTTTATCGGATCAGTGCCAAGTTACATATACCATCCCAAAGACACCCCACCGACACACACACACACACACGTACCGCACTCGCAGACACGCTCACACGCACACATTCCCTTCTGCACCAATCCTAATTAGCGTGATCCAATTGGAAATCAGAGTGAAGAGTTAAACAGAAATGTTCCAATGTGCAGTTAATTTAGACAGCCATCACACTCTTTTTCATAACAAAGACAATCTAATGTTTTCCAGACAGCCTGGAAAGAGCGAAGGCCTGCAACGGCTCCATCAGCACGTTAGATAATGTCTTGGCAGCGCGGCGTGGATTTCTGAAACATAAATAAAATTATTAAAGAGCCATGTTGGCGCTGGCGCTAGCGTGTCCCACGGCGCCTCCTGCTGGATTGACACGTACCATAAGCGATGGATACGTCGAATTTGTGTTACTGCCCAGGAAAAGAAACGGAGAGCACTAAAGGACAAGAAGCAAATAATCCAGAGGAAAACTGTGCGTATTTGCGCATGTGTGTGCGTCTGCGTGTGTGTAGGCAAGGGTGGTGGGGGTTTCGGGGTGAGGGGAGGAGGCAATATGGCCTACATCAATCCTGTCCTGAATTACTGTCATTATTGTAATGACTTCGTAATGTTTGCTTTCCGGGGCCAATAATTGTTACCAAACCTGGTGTTCAAAGCGCAGGTGGACAGCCTGCTCCAGCTCCAGCAGAATCGAGGCAGGGTGGGGGCACTACTTTCAGTGATAGTGAGGTTGGGGCTTCATTAGCGAGATTGGGCTTTCGCTGATGTATCCACATTTGGAGGTGGGGTGGGAGGGTGGGGGGACAGGGCTCTGTTCTTCCAACATGCAACCACCCACCCCAAACAGAGCAGAACTCGCAGGGAAGATATCTCCCTTCGCAGGCCCCTGTGTGGCTCACTGAAGACTTTATGGACTATAAATCTGTTGCTGTGCAGAGACATCCAATAATCCCTATTTAAGCACACACACACACACACAGAGAGAGAGACAGAGACAGAGACAGAGACAGAGAGAAACTACAGCAAAACAAAGCTGCACAGATGAATGACTGCTTGTGTGGAGAGTGAATCAAATTGAAGTAAATGTGGAACATAGTTTTGTTTTTCGCATTACTACACCAGCACTAATGTGTGGACAGATGATTTCTCATCATATATAGGCTACTCTCTCTTTTCTTTTTCTTTTTTACTCCTGATGGTGCACAACTAACCAACTACTACTTTTCTTGAATTTCCCCTTGGGGATCGATAAAGCATCTATCTATCTATCTATTTATCTATCTATCTATCTACTTGTGAATACACATAGGCTAACATCACACAAAACAACAACTTGCCTGGATATTGGATATCCTTCATGCAAGAACATTCCAATCATTGAGAGACAGCTCAAATATTACAAATATACACATTGGTCTCATTTGTTTTCACAAATACAATCTCCATATGACTAGTATCATCAGTCTGAAGTGTGAGTGAGACAATGGTGCTAGCAAATACGGTGCAGTGGGTTACAGCTATGTTCTCTCTGTACTCCACCACCAGCATCTCATTATAACGGTGAAGGCCACCAAGTCTTGAAATGTGTCATTTTAGGCTAGAGCATAGATTAAGGTTCACAGTCATTAGTTTAACTGTGGAACATAATGTGGAAAGGAGTTGGTAACAAGTTGTTTCCCCTGTCTGAACCCAACTTGGGTTAAATCTTCAAACTGGTGTGGCATACATTCGCATTGTATACACTCGAATTGTTTATCATCAAAGAGGACACAAACTTGTCCAGAACAAAAATCACGAATTAGACTTGACCGAAAGTTATCACCCTACTGTCCCTCGTGGCTACCCCCTACATCACAAGTTCAGTTTTGGTTGGGCTATTCATTTATTAATGTAAATGTACTGACTGGTGTGCATGGGCACTAAGAGGCTAACCTAAGCAAACACTTTATTTTAGATACACACCCTTTCCACTTGCTTTTGAGAGTAAAGAGAGTTAAGCCTGATTTGTCTGATAGTGCTGAGCTTCTGCGTCAAGTTAAAGAGATGCAATACTACAACCAGTAGAAACCCCACTAAGACACATTTTCCATGTGCTGTGTGTTAGTTTGGAATGGGAGCCTCTGTTTAAAATCTGCATGTTTACGCCATATTTCGTGATATCACATTTTGTACACCACTGCAAACCTTGCATGACGTTGTTGTGGTACGCAACTCTACCAGCCAGTGACCCCCGTTAAACCCTATGCTCCATAAAGTCCAGATGAGTGCACCACCCCTACCTCCATCTCCTCACACGTGCACTCAAAATAAGTCCCATGCAGGGCCTCACAGAAATGGCGGAGGCAGCCCACGTCAGCTCCACATCTCACAGTTCAAAGTGACTAATAAAATTAAGAAACGATACGAACGCTTCCAAGTCTTTGTGACGAGCTCATGATTGTGGATTCCTGCACTCTCACAAAGCATTTCTCTCTTTCACGCTCTCTCCCTCTCTCCATTCCTTTTCTCTTTTCTTTGATTCTGTCTTTCCTTCCTTCAATCTGTTCTTCTTTTTTTTTCCAGACCCCAGATGGTCTTTTGCAGTCTGACTCTTCAAAGTCGGTTCAGACAGGCTCGCATCAAAAGAACAGATTCCATGGCTTTCAAAGTGTGGTAATTACCAGATGCCAAACACATATGCTGGCCATATTGCATCCGTCACTAAACAGTGCACGTTTTCAATCAATCTACCACGAGACATTGATTCTTTGACACTCAGAAAAGCCTCTAAAACACAATAGGGGACAAAAATGTAATTAAACTGTTTTTTCAAGGAAACAGACCTGTTTTCTGTATGAAAAGGAAAATCATCTGGAGAGCTGAACAAATGAGAGTTCACAAGCAAACTTTCAGCTCCAGTAAATGGGCTGATATCTTCATGTCTTCCATTTTACCCTGCTGCAAAAGGAGAGCAATTTGACGGCAAAATGAGGAGCATAAAACATAAATAATTTGATCACATTTATTCATGGGACTTTAAACCATGTCTACAAAATTCAACATTTAACCATATCTAAATGCTTTCATAAAATGTCCCCTCAGAAATTCAGGCATGACATCTTTTGGCGACACAGATATTTATTTTTGTTTTTCTGCGCAGCATAAGAATACTGCTCTTGATGGAGGGTCCTCCATGTCTGTTTCTCATTTGTTTTGGCACATGCTCAGAGGTAGTAAAAAAAACCATTCAGACTCAGGGCTTCAGTGAGCCAACTGCATAACACATAACATGAACAACACAGAGAGTGGGGGACAGGATGGGGGGTGAGAGAGAGAGAGAGAGAGAGAGAGAGAGAGAGAGAGAGAGAGAGGGGGGAGAGAGAAGGAGAGAGAAAGGAAAAGGGTAGAAAGAGAGAGTGAGAGAAACAGAAAAAGAGGGGAGGGGCTGTAAAAAGAGAGAGAGGGAGGCAAACAAGGGTGAGGAAGAGAGGGAAAAGGTAGATGAAGAGAGCGTGAAAGTACGAGAAAGAAAGGGGGGGAGCCTGTAAAGAGGGAGAGAAAGGGGAAACAAGAGCAGAAAGAGGGTGAGAGAAAGAGAGGGGGTAAAGGAGGGAGAAAGACATAAAATAAAGGCGGTGAGCAGAAAAGGGGAAAGTATGAGGGTGATATACTGTATATATATATATATATATATATTTAGAGAGAGAGAGAGAGAGAGAGAGAGAGAGAGAGGGGGGGGGGATGAATTAGGTGAAAAAAGAGAGTAGGGGAAACAGGGAAACTGAGGAGGGAGGGAGAGATAACCAGGAATGGGAAGGGTTATAGCAAAAAATCCAGGGAGAAAGGAAGGAGATGGGGGAGAAAGAAAGAGTTAGTATGAGACTTTGAGAGAGGGAGGAAGGGGAAGGAGTGGGAGTGGGGGGATAATTCCTGGTGAAAAAGTCACAACCCAGTGTTTGACCACATGTGGCCTGTACGTGCTTCTCCGTCTCTGTCTCTGGGCCTGCCCTACGCCTGTCTCCAATGGAGCGCTGCTTTGAAACCGTTTCCATGCACTCGCCAGGCAAACTTGCAAACATCTGCATTTTCCATTAGAAGTGGTTTTCTGACTGCTGTGTGTGTGTGTGTGTGTGTGTGTGTGTGTGTGTGTGTTTGTGTGTGTGTGCGAGCGAGCGTGTGTGTGTTTCAGAGGTAGGGGTTGGGGAGGAGAAAGGAGCAGAGGAGAGGAGGAGTGGGATAGGGTGGGGGTGGGAGTTTGTGGATAGAAGTTTGACAGGGCAGAACCAGACAGAGAGGGGGTGGGTTGTGTGTGTGTGTGTGTGTGTGTGTAGGGGGGGGGGGGGGGGGGGGGGGGGGTTACTGCTTGAGGCAGTCATTCAGCTGTATTGGATCCTCTCTCCCCAATGTCGCCCAATGATGAGTTATTACCAGATACAAACATGGAATATTTTCAAACTGAAAAAAGTTAATTATATCAAATCCTTCCAAATGAAGCGGTTCTGTATATATTGTATCAGATTGTTGGCTTTGCAGAAAAGCTCAGAATGTCCTGTAATCAGTTAAAACTCCATTGTTTCCCAGAAGAGGGACAGCCTAATCAAGGCTCGGCTAAGCACTTCAATAAATATTTAACAAAGCTCTTACTTTTTCTTTTTTCTTTTTCTTGTCACTGTCTAATTAGAGGAGGTCTTTTAGCATGAACAAGGAACCATAGCTCTATGAAGAGTTAGTCTTGCGTGACGAGTCTGCTGCTTAATGTGATGTATATAGTAACCAGCTCATGGCCTCTTGGCCTAACAGAGTCCAGGGAGAGTGGGTAGTGTGTTTTTTCTCCCCTGTTGCTGAAACGGGGAACTTAATTTGGGTTCCTTCATGTACACATGCCCCCCCCCCCCCCCCCCCCAAACATCCCCTCAGTTTGATTGTTCACACCGAGAGGCATTTTTTTTTTCTTACTCCCTTCTCTCTCCCTCCTGGTTCCAGAAACCAATAACCTTGTTGAACAAGTGGGAGACTGCCTGGTGCCACGGTCCACAGCCCCGACCAAGTTCCCACAATCCAGTCTGCTAATCTCAAGCGGCTCTAATTGGGTAATCAAGTCAACTTGCCTCCACAGTGCAAATGAGGTGTGATGACCTTTCTTTGGGGGAAAAAGGCACGGGTTTTCCCCTCCAACCCCCCACCCCCCATGCCTGGGACAAGGGCACAGCTTTTGGAGTCCCGTTCCAAGGTGTGGTGCTCTACATGAGGCTAAAATAAATAAAACATAAAGTTCCACTAACTTTGAGGCAAAACATCAAACCATCATATGGTAACACCACTGGAGGTTACTTTACAGTGGCCCTGCCTATGTCATGCTGTTTCAGTGGTGTAGTCTAGTTAGCTGTAGTGGACATACTGTGATGTAGTAGTTAGCTGTAGTGGGTATACTGTGATGTAGTAGTTAGCTGTAGTGGACATACTGTACCGTTGATGTAGTAGTTAGCTGTAGTGGGTATACTGTGATGAACTCCAAATGTTAATATGTATCCTTGCCTATTTTAAGTGGGTATACAGAGATGGTGATGCTTTTTAGGTGGGTAGCATAGCCCTACGTATCACATAGACTACACCACATACCTTGAAAAAATATTTGGGAAAGGAAAAGTATTCGAAGACTTTGTTTGTGGTGAGATGGGCAATAAGACTGCTGACATTTAACAGTAGTCTATCCTAAAGTAAAATATCAAGCTGCAGCATAGTGCCTGACTTCATCAGTGATCCATGAGAATTTCTCCAATTAAATGGGGATTCTACTGGAGGCAGTCTAGTGCGCTGAATGACCAGAACTCTTTTTATCCCTCATGCAATATCGCCATCTAGTGTTGAAGTGAAGTGAAGTCAAACCCCCTGTCAAGTAAAAAAAAATAAATTGGAATAGGAAGTTAGGAAATTGGGAAAGTTCTTTTATGACTAATGACATTAAATTACTAACACATCATCACACCTTAGGCCTAATTGATTTTGACTCATTTTTTTTTTTAACGTTGCATACCAAGGAGTATATCGTACTGTATCTATATGATGAACAAGGCACAGAGCCACTTCTAGTTCCTGGAGCTAAAAAACAAAACACCTGTGCCCCTCTGTTTGTTCTGCATGTATGGAGCAGTTATCTGTATATATAAACCAAGACATGGGCACTTCAACAGATAACTAGCTTATTAGCTCATTCAGTGTTTGTGACATCAAAGCTAATTCTGGATCAAACTAGATTTCCTAGAATTGGGCTATAGGCATTTCGCATAATTGATTGCCCTAGAATTGGACACTTTTAGAGACCTGGCTGGTGCAGCTGGGCCTGTTGTCCTCTTCTGACTGCCTCTTCCCTGGCACAGACAGCTAATCCCCTTCTCTGGTGCAACACAGGTTAAGCCTCAGCTCCTCTCCTGTTTCTCTCTGAGGAAGAGAGAGAGAGAGAGAGAGACACCAGGCACCAGCGCACCATCACAACTGTTTCCACAAGAGTTTCCACCAGGGTGAGAGGTCACCCTTTAAACTGCCATGAAAGAGGCACAGGAGCTGAGTATTTCTGGTTAAAATGGAACTATAGTCTAAGCCATGGGTGCCTGGTGAAGTGCATTAAGGGTTTTTTTTTTTCTTCCTTTACTCAAGAGACGACTCAAACCACAGGTGCCATTTAAAATCATTTATGCCACTTTGTCTAGTCATACACAAAATGCTACAAAATTAACTGTAAAGATTTCCCTAGAAAAATACTTCAGGATACTTCAGGAGTTGCAATGCTGCTCAAATAAATCTGAAAAGTTGTAATTATTTGTCATATCAGCATTCCACACTATACTATTCTGTTTTGAAATGTACAGACATTTATTATTTAACACCAATGACAAATGTATTAGCTTATTTACCAAGTATACATCTTATATAGGGCGCTATCAGAACTGGGTCAATACTGCCATCTAGTGGACAAATTGGAATCAAGACAGAATGAAAGGCCAGACAAACCAACTACAAATGACTTCAATTGTGCAATTTTATTCTTGCATTCAAATGCATTCGATCAATTCAACCTATCTCTAAGATAAGAGTCCAGATTCTCCCTGGACAAATCCGTAGATTGTATTCCCTTGACAAACATTTGATCACCATTATGTTTCAATAAAAACAATTGCAAAAAGAAAAGCGTCATAGGAATCCATTTTATTCCAACACAAGTTGACACTATAAAATGGTCTGTGTTCACAATAGATCAAGAGTGTAGAGAGAGAGAGAGAGAACGTCTGGGAGAGGAGACCCTGCGACGGGCTCACATCACCACTAGTCTCTGGCCCGATGTAGGGCTGATGTCTTCCTACACAGTGCCTATAAACTGTGAACCCTGCTCATTCACACTATGTAATATGGAAAACGTAGTGCACAGGCCACACAAGAGAGGTAAGTACTTTCATTGTCTGAGGTTGTCAGACGTGGTTCATTGAATTGTATACCATTAAAGCATAAAGGACCAGAGACAAATAGCTTGTCTGACATTTCAGCTTCTTGGAAAAATAGTCCCTTTTTTCATTAGACAACATCAAAAAGCCTGAAAATGTACTGTGAATTAAAAAAACAGAAATCTCTTTCATTGCCATTTTAAATGATTTAAAATGGATAATTTACCCCGCCGATCAATTCCACTGACGAGGATGCTACGCAGTGCCTCCTTATCATAGCTTTAGACAATAACTACCCTCCTTGGTGAAGGTAGCAGTAGCTGCGCCTTACAAAAGCACCAAATGGAATACAAGACAGTCAAGTCCTACTGGTTTAGGCGTCACAGCATTGGTTATAAGTTGGCGTAATACCGATCGCGGTTCACAAAATCGCGATAGGCGAACTTGGCGTCTTTCGTGTCGTGTGGGATGCGTCCGAAGGGGGCGTGGTCGTTGAAGCAGCTGTCGAAGACCTCGTCCACCACTTTCTCCGCCTCCTCGCGACTCACCTTCCGCACGGCCAGGATGGAGCGCAGGGCCCGCCCACGGACACACTCCTGGGGGGGGGGGGGGGGGACAGGGAAGCAGGTAAAGGTAAGTGGTGTTCCGCAGATGCGTTTAGGCAAATCTTGCAACGGCCAGGGACAGCTCCTCAAGCAACCATGTTCTAAATGCGACGCAAACCACTGCACTACCACACCTACTATGTTTGCCAGCAATAACAGCTACTAAGGTCTCTGCGCAGAACTGCGCAGCACAACATGCACGTGGTTAAAAATCTGTCCACGATGGTCTAGATAGGCGTGTTTACGACTCTGCAGTCGAGATCACATGGATATCACATGGTCTTAACTTATCGCGGGAGCAAGCTTCTGCTGCGCAGCAGCGCAGTTTCTCTCCAGGTACTGCGGAGCACAGACCGGCCTAGACCCTGCCTTCACGACATCGGGACTTTGCCCTAATCGGCTTTTACATCCCTGACGTATGTGCTGGCATTTAGATGCCTCTTCATATCCACAAGGGTCTGTTTCGTCACATGGTCACGTCTAGACTACGGGAAGTAGAAAGTGTCCAACTTTATAGCAGCGGTTGTATCCCCGCCCCGGTTTTCACCGGCAGATCTCGGTGCTGCAGGAGGTCAGTTGGGGTTGAACTGGAACGCGCCTAATGAATGAGACCTTGGTAGCTGTTATCTGTGATTGGTCCCCTATCTGAGGCAGAATTAGGGCGGTAGTTTCCAGGCTGCCTTAGCAGCGAGAAGGCAAGGCAGCATGGGAAGACCCAGGCTAAATTAACACTGTGCCTTTCAGAGGTACAGTGCAAACTGACAACACACACACACACACACACACACACAAACACACAAACACACAAACACACAAACACACACACACACACACACACACACACACACACACAAACACACAAACACACAAACACACACACACACACACACACTAAGCCAAGGTTTTTATTGGCACAATCATGTTAGCTTGTAAATGATACCTGATGGTGCTGTTTGAGCCCAAAGTTAAACCTGGTCAGCTCATTGGAGAACGAGCAATCCCCACTGAGATTAGCTGCACGAATCTGAGAAAGACAACAACACAATCATTATTAAACTCTGAACAGTGAATCATGCACTGGCATGTCTTAGGGTACAACATAATAGCATGAAGTCTTGACTTGAATCATGCATCATGCAAATCCCTGCACTTTTCAATTTCAACAATTTCATGACAAGCATTGGTGTAGCCAAGTGAACAATTTGCTACAATGCTTCACTTAAGAAACGCTGACACCACAAATAACTTTTTGGACCCTCCAAAAAAAACAGTGACATCTGTTCATCAGTGGCAAAACAATTTAAATATGCACTTGACATAGAAGAATCTCTCACCTCTGAGCAGGCTAGGTGTTTGAAATTATTGAACCAGTCAACATGTGCTCGGCAGTGGTCAAAGGCATGAATGAGCTCGTGTGTCACCACTCTGTTCATGTGGGCCTGCTGGTGAATGTTGTTCTGGCACAAGACTATCTAGGGAGAGGGAGAGGGAGAGAGAGATTGTACCATGCTTGCCCAATACATATGTGCACCTGGGCTGGCAAGTTTGACAGTCATACTAGTACTAAACATATCCATGCACAACTGTCTCAGAAAAAAAGAAGGGAAAAAATCAGCAAAGGTTTTGGAATGTGTAATAATGACAACGACAGCCAATCACTGCGGTCATATTCGTCCTGCTTATTCAAGGACGTTGCATTCCTTTATGAATTTACCTGCGACGATGTTGCGTCAAAACCTCCGCTGACAGTTCCATCGCAGTCCTCACAGGAGAAATGTCTGTCTTTAAACACCTGGCTAATTTGAAAACAGCACACTCGTCACTTACACACGACATCTACAATGCACATTAATCAAGCACAAATCGAACTTTATTTACATACGTACCACCCTGAACTTTTCATTGCTCCCAGCAGAAGTTTAGCGTATGGACCTGTTAAAAAGAATCGTTCAGTTCACTTCATTCTGTTTTATCATACTACTAGCTGAAACATTTATCTTAGCTAATAATGTCATTAGCTTTACAAAATACATCATGCTAAGTTCAAACAAACACAGCCATAATTTGAATATCTACTACAGAAGATCTCCTGTTCGTACAACGGTATGCCTAGTAGGCCTACATGCTACTGTAGTGCTGCAAGATTGACAGAAGTCCAACTTGCAGAAACAAAACTAGCAAAGTAGCTAGCTGACTGAAATAGCTCCGCGTACTTGTTTCCATTGCGAGATGAAGCATGACCTGGCACTTGTGGTTGAAAGTGAACAGGCTCTCTGCAATCGACTCTTTTCTATATTTGGGTGAATTTCTTTCGGGGAATAAATTGTAGCCATAGTCGTCCTCTTGTTGTTTACTTTGATCCATTTATTCTGTGCAGTGTCTACCCAGATAGCTGTGCTACATTAGTCACACAGAGAGCTAGCAGGAGGTCATTCTGTGTTTTGTAAACCACGTGGGTTCACTACGTCAGAGGTTAAAGGCAAAGGATTCTTTAACCCCTTGTTGATCGGCTGTTTTAGCCACTTTCTTACTTTTCTTTATAGATCGGTGGTTTTAGCTCATATTCTATGCATGGGTTTCATTAGGTCCCTTTCCACAGGTGTATACAATCAAGCACCTTGATTATCAATGCCGTTTCCGTGGTGCTTGATTAATAGACCTACACCCTATGCCTACACCTGTGGAATGGGACCTGGTGAAACGCATGAATACTGGGTGGACCGGGGAAACGCTCAAATGATTACATGGATGCATGCGACCAAACGAATGTCATCTATGATCTATCTAACGCAACCAGAGACAGTTTAAGGATTGAAAGAGTTAACTGGAACGAGATTGCTGTATTCGATTTTAAACTATTAGAAACTTTTGGATACACTTTTTTACAGGGGGGGGGGGTAGGCCTACTTTTTTTTTTTTTTTTTTTTACCTTACCGTCATTATTGAACTGCAGATGGCGCTATAGCTTCTTAAAACACGTAGTCGCCTTTTACTTTCTAACCGAGTCTGTCTGACCAGTGAAAGATAGAGGTCTGTCCATTTCTTTACTGTCTATGTAGTTCCTTAGGTCTTCTCTAGGGCTTTTTCAGGAATTTGTAGGTAAGGCCATGAACATTTGTGCTTTTATGGACCATTATCGCCGCAGAAAACTTGCACAACTCATCAGTGTAGTAGCAGCTGATGTCGACGACATGGCAAACACTTTGTTCAATTCCAAGAGGAAAAACATTGTTAGCCCTTATTATTAAATTAATGAATTAATATTTTTTATATATAATGTTACATATTTCAGCGTAACCTTACCTATCCATAGAATATAAAGATAATTATGTACAATGTTTAGAATCGCTGCTGTCCCTCTAACGTTCTGTTCCAATCACACACTTGCTGTTGGTGCCTTCAGGTCAAGGGGTGATCTGAACTGCTGAGTTGAGGCTGCCAGTTGAAAATTCCTACACGACGGCTGGAACAGACAAAGAAGCTGAAATACGTTACCGTTTTATATAATTTTACAAAATGAAGAAAGCAGTGACTGGTGGCCAGATAGCGGATTGGTTTGCTATCGGAACACAGTCGGCAAAAGAAAATGAAGCTAATGCTAGGTAACGTTAACTTTGCTAACTCATTAATTTGAGGTAGGCCTACTTAGCAGTAAAATGTTAGTGGTATTACCACATTGTAACTACCACACTACCAACAGTGTGATGTTGGAAGTAACATGGACATTACATACGAATAAGGAAGGATGGGTTTGAAATCCTTTTTTATGTTTAAGTACTTAAAAGCCTGTTCAATTTGTCACCTGGTTGTTATCATTGAACACGTGCCAGGCTAGCTGACTGACTTTTGCCAGGCTGAGTCATCCAGCCAACTCTATCCTACATTTTTTGTCATTTAATTTTCGTGCACATCTGTTTCAAATGTGTAAAGTTAAAGAGCATTAATGATGAGTGACGATGTCTAACGTTATGGCTCACGTCTGAAATATGGCGGTGCTGTGTAAACATGTGTTTGTTGATCTAGAATTCATCAATCATCATTAGGGAATGTAGCACTAACGTTAACTTAGCATACCGTTGGCGTTACTATCCTACTCGAAGTGGCTAATTGACGTTAACGTTATTTAAAAGAGGTAGAGGATGAAATTGTGTTGTGTAGTCTAGTGTTACCCACAACAGAGTAACGTTATCAAAATTAAGGAAAACATCTTGCTGTGTGTGTCCAGCTCTGGTGACCCGGAGGAGAGGAATCATTCTGAACGGCAAAATGGAAAGAGGAAAGTGAGACTTGACAGTAAGTTAAGGGCACAAGTATGAAGGGTCAAAGTAACAATAATTAAATATAAAGTAAATTACAAAGTAAAATGTCATGTAAGTCATATCACCAAGTATCACATTTAAATATATCAACGATTATTAAATGTAATCTAATTTAAAGTTTAAATCAATGTCATTTGAATTTTGAATTACATTAAACTTTAAATCAATTGAATAAGAAGTTGAATTAATTTGAAGTCATACATCACATTTACATTTGCCTGTTGTTCTCATTTTGAATAAGACTTAAAATTTCAGCCTCATGCAATTCCGTGCGCCACCACTTAATTCGAACGCCTTTACTTCAGACTTTGGACTTTGGTACTTCAAGGTTGTACTGTCACCTGTCAATCATGCTATGTCCCCCGCCCCCCGCCCATCCACTGAATCTGAGTCGATTTATCAGGTCTTTAGTAATAGTTTCCCCCACTTCATCACCATCACCAGAGCCTTCGTCCTTCGTCTGACGCTGGGTTTCCACAGAGCATGTCACCATGCGAGATCTTCTACTGTCTTTGCGCGAAATACGCCTGCTAAAATTTCACCCAGGGGGTGTTGTCCACTTGTCACACACCTAGCGTTTCGGCTCAGTGGTCAACAGGTTAGCTTAGTGGTTAGTGGTTAGCTTAGTGTTTAGTTAACTAGACAGTCCAGTGCTTCAGATTACACTACATTCAGGGGTTTATTTAGCCCAAGTATGTTCAAGTGGCATACACACAAAAATCTGTTTGAATATTTTCATGTTGACAACAATTCATAATCTACAGAAACACCACAGTTCATATCAGCGTGCTATCTAGTCGCCTAGCTTGCTATGTGTTTTCAATTGGTTATAATGGGTCAACAAGCTAACAAGCTAACAAGCTAATCTTCAATGATAGTGTGTCCTGAACACATTTGTTTAGCATATAAACAATAAACCGTATCAAAATAAGCCATTAAAAGTGGTCAAGAAACCTTTATTCACATTTAAGATTTCCAGTTACGACCCCCGGAGCCACCGCCATTGATTTGTTTTTTTTGTTACTCCCACCTCTGTGTACAGTGTACAACGTAGTGATAATTTAGAGTGAGTGAGTCTTACAAAAGACCTGATAAATCAACTCAGATTCAGTGGATGGGCGGGGGGCGGGGGACATAGCATGATTGACAGGTAACAGTACAACCTTGAAGTACCAAAGTCCAAAGTTTGAAGTAAAGACGTTCGAATTAAATGGTGGCGCACGGAATTGCATGAGGCTGAAATGTTAAGTCTCATTCAAAATGAGAACAACAGGGAAATGTAAATGTGATGTATGACTTCAAATTAATTCAACTTCTTATTCAATTGATTTAAAGTTTAATGTAATTCAAAATTCAAATGACATTGATTTAAACTTTAAATTAGATTACATTTAATAATCGTTGATAGATTTAAATTTGATACTTGGTGATATGACTTACATGACATTTTACTTTGTAATTTACTTTATATTTAATTATTGTTACTTCGACCCTTCATACACAAGGGCACATTGTGCACTCCCACCAAAGAATGAGAAGTTCACTGGTCATATTGTACGAAGACCACTCCTATATTAGTAGTTAATGTACCACACCAGAGCCCGTCTACTAGACATTCACCCTACACGTCAATAATCATACACAGGGGCGGACTGGCAAAAAAAAAAATCCTTGCATTATCCTTAAATATGCTATCTTTTGATCCAAGTGTCGTGGAACACCATAAGTGGACTATTGTGTAGGCCTCACTTGCTATCTCGGACTCACTGGTGATCAGGAGTAGCCATGGAGCACAGGACCCTATATTCATGCAGCAATTATGAAAGAAGAGTGTTTGCCAGAATTCAAAGTATCATTTCACATGATTAAATACATGTAAACTGGGTATACAGTGCTCAATCCTGGAAATATGTTAGTCCCGTAGGCTATACTAGCCTACCTGCCTACATTGCTGGTACATTTTGGAACAGTGCATGAACTTATTCGCTTTGTCTTTCAGCAGCCTATTTTAGACAATATCTTAGTTGCTTATGCATGAATATGACTTGACGTTTTGTAGCCTAATCTACTGTCTTTTAGCCCATCTTCACCAAGGGAACTGTGGTGTTTTTTTCCTTGGTTGAATGCATTTTGCAGCTGGAATAACTTTGCCTTTTGTATAGACTTGCTGTCAGAGTATTAGAACTGAGGCCAGTGCAAAAGAGGAAGTGGTGGCAAGAGCTGGTTGGTATGAATCAGTTGCGAGAAATGGTTTGTGTAGGGACCTTCTATGAGAAATGGTCAGGATGAAACAAAAAAAAAAAAGAAATGGAAGGAGTGAATAAAGATAAACATTCTTTTGGCATCCTCTGTCTGTGTTGTCTCCTTCAGATCTTTCGTGTGAATTGGTCTAACAGGATTCAGAGGTGGATTTATTTTTTTGTCCACAACATAAACTATGAATTTTGGTTGTCTGGCGTAACTGATCAGTCTGACCAACAATTAACGTCGATTTGACACTTTGCAATCTAGGTTTTCAAATTGTTCATTTGACATTTATGTTGCGCCATTTGTTACTGTGATCACAGTAGTGGGTGATGGTCATTAACATAGCCTATCACTATATTATATTAGCTTAATTAATCATCATAATCATCATCGTCAGCATGGCATGTCACACATACCTGCTCCATCACTGAGTTATTAGGCGAGTTCATGATGGCTGCGCAGCACAAAAACTGCGCAGCACAAGATGCACGTGGTTAAAAATCTGTCCACGATGGTCTAGATGGGTGTGTTTTCGACTCGGCAGTCGGTATCACATGGCCTCAACTTATCGCGTGGCAAGGCGTACTGCGGAGCGCTGCAGAGCCTAGACCCTGCCTTCATGACGTCAGGTCTTTGCCCTAATTGGCTTTTACATCCCTGACGTATGTGCAGGTGTTTAGATGCCTCCTCATATCCACAAGGGTCCGTGCGGGTCCGTGCCTCGTGATTCGTGGTCAAGTCTAGACTACGGGAAGTAGAGAGTGTACAACTTCATAGCAGCGTTTGTATCCCCTCCCCTGCTGCCACCGGCAGCTCTCGCTGCTGCAAGAGGTCATTTGGAGTTGAACTTGAACGCGCCTAGTGTACAACTTCATAGCATCGTTTGTATCCCCTCCCCTGCTGTCACCGGCAGCTCTCGTTGCTGCAGGAGGTCATTTGGAGTTGAACTTGAACGTGCCTATTGTTATCGTATAGCCTCAACTAGGCTACGCTCTCCACCAGCTGCTCACTGTGCCTCTGCTCTGTATGCTCACATACATCTCATTCAAATTTAACTTAAACCTGCTGTTGACACGCTAGCCTACTTGCCACATTGTATGTTGAAACTTCTACATTGGTGTTATCTTTACACAGTTGGCTTTACTGGCATCCACCCACCACAATTTCAACGTGTAGACTACTACGATTAACTATTTTGATGCGCTCACAGAATCCAGGCCTTACAGAGCTGTAATTGGATCAGTCTCCGAATGGAAATGAACCAATGGGTCACAGACTGACCTTGCTTTGGGTTAATCGTTGGCTAACTTAATTAAATTGTATTACATCGGTCCAAAAGGTGCAGTGGCCCACCGGGAAAACGTCCGGTACGCCAGATTGCCAGTCCGCTCCTGACCATAGATATCAAGGGCTGTCTGCTGCCTGTAGCTCTTAATGCATGCATACCCTCACTTAACAATAGGTAGTGTCTAGTTCTAGGTCCACATGTTGTTAACATGCCAAACTGGTTGCAAGTGTTATTAGTATTACATCCTGAACTAAGGCATGAGATTTGCTCCACAAAGAACTTAAACAGCTTTTTACAAGACTAACTAAATTTGGTTTTTGTAATGACTAGGTTCATCTGAGCCCCCACCCTCCCTGACCATCATTGAATATCCTTCCCTGCCAATCACCAAGGACAGGCATGAGGTAAGCCCTTAGTGCGAATAAGCTAACATTGTTTAAATTGCTGCTACTCGTATACTTAATCATGTGTAAATCATTGGTGGCTGTGACCTTGAAAGCAACACAACTCAGTGATTTTACGTAAAATTATAACTTTAGACTCACTTGCAGCAGGGACAATGGAGTCTTTAACACCCCTTGATGTGCACCCGTAATACCGGATTGAATAATGAATAAGCTGTGTCTGTGTGTATCATCAGTTGCTTGACTCTCTAAGAAAGATTAACTGTGTGTTCCACAGCTTGTGTCTCTAATAGAGAACAACTCGGTGGTGATCATCCGTGGGTCTACAGGAAGTGGAAAGACCACCCAAGTGCCTCAGTTTGTCCTGGACTACTACAATGAGAGGCATGTGCCCTGCAACCTGGTGGTCACCCAGCCTCGCAAGATCGGCGCGTCCAGTATCGCACGCTGGGTTGCACGTCAGCGCAAGTGTGCTCTGGGTAGTTTGGTTGGCTATCAGGTATGGTACAGGGCAGGCAGGGCATAGATTGAGAATGTGTTGATTTTACAGATGTGCCCCATGCCCCATAGTCCAGACACATTTCTGTGTGAATGTGTGTTCAAGTCCAGTTTTCACTTTTCCGATGTTGAGCTTGTAAATTGACTTACTGTATGTGTTTGTGGGTTTATGTGTATGCATAGAGTGGCAAGATCTAGTCCACAAAGGAAGGAAACACCCAAATATCACATGTAGCTCAAATGAGGAACATGCCAGCCACACCAGCTAATGTTGCTTATAGCAACAGACTTTGAGGTTTTGACAATGATTACGTTTCCATTCAAGCCATATTCTAGTTATGGCAATATTCAGAATAAGATGTTTGCATGTGTAGCAGAAAGTGTATACCGTATTACATGTTAATCAGCATATGCTGGATAAAGCAGTGATGTGCAGAAGAAGTAGTATCTGCGTCTTGACATCTCAGTGTCCTTTCATGCATGAACGCAAAGGTAGGTGAATTTGGCCAGATTAGAGCAGTTATTGTTTTGCATTTTTAATATCCTCATAATAGGCCAATTTGAGGATTTTTCACAGATTCTTCATCTGTCAGTAGTGAGTGCGAAACTTTCATCTTTGAGTATTACGATGCTTTCCACCATCGATAAATTCTATCTTGATATTTTCAGGTTTTAATACATAAATTGTAAATTAATAAATCACTAACTTGTGGTTTATTTGATAGGGACAGATACATACATGTGCACAACCCAACAGAAAGGCATCATAGCATTTTTAGCCATGGCTAATTTCCAATGCTTGTCCCTAGAAATGATTTTGAATAAAACCGGAATTTGATGAGTCATCATTTAGAATAGCATCTCTCTCTCTCTCTCTGTCTCTCTCTCTCTCTCTCTCTCTGTGTGTGAAGGTGGGCCTAGAGAAAATGGCGTCAGAGCACACCAGACTGATTTATATGACCACTGGAGTCCTGCTGCAGAAACTGGTGGGGGCCAAGAGCCTGACTGAGTACTCGCACATCTTCATAGATGAGGTACATGAACCACCACACACTCAAATAAAGGACGGTATTATTTGAAATTATATTATATGCTTATTTGCGTTAGGTAGCTAGCCTGTAGTCTTTCCGGCATGGTGCACATAGCGTCTACTGATGATGGCATTACTTCTATGTCATCTTCTATGGCAGATGTCCGCAAATGTCAGCAGAGCACACCCAAATATGCTTTGTTGCTCAGAGCAAATGAGGGACATCTCGTATCAATGCAGTGATTTGTCTGAGTAAAATTCATGAACTTTTGTCTGACAAAGCTAAATGATTTCATGCAACAGGTTCACGAACGAACAGAGGAACTGGACTTCTTGCTGTTAGTCATTAGGAAATTGTTGTTCTCCAATTCCCGCCATGTCCGGGTAAGTCCAACATGCACACATACTCACATATACGCGCACCGGCATGCATGCATGCACATTCACACACAGGCACCTTTTGAAGACTCTCACTCCCACAACTCCAGCTCCCTTCCCCTCTTTCCCTCTGCATTCCCATTACATGAGGTAATGTTTGCAAATGCATGCCAATTTAAGGTGTATTTATATCATTGCTTGGTCAATTTTCCTATTGTGACGCGCTCTTTAGAACGTCAATTACATTTTAAGTTAGAATATTTGTACTCTTATGAAATAGTTCCACTTTTTTGCCCATACAATTTGGAACACAGAAACACACAGAGAATATGTAGGTGTACAGGTTTAGGGAACAAGAAAGGCCAGATTTTTAGCCTGAATTTGAAGGCCAAAATGCAGGGGACGGATTTAATATCCAGGGGGAGCTGGTTCCACAGACATGGAGCAGCAACAGCAAAGGCTCGATCACCCCTCTGTTTGAGCCGTGAGCGCAGCATATGCAGAAGCCCTTTGTTCAATGATCTAAAGGATCCTTTGAACTGAGTGGGGCGGTACTATATCAGTGAATTAGTGGTGCCTTAAAACAAATTGTAAAACTTTAAACTGAATCCTAAAATTAACTGGGGGCTAGTGTAAGGAGGCCCGAATGGGGATGAGTAATGTGCTCACTCCTCCTGGTGCCAGTAGAAGGCAGACCGCTGCGTTTTAGACCAACTGCAGACGTCCAGATGAGGATGGGGGGAGGCCAAGGTAGAGGGAGTAATAAAGCCAGGGATGACTTGCTCAAGGTCGTTGTGAGATAAGAAATATTTGAGGCGGTGCATCATTCTGAGCTGGTAAAGCTGTTTTGGACAACAGAGCTGATCTGTTAGTCAAGGTTGCTACATTGTACATCTGCACGCTAATGCCAGGATTCATCCATGTGCATGGGCACTGCCTCACACACACACACACACACACACACACACACACACACACACACACACACAAACACACACACAAAAGTTTACCCGAAAAGTTTAGTTTGACATCCAGCTGAACTTGGCAAGCAGGGGAAGAGGGGGCAACGGAGATCTTGCATCAAGATTAATTTCACCTAAAAAGTTGCATAGGCCAGGCATAGGCTACACTTTCAGCCCTCTGATTTTATTAAGTGTTCCAGCCTAGCAATCGTTCATTCAGAACTTGTAGGCTAATGATAATTTGCACTACTGTAAGTTTGGAAAATAATGTGCCGCAACACGACTAACTCGAAAGTGCAATACGGTAACTCCTGATTAGAGATGCACCGATCGATCGGCCGCCGATCGGAATCGGCCGATTTTCACGTGATCGGCCACGACCGGCGACCGGCCGGTCAGTCTGAGACATGCCGATTTTATGCCGGTCAAATGCACTCGCACGTACTTGTAACAACATCACACTCACACAGCTGAGTTTGCAAAGTTTGATGAAGCTAGGCCAACAGTCAGGGCTGGATAAAGCGCTAATACTGAGTTTTTCTATGCAGCTTACTATACTAAGCTGTCACTTCAGGTTACAGAGCTCATCAAAGCCCGTCCTTGCCGCTAATTGCGTGCCCACAGCTGAACCACAAGCGCTATCAATAAGCAGCGACATAGCCTTTATACTCCACTTAAGGCGAGACACGGCAGGAATAAACATAGTTTTGCTTCGGTTTGCCAACTTATCATGTATTCTTTCACACTACTACAACAACTAAGTCCGATTTACACATTTAGAGGTTTATTTCATTACCTTTTGTCTGATCACGCCTGTATATTTCTTCTAAATTCGCCAAAAGTTAGCATTCTAACGTGTCATAAACTATGCGTGGTGTCGTTGGAAAGCTGTGTTTCTCCTGCATGACGTTATGCCATCCAAATATGGACACTTCCTTAGTATCCGCAAGCAATCGCGAAAGTTCAAAGAAGAGTGTGGACTGAGAATGTATGTCATTTGCTGTGTTTCAAGGCTTCTCAAAATTATTTTTTTTTGTTGTCATTTTCCAACATCTCAGCCTATGTAGCACTAACTTCAGTTATCAGTATTCTGAAGATATTTACAGTTGGATATTGCATATGGATGTGAGAAGAAAAGAAATAGTGTTCCTAGTGCATTTCTACATGTGTGAAATGAATGTCCCACACTGGGATTACTGCAGCTGAAGAAGACTTGAAGAAGAATCTGTCTATTCACATTTTTCTACCAGCCATTGATAAGTTGATTACATTTCTAACATGTTGTATTAAAGAAAATATAGGCTAGAAAATAACTCTTTGTTTGTGCTGTAAAGTGGTTAGAAGAAATTAAATCGGAATCGGCTAAAATCGGTATCGGCCAGTCAAACTATGAAAAATCGGAAATCGGAAAAAAATTGCAATCGGTGCATCTCTACTCCTGATACCTGAACACTGTGCCGTCCATTACCTTATTTAATGTGTTTCTATTGTGGTACCTTGTAATATCTGTTTGATGCAGAGGTTTCCATAATGCAAGACAACTTTCCGCCATAAGAGAAGTTGTTTTGTTTTAGATTACAGGTTGTTTTGGGGTTTTTCTGTACCGACAGTACTCTGTGACCTCGAGAAATTGTAGTTGTGGATTTGTGGCTGTTCCAGTGTTACGCTGTGAGAGTGTGGCTGGTCTCTGTTAGAGTCACTGGCCTTCATTCTTCTCTCATCACAGGTTGTCCTGATGTCGGCCACCATCAACTGTAAGGAGTTTGCAGAGTACTTTGGCACACCGCTCCGCACTCAGCTGAACCCTGCATACGTGTTTGAGGTGGAGGGGGCACCCTATGCAATCGATCAGTTCTATCTGGACGACCTCCGCGGGCTTATTCCCTTCTCGGTGAAGCAACTTTACACACACATAATCACATGTATACACACAGACATGCATGTATACACACAGGGACGCATATTTGACCGGTGTTTGTTTGTCTGTCTGTTTGTCTGTTTGTCTGTCTGTTTGTTAGCAAGATAACTCAAAAAGTGATGGATGGATTTCAATGACATTTTCAGGGAAGGTCGGACATAGGCCTGTCACGATAACAAATTTTGCTGGACGATAAATTGTCCCAGAAATTATTGCGATAAACGATAATATTGCCGTTCTGAGATCATTTTTATCTAATATAATGATAATGGCATAATAATGCAGGTACACCTTTTCAAAGATCAATAACTTGTATTTCTAAAGAATAAGGAACTGGAATGGGAAGACATTTTTAAATATCCACAATAAATGAACAAAACAACCAAAAACAATAAATACAATGGACTCTCAGTCTCTACTAAGACTCTGTTTAAGGGCCAGCAAATTAAAACGTGACATGCAACAGGGGGCGTGTAGAGTGACAGTTGCTAAGCCTTATGCACGGAACTAAATGTCATCATAGCTGATCAATTAGGCCTACGCAGTCAGCTAAACATTTGAAACTTGCGCAAAACGGCATGAACCCAGCATCTGCACGTCACATAAAACACAAATTGAAGCAATAAGTTGGTCATCGGATAATCCTACTGCAAAGCCTTTTCATAGGTAGGCTATGCTACGTTTATGACATATAACGTTGATTACGAACACATTTCACCACAGCTGACAATTAGCTTACGACATTTTAACCGGAGCTGCCGGCTGTTTTGGCTGATTCTTGAGCTCTCAGCGGAGTGCAGACTTTGCGGAGTGTGTCTTTATCAGATGATGAAAAAACGTAGCTTATAAGCATGATTTTCTGAACTGCATTATCACTATTTTTACCCCCATACCTGTCAAGCTACAACAGAAAGCCTCTTCAGTGTGCTTAGGCCAATCGCCAAAGCCTCGTCTAGCCTGTTAATCAAATGAATGTAAGAAAGTAAAGTTGTCCGTCATGTTATTGAAAGATACATGTCTGACAACTGACTGACATGAGGGTTCACTCCTCGTTAGGCTGCGCTAAAGGAAGCACCGTTCTCCTCTCTTTCGTAGAGAGAGAGAGAGAGAGAGAGAGGGAAGAAAAACAAACAAGCATGAAAATGGAAATTATCGCGGCCGGAAAAGTTATCGAGCTCATTTTTTTTATCGTGCGATTTATTGATTTATTGAATATCGCGACAGGCCTAGTCGGACATGACCCAGGGAAGAACCGATTACATTTTGGGAATGATCTGTAAATCTGTCGGGATTCCAGAGGCGTTTATGTATTCAGCTTAGTGGTGTAATGGCATGGTATGGCCATGTGGTGGCGATCTGAATAGTTTAGGTTAAAAAATATGACAACCAAGGAAGAACAATACAGGCGGAGGTCTGCGCTCTCTGAGTGCTTTTCTACATGTAGTTTAAAATAAAGTGAGTTAATTTTTGTTCCCCCTCTGAACACATACAAGCCAGTATCGAATTAATACTTAACACTTAACTATATACTAAATAGCACTCCGGAACAAAGCGTCCGTAGGAGACAATACAGACAGCAGACTTCTGTAGACTTTTGATCTTTATTCCCCATATTGCAATGATAGTACAGTACTTCAGGCTGACAGTCAAGACAGTAGGGAGAAGGTGAGGTGTCATCCGCTAGGGATCCCGATGAACGTCCTAACTAGGGATGGCTGGGGTCTAGTTCTTATACACCTGAAACACATTCTTGGCGTCCCCGCTCGCATCATTATACTTACTCTACGCTGATTGGCTAAAATAATATGGGATTCTTTTAGCCAATCAGCGTAGAGTAAAGTATAATTGTCTAGGAATTTCTTGTGTTTTTGTGTTTCCCCGCTTTTATATGTCAGTAATGCCATTACGATGATATAGATTCTCTTGGCAACTCCCTTCTTGTTATCTCTATTATGGATGATGGTCGCAAAGTGGTCAGAATTGGTTGTGTGGCGAGTTGTCTGATGCCTAGGACACTGTGCCTCACATTGTACCTCCCCCTCTCCCTTGACAGTGAGGATCAGCCCTAGTATGGCGTTTCACCCCATACCGTTCTTTGGTTTGTTTATATGATCAGTCAAGTTAGCCTAGATGAAAGCGCATTCAGCCCATACAGAGGCCAACTGGTGTTTGCAGAAATAAGCCAGACACAGGAACACATGAGAACAGATGCAGTAGGCCCAATGTTAAAGCCTATGAACCACACTAAGACCAAATGCAGTAGGCCCAATGTTCAAGCTAATGAACCATGAATGCATCCTGTGAATTCTGAATAAAACATCACATATAATCTGAAAGCCACCACACTGGTTAACATAAGAATAGATATAGTAATATATACTGTATGTTTTTGCGCAAATAAAGACAAGAACCAGTGATCTCAAATGACAACAAAAAACAATTGTATTATCTTTGCAAAGAGAGAAAGGAAACAAAAAAAAGGTTTGCACCATGAGTGCCTCCTTTTATACCTGTGTTTAAACAAGCAGTCTTTGGCTGCACTTTGCCACATATTTTCACATGGTTTGAAACCGCAATACTTTGTTTCCAACCAGACATATTAAAGAGCAAGGGAACTTCTAAACAGAACATAACTTTTGAACAGAATAACAAAACAGAACTTGAGGTTTATGCTCGTGTCTAATGAAAGCAGTTCCAACTTTCATATCCCTATGGTTATGTTTTGCAACACACAAGAGCTTTTTTAGATTATCAATGTATAAGAATACATGTCTCAACAATCATGATTATACTTCGCAACACACAAAAGAGTTTTTTCAGGTTATCAATATATCTACATGTTTCAACATTTTCAACAAGCATTGCTTTTATTATCATGCCTGTGTAGATTTTGAAGATCAGTGCTTCTATTCATGGACTTATCTGTGTGTGTGTGTGTGTGTGTGTGTGTGTGTGTGTGTGTGTGTGTGTGTGTGTGTGTGTGTGTTAGGCGGTGCCCATGCACATGGATGATCCTGGCATTAGTGTGCAGATGTACAATGTAGCCATCAGCCTGATCGAGAGCTTCGATACCATGGAGGACAAAGACCAAAGGTCAGAGAGGTCATGGGGGTCACAGTAAGAGAGATGTGTTTCCTGCTGTTGTATTTTCCTACGGGGATGTAAGCTCTTCACCTTTTTTTTTTGCAACATTCACCTTTTTAAAGTATATTTATGGGCTTGTTGCTTCAAATAGGACAGCAAGTTGGAGAAAGAGAGGGTGGGATTGGGAAATTCCTGTGGGTCAGCTTCAACCCCAGTTCCTTGTGGGTATAGCTTGACTTGATGTTGTAGCCACGTGTGGCAAAGCTATACCAAAATTGTACTATTGTCTGGCACTGCAAGTGTTTACCAGGCATGCAAACTCCTCACCTTTCGGCGAAATTCGCCGTTTTGAATAAAAAATAGGTGACTTACATGATTCGTGCAGATCCGATGAGAAAATATTTAGGGGGGGGGGGGGGCAAGGTGAATTGAATGTACAACTGAGTTCATGCGCAAACGCCAACGCATTTTGAGGTGTTTCCAGAGCCGCATTTAAAACGTGTCTGATCAGCAAGGGATGCGTGAATAGCCCCTATGCGTTTAATAAACATTAGTGGAAGTGACCAGTTTGCATGCCTGGTTTACTTTCTGGGCTACTTTCTTCTCCCCCACCTGCATTCTTCCAACACCCAACCCTACTTCACCACGCGTAAGCAGCATGTTTAAGTAGTCTTAAATAAAAGTTTATATGCATCATTTTTGAGTGCCTCGGACCTCTCTCCATTCCCTACTTCACCACTTATTGGGTCTGACCCGGACAGTAAAAGTAGAGAAGAAGGCCAGTGGTGATCAGTGTGGATGTGTTTCAGCTGTGCAACTGCTTTTTTTTTTTCTTTCTTTCTTTTTTTTTGTTCTTCCCCAGTCATGAAGGCGAGGAGAGGGAGAGGAAGGGACTTGTGAAGCTTCCAGTGAGGGGCAGTGTTCTGGTTTTCCTGCCAGGCCTTGCTGAGATCCAGTACATGCAGGATGCACTATCCAAACTTGGCCGCAAGAGGTGTGTGTGTGTGTGTGTGTGTCTGTGTGTGTGTGTGTGTGTGTGTGTGTGTGTGTGTGTGTGTGTGTAAGCAAGTGAATCAATGTATGATACAGTTCTGTTTGTGACACGTGCCATTTTTGTAGCTATCTCTGTGGTTACAAGATGTGTGTTTTGTTGTGTGTAGGTTGCAGGTCTACCCACTCCATTCCACAGTAACGCTGGAAGAGCAGAATGAGGTTTTCTTGGTTCCTGTGGCTGGATACAGGAAGGTGATTGTGGGCAGAATGGGAAGATTAAAAACAGCTATATCAAAGCAACATCTGAAGAGATCTAGGTCATCTATGATCATTTCTAAACCCTTGTCCCCTCTCTCTCTCTCTCTCTCTCTCTCTCTCTCTCTCTCTCTCTCTCTTTCTCTCTGTGTGTGTGTGTGTGTGTGTGTGTCTGTCAGATCATCCTCTCCACCAACATTGCTGAGAGCTCAGTCACAGTGCCAGATGTGAAATATGGTAAGTGTGTCAGGTTTCAACACTCGAAAGAGATTCTGCCCGGACACTCTGCCTATACAGATCATGACATTTGTGTTTTGTTCACCCAACAAATCCTGTCTTTCCTCTTAGACCACTGCAGCTATACATCATCAGTGATTTAAACCAAGTGCAATTTACGTAAAGTGTGTGTGTGTGTGTGTGTGTGTGTGTGTGTGTGTGTGTGTGTGTGTGTGTGTGTGTGTGTGTGTGTGTGTGTGTGTGTGTGTGTGTGTGTGTGTGTGTGTGTGTGTGTGTGTGTGTGTGTGTGTGTGCGTGTGTGCGTGTGTGTGTGTCATTAACAGTAATTGACTTCTGTCTGGCACGGCACCTGGTCTGTGACAAAGACACAAACTTCCGCTCCCTCCGCCTCACGTGGTCCTCCAAGACGAACTGCAACCAGCGCAAAGGTGTGTGCTCACCACTCACCGCTCACCGCTCAGCCTTCCTCCTTTCATGGCTCTCAAGATTTTCACACTGACTTTCTCCATGTGTTCTCTAATAGGATTCTTCAGTTGTGAAATGATGGGCCAATGCTGATACTAATTTTTAAAATACTGTAGCTATTTGTCTCATAACTGATGCTGATGTCGATATTTGTTTGATTGTTTTTATTATTGTCGTTAATCATGCCCTTCAGTGGCAAAAACAATTATAAAAACCTGTGTTTGAGTCATTCAGGCCTTCATGGCACCATCTCTGAACCTCCCGTAGCACAACATAAGCCAAATTGCAATAGCATATCTTTGGTGGTCTTAACCATATTAACTAGACCTCATGTTCAGGTCAGATTGCATGCACCAATGAGGATTTTTTTGTTTGGCATTTCAGGTCGAGCAGGGCGAGTCTCCAAGGGTTACTGTTACCGTCTGGTCACCAAGGACTTCTGGGAAAGAGAGATCCCAGACTTTGTGATTCCCGAGATGCTGGTGAGTCCCCCATGTGCCACCGGTCTTTGGACCAAAGCAAAGTCTATCGTGAGCCTGGACCAGAGGGAATGCTTTTGGTTTTGTATTTGCCACTTTTTGCACACAATCTGTGTGTATGTATCTGTGTTATGGTGGTACTTCTAAAAAAAAACACTAAGTATGAATTCACAAAGAGGCAAAAAGTAACGCATAGGCTAGCCGACCGTACAGCAGAGTACAAAGCTTTATTCATATCTAAACAGGGTATTCTTGATGGATTACATAGAATGAAGGAAGAAAATAACTGTCATCATGAAGAAAGCTAATTAAAGAAGGCTATTTTTACTCCAGACTCCCTAAGGCAGTTGACCTCAGAGGTCAAGGACAAAAGAAACCCAAAATAACTCATTGTAATGACCATCCTTGGAATGTCTAGGAGTGTAGCCAGTTGGACAACAGCAACCCGAGTAGACATTTAACAGCTAACAAGTGTTGTCTAATATCTGGACATTTCTCCACACTGTGTGTCTGTGTGTCTGTGTGTGTGTGTGTGTGTGTGTGTGTGTGTGTGTGTGTGTGTCTGTGTGTGTGTGTCTGTGTGTGTGTGTGTGTGTGTGTGTGCGTATCCAGCGTTCTCCTCTGGATACCATCCTGCTGAAGGTGAAGCTGCTGGACATGGGTGACCCTCGTACACTCCTCGCCACGGCTCTCTCCCCACCCAACCTCAACGACATCGAGAGGACTGTGCTGAAGCTCAAAGCGGTCTGTGTCTTTACTAATCACATAACTTTCTTCAGTTTTTCACCTCTTTTTTTCCCCTGTTAAAGCCAAAGAAAGTCATCTCATTTTCACAGTAACTTTTCAGTGATTCTTACCCATAACTTGGCCTGAAGAACTATGATAATGATAATACCAAAACAGTTTATCAAAAAAAGCACCTTTCATGTCACACATTACTTCACAAATGTCAACATACAATTCGTAAAACGTCAATATAACAGTAACGCACACAATCACACAAAAGTCACACAGCACTTTTTATTCATTGCTCAAGCCCCTCATGAGGTGCGGAGACAGCACTTGGAAACTCCTCACCAGCAGGGGGCGCTTAGTTCCTATGAAAAGTTTGTTGTTTAGAACTAATTGCTTTCTTATCTTTTGATGGTTAGCGCTAATGCTGCCAGAGGAAATATGTTTTGATCGTTAGTGCTGGGGTCAAAAGTTTCCTCTGCAGTTCTTTGTTTAGACTCTAGAGAATGCCTCCGCTGTCTCATTATCTTTGCAGCTGCAAGGTCGAAATGTTTTTTTTGTTTTTCCTTTCAAAAAGGCCTCACTGGGTCACAGAGAATACAAAAAGAAGATGACTTGCGTATGTTATTGAAGAACAATATTAGTGAAAAATAACTTCATTATGTTATTAAAAAATAACCTCAGTGTTTTACTTGACTACTATAGAGGTTATGTGAATGCATGTTTTGCTGTTTTAATCTGTATATCATCTTGACTTGATGTCTTCTTTTCATGTTTTTTATTTTGCTTCATGGCATCCCTGAGTTAAGCCTCCTCTCCAGAGGTGGAAAAGTTCAGCCTCAGCAAGTAAAAGTCCAAACATGTATTTTTGATCTTACCCGTGGACTTATACACAGGTCATCTCCCCGATAGGGCTCGGGATCATGACGTGAAAACTTCGCGGGCACAGCCATATTGGCAGCCTCACTCCTTAGTTTACTATGGATTTACTCCTGCCTATTAGTGTGTTCCAGTTACTTAGTTTTTGCCTTCTTGGT
>NC_085010.1:22555061-22627561 GCF_963854185.1 Sardina pilchardus
TGTTTCATGTGGTACACACAATTTTGTTTTGAAGGCATGGCACTCTCTGAAATCAAAGGGCGAGTTCAGACATACCAAGGTAAGAGTGCACACAGCATACATTGGCTTAACAATATGCTGTTGATATCATTTGACATGTTTGCACTGTTGACGCTTGATAGGTTAGTGTTTGTAAGAAATTGGAATGTTTGGTGTCTGATGATATTTCTTATAGACTATAGGCCTTTGGTAGTTTAGGGTTGAGACCATCTTTAGAAAAGGAGAACTTTTTGCAGAAGTCACCAGACGCCTCTTAAAAAAAAGAACTTTGTTGCAGATATTGTGCGTGGAACGGTCTTATGATTTTAAAAAAAGTGTGGTCATAAGTAAAGTAAAGTTTATGATAGTAAAGCTTCTGTAACTTTACTTCATGACTTTAGTCATATATATACACACAGTTTTGCAGTAAATTATGTTCTATGTTTGCTGGATTGTACATTTTAATATTTGCATTTTCTTACTCACCAACACACCTATTTGTTACTAGGATGAACTGGATTGGGGGAAGGAGAATTGCATTTCCATCAAAAGAGTTAGAGAGGTACAAACACACCTATGAACACCCATCAAAAATCACAATAATCAAGGAAATTCTCTTCAGACACTTATGATATCCTAAGCTCTATAAAGGCTGAGGGCTATAATCGCAGCAATGGTTTAAAGATTATTTTTATCCAATGTTTGATACCGCTTGGCCAAGTGGGTATCGCCCTGTCTCAACAAGCTTGAGACAAGCAAGAACCCCAAACACTGATTATGGACATATTTTCATTTCTGTCAACTGGATATTTTAAAGAAGAATCCGCACACTTCAAGTCTTTGTGCAAAAAAGTTTAAAGCTTTTTTGCACAAAGACTTGAAGTGTGCAGATTCTTCTTTAAAATATCCAGTTTACTCTTAATCCTGCACCTCACACGGATGAGCGGTGATCTTTTACTTGTTTGCTCATTTCTGTCAACTACAATTGCATAGCATATCAATTGCACAGAACAGTCATGAAAATTATTATCAATAAAAGTTATCAATAAATGTCTCATTTGTCACAAAGGATTAATGGAGGTGTATTTTGTTTCCAGGTGGCAGAGCTGTATGAGGACTTGAAGAGGCGTGTTGCTCAGTTTAACATGCAACCCGGCTCCAGTCACTCCTCCCTCGACTACACCAACTTGCACATCCAGAAGTTCATCTTACAGGTGATTATGTGAGAGACGGACAGGAAAGTGTTGTCATGTAAAATGATCAGCTTTGGCTTGAGCACTAACAGTACAATTTGGACAGTATTCTGTATTGACATAGCAATATTGGGACACATAGCCATCATTATACCTACTGAAACCTACAGGCATACAGTAGGATAACTATAACAACTATAACTTTTGTTCTTATAGTTTATGTCTGCAGTGCATGTTATGACAACCAAACAAAGTTTCAGGAAACCAACCCTTGTGTGTGTGTGTGTGTGTGCGTGTGTGCGTGTGCGTGTGTGCGTGTGTGCGTGTGTGCGTGTGTGCGTGTGTGCGCGTGTGCGCGTGTGTGCGTGCGTGCGTGTGTGTGTGTGTGTGTGTGTGTTTCTAAGGTGGTGATTGCTGGAGCCTTCTACCCAGACTACTACCAGCAGGGTGAGATTGATGACGAGCTGGCTGCTAAGGAGCTCTCCGGCTACGATCCCACAACCACTGTGGTGGTACGTATACATCAGTTCACACTGAGCTCCCCAACAATGGCATCTATTACCTTTATATATACTTAAGTATATACTTATTAACTATAAGTATATATACTTATAGGGGGAAATTGTTAGATCTTTAAAAAAAGACAATTCAAAATGAAACAGTAGTATAACAGAAAGGTAAATCATATTCAAGGTCTTGGGGTCAACACCGAAGGATGTACAATATGCCTAGATACAATGCATACGGGCAATTCCATATCAGTTGGAACAGGTCCGACACCATGGTCCTCAGATTTTCCTGATTTTTTGTGCACTTGTTCGTCCATGTCTCATTAGAAGAAAACCAAAATTTTAGCTTGTTATCTTGTTTGGTTTCTGAGATATGGCTCTTCAAATGTGGATAGACGCATCCTAAAAAAAGGCTGAAAATTCCTGTATTTAATGAGCACCACTTTTTTTTAAACCCCTCTCCTCTCTTAAGGCTACCATATTATTTTCTAAAAATTTGAACACTGGGGCAGTACCCTTTGTTGTTGTCCAAAATCACAAAGGAATTACAGTCCTTCCCACCATTGGAGACTTATTCATCGAAACAAACCCATATTTTTTTTGAAAGCAATGAAAAAAAAACCCTGTTTTTGTTCTCTTATGGTCATGAATGGCTAGCACTCACAGTTTTAAAACTCTACATATATATAGTCCATGAGTAAGAGAACATGTTGACAAAAAACTGAGAATGTTAGTTTTCGTATTTCGAGGCTATGAGCCTTCAAAGTTGGCCAAAATGGCGTTCTTTCCTAAAAATGCCACTTTTATTGCCTTTTTCCAAGGACAAGATGAAATGCAAATCCAACATTTCTTCTTTTCTGCAATAGTGTGGCACTTTGTAGATCATGTGAATGTGGTAGATCCAACCTGTCCATTTTAATATCCCCACAGTACATGTCTGAAGTTAGAAAAAATGAAAAAATGTCTTGGCTGAAGGAGGTGTTGGTTCGATTTGTATGAACCTCTTAGAAGGACAATATGGGGTGTAAACCCATTTTGTCTTTTTGAGGGATCAGCATGCCATCCTGTAAACAGGATAAAAATCTTATATCCCATTTTATTGATCCCTTAGAATATGTCCAAAAGTTGTCATAAATGAAAAAAGGCGACTAAATTGGGCTTAAATGGCCAAGTGGATCAAGTCACACAAGGCTAAAAATGAAATATAAGACAGAAGAGATACAGAGGGAGAACACTGTGAAATGTATAACCCCTGCTATGATGGCCTTTGAACCCACTGTGTCCTTAACTGAGGTTCATTCTTATTAAACAAATTTCTTCTGCATGAAGCATATTGTCTCCTGGTTGCTGTTGGAGTTACCGTTGGATGCAGCATGCATTGTGATTTGTTCTAATGGTATCCCTGGACAATTAACCCGAGATCCTCTTAGATAAACATAACCCTAGGACCAGTGAAAATCCTACACTTTTTGGTCATCCGTATCCATCCATAAGTTAAACCCTAAGGGGGGAATTTTTTTATGTCACACAAAGTGGGTACCAATCAACTCCAAATGGTCTGAAACATACTCCTACACAATATCTCAAACCATGATTTTGGCCTCAACACTCAACAAATTTCTGTTTTTTGTTTTTTCCCATTCGTTTCAATGGGAAATAGTTTTTTGCGAACAACTCTTGAACGGAAGGTCGTAGACTCAATCTGATTTGCTCCATCAGACATAATTCGACCATGAGGATCAAGCTAGAAGTGAATGTTTATTTCTATGACCTTCCGTTCTCTAGATATAGCCTTTTTAAAGTTTATTTCCTGTTTTAAACCAACTTCCGGTTATCACAGGATATTAGGGACACAGTGGGTTCAAAGGCCATCATAACAGGGTTAAACATTTCACAGTGTTCTCCCTCAGTATCTCTTCTGTCTTATATTACATTTGTAGCCTTGTGTGACTTGATCCACTTGGCCATTTAAGCCCCTCAATTTAGTTGCCTTTTTCATTTTTGACAACTTTTGGACATATTTTAAGGGATCACTAAAGAGTAAAAATGGGATACAACATTTTTATCCTATTTACAGGATGGCATTCTGATCCCTCAAACAGAAAAAAATGGGTTTACACCCCATATTGTCCTTCTAAGAGGTTCATACAAATCAAACCAACACCTACTTCAGCCAAAACTATTTTTCATTTTTTCTAACTTCAGACATGTGCTGTGGGGATATTAAAATGGACAGATTGGATCTACCACATTCACATGATCTACAAAGTGCCACACTATTGCAGAAAAAAAGAAATGTTGGATTTGCATTTCATCTTGTCCTTGGAAAAAGGCAATAAAAGTGGCATTTTTAGGAAAAAACGCCATTTTGGCCAACTTTGAAGGCTCATAGCCTCGAAATACGAAAACTAACATTCTCAATTTTTTGTCAACATGTTTTCTTACTCATCTACTATATATATGTAGAGTTTTAAAACTGTGAGTGCTAGCCATTCATGACCATAACAGAACAAAAACAGTTTTTTTTTTTCATTGCTTTCAAAACAAATATGGGTATGTTTCGATGAATAAGTCTCCAATGGTGGGAAGGACTGTAATTCCTTTATGATTTCGGACAACAACACGGGGTACTGCCCCAGTGTTCAAATTTTTAGAAAATAATATGGTAGCCTTAAGAGAGGAGAGGGGTTTAAAAAAAAGTGGTGCTCATTAAATACAGGAATTTTCAGCCTTTTTTTAGGACGCGTCTAACCACATTCGAAGAGCCATATCTCAGAAACTAAACAAGATACCCAGCTAAAATTTTGGTTTTCTTCTAATGAGACATGGAGGAACATTCGGACCAAAAATTAGGAAAAACTGAGGACCATGGTGTCGGACCTGTTCCAACTGATATGGAATTGCCCATACTGTACATAGTAAAGTCACACGAGTTATGTCGGTAGGCAATTTTGAACTTGGCCTGCAAGCCTTTTTGGATGACCCCTGGTTTGTTTTTAGATTCGCAACATGCCATCATTTGCCTTCTTGTACTACAAGCAAGTCCAGTCCCTGTTCCGCCAGTGTGGTCAGGTCAAGAGCATCGCCTTTGACAGCACCAGGTAACGTGTGTGTGTGTGTGTGTGTGTGTGTGTGTGTGTGTGTGTGTGTGTGTGTGTGTGTGTGTGTGTGTGTGTGTGTGTGTGTGTGTGTGTGTGTGTGTGTGTGTGTGTGTGTGTGTGTGTGTGTGTGTGTGTGTGTGTGTGTGTGTGTGTGTGTTGCTCAGTGATATCTCTCTCACTCTCACAGATGATGCTGAAATGTGTTTTATGAAGCATACTTTTGATTGGAGAATGACATAATTTGAGTGTGTGAAAATAGCACATCAGAAGCACATTTGAAGATTATGATCTTTATTTGTACAAATTTACTGTAAACATTTACAGTAAACTAGTGTAATTGAAAGACTCATTGTTTGTGGACTTTTGGACAGTACATCGCTTGAGAACCTATGAGAGGGGATTTTATCTGGGGATGTCATAAAACTGGAAAACCAATGTTTTAGAAAAAAAAATGAGGGAAAGATCCATGTCCATTTCCTAACCCTAATCCAACTCAAGACGTTCTTCCAAGAACTTTCAGATGCTACACAAAATGCCTGAAATACTTGCTCCATACAATAGCACCTTTGTGTGTGTGTGTGTGTTCGTGTGTGTGTGTGTGTGGTAGAGCGTACGTGGAGTTCTGCCGGTCGGCCACACAGGGGGCTGGCGTTCTCCAGGAGGTGTCTCTGGCGCTGCTGCTGTCCCAGATGAAGCAGGACCTCAAGCTGTCCGTCTTTTCCAACGAGGAGGTGGAGACCTACGCTGGGGAGAAAACCCTGATCACACACCTGCGCAACGCACGGTATACACACGCACGCACACACACACATGCACACACACACTACTACAATACATGACTCCACGCGACTGGAACTCCATTCTTGCTTGTACTTGTGTGAGTTGTGTTATGACTTGTAGTTGTTGTAGTCCATTTGCTTTTTTTTTTTTATTATTATTAAGGCGAAGTATCACATGAAATGTTCATAAATGTTCACTCCTATAGGAACGCAACGACTAGGGGCATGCAGGCTTTTCCCCTTCCTTATGACGGGAAATGCTGCTCCTTCACCTAGACAGAAACAGAAAAACCTCAAAATGTCTCAATCAGGTTATGAATAGGCCACAGGGCTGACAAAACCCACACACACTAAGCTGCACCCAAAATACTATGATATAAGTCACACACACACACACACACACACACACACACACACACACACACACACACACACACACACACACACACACACACACGCACCCACGATACAGACACAGACACATGCACACACACACACACACACTCACACAAATGCACATAAACACACATACAGTTTGTGACGTGTTGCCAAGATGTGGTAAGAAGAAGTGTTAAGACTTTCAGGAAAGGTCTTCTACCAAACTATGGAAATGGAACACAAAGTAATAAACATACATGTATCTATATACACATTCTTCTAGGGTCAACGTAGACTTCCTGAACCACACTGTGTCCCCTGTGGATTTCTTGAGTCTCATTGATCCAGACAGGCTTCCCTCCAATCGAGTCTTCATCATCAACATCACTAAGGTGTGTGTGTGTGTGTGTGTGTGTGTGTGTGTGTGTGTGTGTGTGTGTGTGTGTGTGTGTGTGTGTGTGTGTGTGTGTGTGTGTGTGTGTGTGTGTGTGTGTGTGTGTGTGTGTGTGTGTGTGTGTGTGTGTGTGTGTGTGTGTGTGTGTGTGTGTGTGTGTGTGTGTGTGTGCCTAGCAGTCTAATTATAGAGTAGAACTCTAGTACTCTAAGTATTTGTGAAGCTGTACAGTGGACACATTAATTGCTATAAATCATTGAAAATTCAATCTTCTGATCTCTTATATTAAAATGCATGACTATAAATGCAGATGTAAGAAAGGATCAGCGCTTTTTGTTGACTAGAAGTGGTTTGGTCGAGGTTATGCTAGTTGTGTTGGAACAGTTGAGGAACAACTTGTCACGGTAATGAGGGCCAGTTCAGGGGCATTGTGGGATTTGCGGTCCCAGACAGTAGCAGCGTTCTGGCATGCCATCCCAGCTCTGCCACGCAATGCCTGAGAGAGGGGTACAAAGAGAAAGAGAGAGAAAGTGTGTCTGTAAGGGATGAAGTGATGTGTGTGTGTGTGTGTGTGTGTGTGTGTGTGTGTGTGTGTGTGTGTGTGTGTGTGTGTGTGTGTGTGTGTGTGTGTGTGTGTGTGTGTGTGTGTGTGTGTGTGTGTGTGTGTGTGTGTGTGTGTGTGTGTGTGTGTGTGTGTGTGTGTGTGTGTGTGTGTGTGTGTGTGTGTCAGTCAGCACCTTCAGTTGGTGTGGGGGTGGTGGTGTCGTGTCCATAATTCCAATCCACTTCTTCGCATCAAGTCTTTTGTGTTTGGCCAATATTACCCCTTCTGTTACAGGTTTAAAAAGGTTTAAATTGGTCTGTCCTTTCAGTATACCATAAAGATGCTACAGTAGGGAATGTGCTTGGTATTTTAGTCTACATTGTGGTACACATACATGATTATGGAACCAAAACCATGACAAAAAATGTCGGCTGTCATTTTCCTTCATTTCCTACTTCCTAAGCTGAGGTATCTCTGGTCTGCTTATTGTTGTTTCTGTTGTTTTGCCTTGTTTTGTATTTATTACTTAACCAATACCTGTGTACTTGACTTTGCTCCTTTACATGTCCGAGCATGTAAAACGTTCTTGGCCTCTGGGCGTATTCACACCAAGAAGGTCCGTTAGTTCACTTATTTGGTCCGGACCAATTTTTTTTTCTTTTTTTCTTTTTTAGTGCTGTTCGCTTTCACACCGTGATTAATTGCAACCGGACCAGAATTTATAAACAAAAGCACATGTGCTAAGGTCGTTCAACCATTGGCTGGTAAACGTGTAGGTGGGGTGAAGAATAGGAAGCCAAAGTCAAAGTTGACCTACGTAAATACTCTGTTTGCGTACTGTACTCGTTATTATCCTAGCAATATAGTTTATACAGTTACAGCTTTGCAGAAGTGCTTGAGCGTCAAGATCGTTTGATGCAAGTTTAACAATATCATGCTCGTAATTTGGCAACGACGAAGACGTCCAACAAAACAGCTGAGAAGAGCTCATGTGTGTCCAACATGCTAAAAGCAGCCCTACGGAAGACGGAACGGGTAGGAGATGCAAAATGAAATTATTGTTGGCAAAAAAGCGTTAGCCCACTGCTGCTTACAGCTGTTGTGCGTCACGGAGCTATCCTACATTTCCCATAATGCGCAAAAACTACGGGAGCTCGTCAAATCCAAAAAAGGTAGATTTCTGTAACTGGGTCGGATCGAGGTCGGTCTGCTTTCACACCATAAACGAACCGCACCAGGGTTCGATAGGAACCGCTCCGAGACCACCTCCTCAGCTGGGTCTCGGTCCGCTTGTTTGGTCCGCACTAGAGTTCGAGTGATTGTATTCACACCAGTCAAAAAGGTCCGAACCAAGCAAGAAACGAACTTGAGTTCGTTTTAATCGAACTAAACAAGGCAGGTGTGAATACCCCCTCTGACTCCGGTGTTTCCCAGGTGATGGAGGTGGGCCACTTCTGGGGCTTCCAGGCGGGCGAGGCGAGCGTGACCAAGCAGCGGCAGCTGACGGCGGCCATCAACACTTGCGAGCTCCAGCCTCTGGCCTCCTCGCTGTACCCCAACCTGCTGTGCCTGGCCCCCTTCAGTGAGGAGGAGGAGCCGGACACCCCACCCCGCTACTACAGGGCCAAGATACTGCACGTGCCCAGCAGTTCGGTGGAAGTGGAGGTACACACAGTTGTTCATACCGTAATTTCCCAACGATTAGTCACGCCTTGTACATTGATTTAGCTACATTTCTTCAGCTATGAGCTTAATACATGGGGGCAGTTAATATAGTATTAATATGGTTTTGTTTCTTTTAATTGCATAAAACACTGTCCTGTGGCTTATACTCAATGCAGCTAATTCACAGGAAATTATTGTAAACATATAGATAGCCACATACACTATATTGCCAAAAGCATTCGCTCACCTGCCTTGACTCACATATGAACTTAGTCACATTTCATCCTTAATCCATAGGGTTTATTATGACGTCGGTACACCCTTTGCATAGCCTGGCTAACGCCTACCACTTCTCAAATGAGACGTGGTCTGGCAACCAGACGTTCATTTTCTCGTATTTGAAAAAATGCCCAGATCCGTTCATTGGGCGCCACGGATGTCTATCAAATACGCATAGCTCACCCAACTCGTTCATATGCAACGCTAAGGGCTGCCGTAAATCCTTTGGCGTCGAATGTAGACGCAAGAAGGCAACGGAAACTTCTCGGATGTTCTGTGATTGGTTCGCCAACATCAGGCGAACATTTGGGCGTTAGTTTCCAGACTGGCTTAGCAGCGGGATTGAAATCACCGCGCAAGGCAGTATGGGAAAACCCAGGCTACCCTTTGCAACTATAACAGCTTCAACTCCTCTGGGAAGACTTTCCACAAGGTTTAGGAGTATGTTTATGGGATTTTTTTACCATTCTTTTCTAAGCACATTTGTGAGGTCACACACTGATTTTGGATGAGGAGACTGGCTCTCAGTTTCCGCTGTAATTCATCCCAGAGGTGTTCTATTGGGTTGAGGGCAAGACTCTGTGCAGGCCAGTCAAGTTCATCCACACCAAACTATGTCATCCATGCCTTTAATGGACCTTGCTTTACGCACTGGTGCATAGGGTTGGGCATCGATAACCGGTTCCGTCTTGGAACCGGGTTTAACTTATCAATTCCATCGACATCGTACGTCTTTTTTGTTATCGATTCCCTTAACGATTCCCTCAGCCTGCATAACGTCGGACCTTTTCCGGTTTTCCTGAAATTTTGTGTTACTACACGCCCTCTGCGACGACTCATACTACAAGTCAAATCGTGTAAGGGTAGTAATACCAGCAACATGTTAAAACATTTGTCCGTGAAGCATGGGATTAAGCTCCGTGTCATGTGTTTGACAGACTACGGAGGGGTGCTAACGTTGCCCGGTCCAGGGCTCCAGAGTGCATATGCGCCCAAAATGTTTAAGAGTGTGCCTGAAAATAATTCTAGGTGCACCTGACGCTGCTCGGGTGAAAGCATACGTTTCCTTCACAAGTTTTAATTGTAGACTATGCGTGCAACTTTGCCAAGCTGTATAAGTAACCCCCTTGGCCCACTCTCTCTCCCTCTCTCGTGCGCGACATCCGCCCCTCGACATGCACATTCACAATCGTGAAAGCAATGACGCATAGAAGACAACTAGCGACATTATAATTAATTTCGGTTAGCATCATAGCGTAGGCTACTGCACAAATTTGATTCAAACTGTTGCATTCAAGTTGACTGATCATCTCAATGTTTTCCAACTCTAAGACTCAAAAGGGCCTGTCCCAAGGAGACAAAGTATTAACCTACCTTGCAACTTAAACACACGTGGGGAAACTGAACAGTCCAACCAGTAGACTATAATAAGCTAGCCAAATGCTACTTTGTTTACAATTTGAGGCTTCAAGCCGACAGCTGAATTAAAGAGGCAGAGTTGTAATATGAATAGTCATGAATGTCATGAATATCAGAAATGTCAGTAGTAGGCTATAGATTAGAATATATAAAGAATTATATTATATTATATATATACACTGTAGGCTATACATATTTATAATTCTTTATAAAGAATATGTATATTCCTTATTGTGTTTTAAATAAAGACAAGCTTCTTCTACGCCTTATTGTTAAAAAATCATTCACATTATATGAAAGGAGAGCGATAAAAGGTGACCTTTTGGCGTTAAAGGCGATGCAATGAAAAATGTGGGTGCACCTACATTTTTTGGGAATCGATAAGAGAATTGATAAGGAATTGGATTGATAGGCAGAATCGATAATGGCATCGATATTGATAAAAACTTATCAATACCCATCCCTACTGGTGCACAGTCATGTTGGAACAGGAAGGGGCTATCCCCGAGCTGGAAAGTGTAAGGAAAGGAACTCTGAATGCTTCAGCATAAATCAAGAGATTTTGGACAATTCCATGCTCCCAACTTCGTGGGAAGTTTGGGGATGGCCCCACCCTGTTCCAACACGTCATCACACTTATCACACTTCACACAGGAAGAGACACACACACGCACACACACACACACACACACACACACACACACACACACACATACACACATACAGGCGCGGGGCAGAGTTCTTGTAAGGCCAAGATGCTGCATGTTCTTGGGGCAGACACACACATCAACCAATACATATACATGCACACACACACACATACACACACACACACACACACACACACACACACACACACACACACACACACACACACACACACACACACACACACACACACACACACACACACACACACACACATTCTGTATGCTCATTCATACATGCATATTGACACATGCACTTTGGCACTGATATTAATGATGACAGAGGGTCTGGCCAAGATACTGCATCTCTGTAGATGAGTTATTGTTATAGTTATCACACATAAAGCAATACATACAGTACATACACATGCACACACACATTATGTGTGCATATTCATGCACATTCATACATGCATATTGACACATGCACTTTGGCACTGATGATAATAATAATGACAGAAGCTCTGCGGTGTGCGTGCCTGAGGTGTCAGAGGAAACAGATGCAGATAGATGCTCCTGCTCAGGGTAAGATGCAAGTTTCCTGTTAGTAGCTTCCTCATACAATACCCTTCGCCTCACAACTTAACCCACAATTCACAAGCGCACACACACACACACACACACACACACACACACACAGAGAAACAGAGAGAAACACATTAAAATGGCCTAGTCAAAGGGTTTATTTAAGGTCAAGCTATGTTATACCTAGAACACAGGGATGATTGTCACTATTTCCCAGCATGCATGCAGCCACAGCCTAACTCTAAATAATGTTGTCTATCTGTGCAAAGCCAACACCTTTAAGATACAGTACATCAGGTCTAGCTGCTCACCTAAGCTGCACTTCTGTTCCACTGCCACAAGGAGGCCTTATGGACAAACATTGCGTATCGGTCTTGTTTATAGAGAAGTAGTAAGCCTTAGAACTCCAGCCATGTTTTGCCGGTTTTTGCCTTACTATGTTTTAATGACTTTATAGAGGTCTCAGGAAAGTGCAGTACTGACTATCATATAACACTTGTTTACCAGTAAGTTCCTCTTTTAATTTAACACATGCACACACCAGTTCTCTGTTTCTCGAGGTGTGAACTCAACTAGAACATTCTGTGTCAGCAGATATATGTGTCGGCGGTCAAGGGTCAATTTATGTCCACAACAACTTGCAATACAACAATGATATTGTGTTTTCCATCACAGTTTTAATTTTTAAAGGCCAGCATTGTATCCAGGATACTATGCATCCCTTGGCCTTTGGAATTAAAATAGCCCTACATAATGACATACCCTTCACCATATCTAGAGATTAGCATGGTGTGTTTTCCAGTTAGCCTATTAGCCTGTTGGATGTCCATTGAGCTCAATACATATCAAACCAGCTAATAGGCTAACTTAAAAAGACATCATGCCAATCTCTAGGGTTTTTTGGTGTCCTTAAAGGTTGGATTTTTACTAATTTGTATTATTATTATTATTATTATTATTATTAAGGCATTAAGATCAATTTCCAAAAGATGATTTTATATTCCTCTTTTTATTCAACTTTAGTATGGTTTTAAAAAAAAAAAAAATTCTCCCAAATGTATTATCATCAAGTAGGCCTATACTAAATAATGTAGTCAACATTATAACTTTATGTTGGTTTAAGTTAAAACAAAACATGTTATAAACTGAGAAAATCCACAGTTCTACATCAATGTTTGCAAAATGATCATGATAACCAGATATGGCTGAAATATAGGCTTAGTCTGGTGTAGGCCTAGGGGGGCTGGGTATATATATATTGCCCATCACACCCCTGATTTATTGTCCTTTATTGTTCAATTTACTAGTATGTATCAGTCATAGTGGTATGCATATCCTCTTGTGGATAGCCTCGGGGCCATGCAATTGAGCTTTCTCAAAACAGTTTCTTAAAACAGCTCTCATTACATAGGTTTTCTTCCTGGACTTTGGGAACACTGCTAGAGTGGCCAGCAACAGTTTGAGGGAGTTGCCACCAGAGCTTCAAACGCTGCCCTTCCAGGTAAATGACAGTTCACCTTCACATGGATAATTGATCATTGTCTTCCTCTCTCACACACACACACACACACACACACACACACACACACACACACACACACACACACCATCTCTGTGCATCTGTAATATAGTTCTGGTGATGCCCCATAATAACTCTTTCTCTTCCCATCTTCATCTTTCTGCATTTCTCTCCCCCTCTTTGTTTTCCTTCATCTCTTCTTTTCTCTCATTCACTCTTTATTTAATCTCTTACTTTATTAGTATGACTGTTGAGATACAGTGTTGGCAAAGCATAAAGAAACATTCTTCTCCTCCTCCTCCTCCTTCTTCTTTTCCTCCTCCTCCTTTTGTCTTAACTAGTGTTGTAGCCTAAAATAAATTCAATCCGAAAGTAAAGTACTACAGTTTATTCTGCCAAAGCATATGGCAGTTGCAGACACTGGGATTGTGGGTCACAACTTCACAAGCACCTTAGGTTACAATAAGAGTTCGCAAAACAAGAGAACATCAGGTTATCAGAGAATTTGTACTACGTTTGTCAGTGAGATTTCAATGGTTTTCAAAGAAAAGGTATAAAGTCTCTCCCTCGCCATCTCTCAGGCACTGGAGTTTCGTCTGGCCTTCCTCGCCCCGTCGGCTCAGTCGATGATCTGCGGCGAGCAGTGGAGCCGGCGCGCGCGGAACCGCTTCGCCACGCTGGTGCACGGGCGCGCGCTGGCCGCCTCGCTCTACTCCGTGCTGCACGGCGTGGTGCGCGTGGACCTGCTGGTGCCCACCGAGGTCGCCGACAGCGTCAGCGTCACCGACATCCTGGTGAAAGAGGGCCATGCCCGGCGGACCCCTGAGAGCTTTGAGTCGAAAGTAAGTGCCAGAGACTTAGCTCAAATGCTGCTAGTCTCTCATAGGGGGTATGTCTTGCTCCTCCTGACCCTGTTGTAGTGTTCCTGAGCAGGACACTGAACCCCAAGCTGCTCTTAAAGTGCAGGTTCATGCCTCCACCAGATTGTGTTTGGGTGAATGTGAAGTATAGGGTGCCTCTCATTTGGTGTTTTATACACCCTCCCTTCCTTCCTCAATCCTCGTCCTCACTGATCTAGATAGAGAATGATGGGGCGGCAACAATGGGATAGTCTATCCAGTGTTAGTTATAGATCAGTGGGAACGCCCCTCGAGGATCGAGCATCGAGGATCGAGGAGAGTGTTTGCGAGCCACCCATAGAATTGAAAATGTGCTCCTCTTCCCAGCAAAGTCACGAGGCATTGATGTCTATGTACGAGGACCTGGCCAGCGGGACCTACCTGCCGAGCAGTGCCAGCCGATCCTGGACTGAACAGAAGCAGAAGGACAAGCTGCTCATCAACAAGCTGCTCGACCCCAAAACGGGCCTAGGCAACAACCCCAGGGGCAAGGTACCAGTGAAGGATGAATCTAGAGCTGTGATATGTGATGCGTAGTTGCGTATCAAAATGTGATGTCTGAATTTTTGTAGCACAATGCACGTGTCGTGTCATGTATTTCCCACGGCGGCACATCATCCACATAGCTTGCTTAGACTTAGACTTGTGTAGGATTTGTGAGCCTTCCATTGTCAGCTGTGTTTGCATGGTATGCATACATTGCATATGGTACAGCTGCATATGGTTCAGCCTACTGAATCCTTTATCTGTCTGTCCCATCCAGTGCCTGGTGCATGGCCCATACACCCCTAATAAAGTCAAGTTCTACAGCATGAGCAATACTACACACTACAGGTGAGTTTGTGTGTGTGTGTGTGTGTATGTGTGTGTGAGTGAAATGGTAATTGCTAAAAGGTGAATATTTGGTTTATTGAGTACATTCCTGTACATGTACGTCAGCAATAGGTAGCTTTGTGTAATTATTGGCCAGTGTTCAATACAAAGAAAGGTCAGAGTTCGCTAGCCTGGAAGCCGGCCCGAATTTACACCGCCCACAATATTTGAGTTCGGGAAATTCATCAGATTCCATCTCTTTAATCCCATAGATTTCACAGCAAAAACAGGTGTGCTTGTGTGATAATTTTCCAATTGAAAAGGCCGTGTACCACTCCGCCGTAGAACTCGTTCTCCTGTTCCCCTGTTCCCCTGGGTTCATGCACTCACCCACCTGTGTGCAGGGACTTGCCCATTACGACACCTCTCTTCACATACTGTACACACCAAGCATAATCTGATCCTACTGGACTTTAGGAAAGTATGATCTGAATTATAATCTGACCGCTGTGTGTTCAAAAATCTCCAGGCACACTCAGGAGTGAGAAAACACTGCAGGTTTAGGAACAGCATGTTCTAGTAACACTACTCAAAGTTCTTTAGGGCAAGGCCCCATCTTCTACATGTTAGTTACATCGAAGTAATACAAATCACATGAGTCTTTCTTGCATACAGTGGTCTTTTTCAAAACTCCTCATACATGCAGAAATGTAACAATACATTTCTTGGACATAGCATGTGAACCACACGCCACACGCCAGTCATGTGGCTACTCCATGGAAGTAAGATAATAGGTCAATACAATGCATAGGCCTATGCATCCTTCAGCATCTTCTTGTCATAGTCTGCCTGTCAGAATATTCCTAATATTACTGCCTCAGGCAGAATGCCCCCAACTCGTGACAAAAGGAGTCGCATGACCTTCATTAGAAAGTCATGACATGGAGAGAGCAAATGACAAAGCAAAGTTGATGCATAGAATTGTATGTACAGAAAGCATAATATATAATAATAAATAAAAATGTAGTGTTAATTCACTTCTAATGTAAACTCACTTCTATTGCACACGATTTTGTGATCCAAATTATTGCCGCCCTGTGACATGTGTGTCTTTGTCTGTCCCCAGGTGTGTTGTCCTGGAGAAGGACAGCATTAACCAGGTGTCCATCAACGACAATCCCCAGTACACTCACTCCAGGATGATGGTGGCTGGATCAGTGTCTGTCAGTGGCTCAGGTGTGTGTGTGTTTGTGTGTGCTTATGTGTGTGCATGCGTATGCATTTTGGAACAATATGGCACCCAGCATATACTTGTGTGGTACTGAGTTTTCAGAATTGGTCAAAGAGTCGCAGGCAGAGTCAGCAGTCAGTCATTATTCTTCAGAGAGTTTTATTTATGGTATCAGAGACTTGCGTGTGGCTAACAAACGCAGTCTGACGATACAATAGAAAGATACACTTCTTAAACAGTCTTGGCTAATGACATCTCCCCCCATGGTATGCTTTTGGCAATAAGCCATCAGCTCCCTCCCTGGGCCCCACACTTCCTCAACCCAACCAAACAGGAGTGCTAACACTCCTCAGAAGACAGGAGACATCCGACAGATTTTAGAGACAACCCATCATCCCAGTCACCTTTCCATCCGTACCAGCCACCCTTAGAAACCATTAGCAGTCAAGACACAGACCCTATATGTGTCTTCTCTTTTTTGCTCGATTTCTCTAAGTTCACACGCACACTTAAAAGTTACATAAAGGTTAAAATGTATCCATACACTTGTATGTTGTAATGGATTTTTTTCTGTAACAACTAGCTATGTGTTTTTAGCTATTGCCAATCTGTGTGTGTGTGTGTGTGTGTGTGTGTGTGTGTGTGTGTGTGTGTGTGTGTGTGTGTGTGCGTGTGCGTGTGCGTGTGCGTGTGCGTGTGCGTGTGCGTGTGCGTGTGCGTGTGCGTGTGCGTGTGCGTGTGCGTGTGCGTGTGCGTGTGCGCGTGCGCGTGCGCGTGTGCGCGTGTACTTGTGTGTAGGCTCCAGCATCCTCCTGAGGGAGACCACTATGATGCCTCAGATTCCTGGCCTGCCTGCTCTCATCACCATGATCTTCTGCCCTGTCATGGAGCTCCGGTGGGTACAAGTACACTGGAATGTGCATATAATCAAATGTAGACGTTTTTCTTCCCAATCTTAACATGTTGTATGGGAACTTGGACTAAAACATCCATTATACCAAAAATGTGCTGTTAAAACACATTTGTGTGTGTGTGTGTGTTTTAGCACTGATGAAGAGCGCACACACTTCACTGGGGCTCTCTGTGGGCTCGGCCCCAGTTCCCAGTCTACGGAGGGTCTGCTGCCAGACAACGACATTGAGCTCGCCTTCGATGTCAAAATCGACACAGACGACATCTCTGAGGTTTCTGTTGACTCCGATCATCTTTGTACTCTTTCATTCATACACACACACACACACAGGCACAAGCATTCTCTGTCGTTCTCATATTCAGACAGACATGGAAATATAATGTATAATGACATTATTTAGACATCTAGAAACAGACCGAATTCAAAGTAGCAATAGTTATATATAGTTGGATAATAGTTGTGGTTAGAACATACAGGTGCTGGTCATATAATTAGAATATCATCAAAACATTGATTTATGTCAGTTATTCCATTCAAAAAGTGAAGCTTATAAGGTGTATTGTATTCATTATACACAGATATATTTCAAATGTTTATTTCTTTTAATTTTGATGATTATTACTGACAACTAATGAAAATCCCAAATTCAGTATCTCAGAAAATTTGAATATTACTTAAGACCAATACAAAACATTTTTATTTTTTTAGAAATATTGGCCAACTGAAAAGTATGAACATGGAAAGTATGAGCATGTACAGCACTCGATACTTGGTTGGGGCTGCTTTTGCCAGAATTACGGCAGCAATGTGGCGTGGCATGGAGTCGCATGGAGATCATTCTGTGGCACTGCTCTGGTGTTATGAGAGCCCAGGTTGCTCTGATAGTGGCCTTCAGCTCTTTTGCATTGTTGGGTCAGGCGTATAATTGCATCTTCCTCTTCACAATACCCCATACATTTTCTATGGGGTTAAGGTCAGGAGTTAAGGTCAGGATGTATGTATCTCCAATTCTAGGGATTTTTTCCTTGCCCTGTGGGCTGTGGGCTCTCTTTGAATGTTTAACACTCTGTAAAGCGCCATGAGACATGTGTAATGTTTTGGCGCTCTACAAGTAAAATTAAATTGAAATTGAAATTGAGTTTGCTGGCCAATTATAAGAACAGGAATAGCATGGTCCTTACACCAGGTACTGGTAGCTTTGACACTGTGTGCAGGTGCCAAGTCCTATTAGAAAATGAAATCTGCATCTCCATAAAGTTGGTCAGATGCAAGAAGCTCTTAAACTTCCTGGTAGACGGCTGCGTTGACCCTGGACCTCAGAAAACACAGTGGACCAACACCAGCACTGACTCCAGCTGCAGTCCACTCTTTGTGAAACAAAACCCATTCAAAAATGTGGGGGAGATATACAATCCTCTCCAGGGTGCGGTTATCCCTATTGCTTATACACTTCTTTCTACCGCATCGTTTCCTTCCCTTCACCTCGCTATTAATTTGCTTGGACACTGTAAAATAAATTTGGGAGATTTGGAACGAAACATGCTGCCAAGAGACTTTGGGAACAAAATTGTAATGAGATTTGTGAACCAAACGTTGTGTGAACTAGTGTTGCACGATATACCGATACTAGAAAGGTATCACGATGCCTTAACGCAAAAAACGATACGATTTCCGACGTTTTTAGTATCGATACGTTATTAAAAATAACTTTCCGTGTCTGTGCAAGAAGCTGCTCCAACTATCAGTCATGCTCCTTGAACGCAGAGGCTAGTGGGCGTGGCTAACTTTCCCCTCTCACATGCAGCCACAGTGTGTGCACGCAGCAGGCTGTGAGTGAGTGAGAGGGAGAGAGATGGCTACAGGTTCAGGAGCGCCTGCCGACCGTCCTCGGCTTGCTGATCAAATAGACTGGCGAACTGAAGTCTGGAGCTATTTCGCATGTGTCGACAGTGAAGGCAAGCCCACAGACACAAGAGATGTAAACAAAAGCATGCAGGCAACGTCCAACTTCGCACAGCACCTTGCGGACAGACATCCCGACCTTTACAACGAATTCAAAGACCGAGAGGTCAGCGAATGTGATTGAAAACACCATGATCAGCCCCAATCGTATCCACAAACTATAGCCTAAGTGAAACGAGTGTGGTGTATCCTGTAAGCTAGTTGGAAAAAAATTTTGACGAGGCATAACGACCGTATAAGCATAGAAACCTCCTTGACGGAGGTAATGTTTTCATTGGGGTTTGCTGTTTGTCTGTCTGTTTGCAAGATGACCCAATGTTCACGCTGATAATTGTAACTTTAGCATAACTTGCAAACGATCTATTTAACATTCAATCAGTTCTGGTAATATTTATCATGGCATGTAGTCTGCCTTTTTTTTTTATTATTATTTCTTAGATATGAGCTAGGCTACAAACTCTCTAGAGCCCGTAGCCAGCATAGAGTCCAAACATTAATTTCAGCAGGCTAGACCTCATGTAGGCGTCATCAGATGGCCCACTGAGTAGTAGGCTAACTTGCTTATAATTTTAACACTTGTAATTTGTAACAAACAATAAAAAAAACTATGGACTAAAAAATAATGAACGTGCGGTGACTTGATGAGCCCAGAATTGACCTGCACACTAGTGTATTAAATTAAACTCACATTTCTCTACACCTGGTGGAGGTTTGCGTCCTAGTGAGCATATTGTCTGGATATAACAATTATAAATGATGGTCTCTGAAAGTCAGACAATCAAACTCATGAAATATTAAAGTAGGCTAACTTGTCCACTCCCTTTACAGGAAATGTTAAAGAAAAGTGGCCGGCAAATATGTTAACAAGAGATTATGCTCATACTATACTGGGGACTGATAATTATTATTTTTATTAGTGTAATTTTTTTGCTAAAAAAAAAAAACCCGGACAGGAACAAGTTGGTTAAAGTGAAACCGAACCAGACCATTATTGATCTTTTTTTCAGATATTTTAGAATTTCACCGTGGTATCGGTTCAGTATCGACTATCGAGGTATTTATGGCAGGTATCGAATCGAAGTCATAATTTTGGTATCGTGACAACACTAGTGTGAACAAAATGGAAAAACACCCAAGCACAAGGAATGGTCAAGGAGTTTTTGCCGGGGATATAACTTTGAAGTACATTAAATTGTTATGAATATAATCATATTTTGAAATGTAAACCTGTGCAAAGTTAACTTAAAATGGAATTTGTTGTATGATGTATAATCATGTTGGTAGTAGTGCAGGTGACTGTGTAAAGCCCAATTCACACCAAAGATTCCCGACGCGACGAGACTGAGTTGCAGCGGTGTGAATTAGAAGTTGCACGTAGTTGCAAGCAGTCGCAAGCCGTCGCAGAGCATTAAACACGTTCAGTTGCAAGGTTTTAGAACGTCGCGGCTCGTCTCGTCGGGACGCTTTGGTCTGAACCCTACTTAAGGATCAGGTGCAGGACAGGATGCTCATGTCACCACGCGAGGGTAGGCTGTTTTGTGAAGCGTATACTAGAATAACCACAAAAGAACACAGGATGCTCAGAGATGTCGAAGTGGTACAATACCCAGAAAAGCAAGCGTAAAGTTGCAGACATGGATGTCTGGGAGGTCATGGCAGGGTAAATTTCCGCACTGTCAGAAAAGCCGTTTTCATTAGAACCTGGTGAAGTGTTGAACGTACCACAGGGGTGGTGTAAGGTCACGCAGAGCCGCTTCTTAATTGCCAGGGGAAAAATTAAGAAATACTTTTATTTTTAACTTTATTTTCGGGGCATTTTTATATTTTTGATTTTTGCACTTTTTGCATTACTTTTTAGTCTGGTACAATAAACAACCCAACTTTATCTTGTGGACTTAAGTATGATGTCTTGTGGACTTGTGAAACTAGTCAAATTTGTAATTTCTTATGTCTCATGTCATCGAACTACAGGTACACTATTGTGTAGCCTACAGAACTAGACTGAGAGACCATTTAAAGGCCTTTGCAGGTGTTTTGAGTTAATTAGGTGATTAGAGTGTGGCACCAGGTGTCTTCAATGTTGAACCTTTGCACAATATTCTAATTTTCTGAGATACTGAATTTGGGGTTTTCAGTAGTTGTCCATTATCATCAAAATTAAAAGCCATAAACACTTGTAACATATCAGTGTGTGTGGAATGAATGTATACATTATTTATAAAAACTTTAACTTTTTTAATGGAATTACTGAAATGAATCAACTTTTTCATCATATTCTAATTGCATGACCAGCACCTGTATATTGACATGGGTACGTACATTTCTAAAATGATGAGCGGACCACCCAGACTATTGTTGCTTGTCACGTATTGATTAAGTGTTGAATGTCTGATTTCAGCAGTCATTGTCTCAAACTGTTTTTCTTTCTCAGATAAACAACTTGCGTGCAGCAATTAACCGGTTAGTTTGCGAGGGCCCTCAAGGGGTTCTGCACTTGACACCGGAGAAGATCAGTGGGTTTCAGCAGGATGCTAGAGATCGCCTCATAAGGTAGTCCTTTTTAAAGTTTACACCAACTTTATCTGCAGTTCACAATTAAGGTGCTGTGTCCACCAAACGCGTTTTTTGCGCCGACGGCGACAATTTTCAATATAAAGTCTATGTAGCTCGGCGTTCACAGCGCTGAGCGCCCTCGGTGGAAAAAAGCTCTCGGCGCAGGCCGTTTTTACCGCAGCGCTCAGAGCGCTCAAAGTTGAAATCTGTTCAACTTTTAGAACTTAGCAACAATAAACACTTCTCGAAGCGCCGAGAAAAGCGTTTTTTAATGCTCTCAGCGTAAAAAACGCGTTTGGTGGACACAGCACCTAACTACAGTGATGCTAGTGACTCATCAAAAGTCTGTTGTCGGGGGCGCTGTGACGCAACAGGCTACGGCGCTGATACCATACATGGGCCCAAGTGCCCATGGGGACCCAGGTTCGAATTTCCTGATCCCAACCCATCTCTCTCTCCCCCAATCACTTTTAGTCTCTTTCTTCACTGTACTATAAAGTTTTAAGTCGTAAATGACATCACAATTTCTGACCTCATACCTAATTCTCTCAGAACTCTACACACAAATCAAAGAACATCCACACAATGGGCAAAACCCCTCAATTCTCTTGCAAAATTGAACTAGAAAAGCACTTTGAGAGTGCAGACCTCCGCCAAGCGCCTCCTGGATCCAGACAGTGATCCAGATCACAAAAGTTGGCCAAACACAAAATGTAATAGTTTCTTCCTTGGGTCATTTCAGACCTTTCCTGTAAATTTCATCAAAATCCATCCACAACTTTTTGAGTTATCTTGCTAACAAATAAATAAACAAACCCCACCTCCTGGATCCAGACAAGTGATCTGGATCCCAAAATGTAATTGTTTCTTCCTTGGGTCACTTCAGACCTTTCCTGGGAATTTCATAGAAATCCATCCATTTGAGTTATCTTGCAGACAAACAGACAAACAAACAAATACCAATGAAAACAACCTCCTTGGCGTAAGAAATAAAATAAGAATTAAAGAGAGTCCCGTTCATTTCCATCAAATTAACTAACCACCCTGCTGCTTCCCTGAAATCACAGCTGTGAAAATATTTTAAGTTTCATTCATTCATGTCAGTTAACACGAACTTAGGCTGCTTAACTTTGTAAGTGAAGCTCTAGATAGAGTCCAAAATTATTGTAAGGCATAAAACATATATTAACAGTGTAGTTTTCCGTGAACACTAACCTTGTGTCTCTTCAGGGTGTACTAAGACTAAGGGTGGCACAATTAGGCTAGAGTATTATAGTTATCATGTAATAATGCACAGACTGAATTTGACTTCACATAAAGCACATTATTGTCTGAGGAAACGCTAAGCTACAGTTGAGATTTTGATACAGCAAGAGGGAAGACATTGATGATTTCAACAATCTTTTCATTTATTTGGCAAAAAAGGGAGAATGTGTAGCCTATTGCCACCTGCAGGAACGTATGCCCCTTTACGTGCCCCTATTGCCCCCTTTGTGGCACACAAAGAAAGAAAGTGTAACTCTTAAAGCTTAAATTAAATTCAGCGCTGGTTACGCAGTGCCAACTTAGCAATGTGAGGATACTTATGCTCATTGTTCTTCCACCATGCAAGTCCACAATGTCCACAATGTCTGTGGTGAGTTCATCATATATTTTCTTAACACAGGCTTCTTCCAGGTAAGGCATTGACTTAAATCTTGGATCCAGTGCAGTGGCTCTATGCAGATATTCCTGGAGATTAGGGTCAGTCTATCTGCCTTCAAGGTCTTTAGAGATTGCTGCCTTAGCTTCTTTGATTGTGGTACTGTCACGGTCCTCTGCACTTGGTGTCGTGGATTTCAGGATCATCTTCTGCATTGGGATAATCATCGAAATTGAGGAGGATGTCGCTGTGCTCATGAGGGCGGTTACATTCTTCAATAATGAGACCCTCTGCCAGTCTTGTCTCACTGTCATTTAACACGGACATGTCCGTAACTTTTTATTTCACGTCTTTGTCCATCAGGGTAGAATAGATTGCAGCCTGTTGCTCCACATAACGCTCTAACATGTCATATGTGGAGTTCCAACGAGTTGCTACGTCATGTATTAGATTGTGAACAGGCAATTCCAGCATATCCTGCTTGGTTTTTAGGACATGGGCAGCTGTCGTGCTTCGGTGAAAGAAGCGAACCACCTTCCTAACCTTCCCTAGGAGTCGAGATACGGGGTTGAGCGAGATTGCGCTCTTGGCTGCAAGATTTACTGTGTGTGCGAAGCACCCGATCAGTGGCCCAAGTCCGGCTGCTACATTGATAGCATTCACTATATTTTTAGCATTATCTGTCGTGACAGGAATTGTGCCGTTGGTTCTCGGATCTCGGCGGATTTGCAGAATGAAGCTTCTCGTTTCCCGGAGTAATATAATGAGCAGTCACTGTAACTTTCTGTGGCCCTGGAGGTCCATCCATCGGTGGTGAGAGCTACGTGGGCTGTGTCGGACAATTCTTTGACAAGTTTTTCTCGTGTCTCGTCGTATAGTTTTGGAACTACAGAGGTGCCGAAGTGTCGTCGGGAGGGAATGTTGTAGCGTGGCTCGAGTATTTTCATCAACTGACGAAATCCTTCACCCTCAATCACACTATATGGCATCATATCTTTTAAAATAAGCATCCCGATTGCTTTCGTTATGGCCATTGCCCTGGCCGAGTTATCACTGAGAGGCTGCTTAAATGCTGAGGAGAGAAGTTGTTGCGTAGCCTGCGGCTCTCTCTTCCTTAAACTGTCTACCGACACATTGGGGTGACGTCTTTTCGGATGACCTATCATTTCCGAAGTGTTGCCAAGAGCATATTGAACACGTGTTGCACAATGTTTGCACACAGTCGCAGTCTTTTCTGTCGTCTTGATACCTCTGTCATCATAGGTAACCTCAAATCCAAAATGTTCCCACACACCAGACCTATAAGAGGCTGGCGCATCCTGCAACTCCGGGCAGTCTTTGTCTCTCGCACTTGCCATTTCTAAAGACTTGCGCGCAACACTCAAAACTCCATACTCCTACCATTGGGCGAAAGGGAAACACATTGTCACATATGGGAATTAATTGCGCATGCCATAACTAGCCTGAACCGTAGGACCGTATGACGAACACACACTCCAAACCGTGACATGCCATCCGCACGGTTCGGCGCATTTTACAAAAACCATGCCACCCCTAACTAAGACATTCAAATTATCATTCCTTTTTATTTCATTTCACTATGTTCACGTCTGTTTTTAGTAGCTCAGGGCCTCCCAAAACATAATTGGTAATAAGGCAAAAAAGTAATTAGCATAAGATATGCATATATGAAATATGATATGAAAATCTAAATGTGGCTTTATAATTGAAAATTAAATCGAATAAAGGATTTGGAGAATCATGCCACCCCTAATTCATTGTCACCTCAACATGTTTCAACCATTATAAATTCCAGGGTGTCGTCTGTAATCATGTGATAGGAATTGTGCTAATTCCATGTATTATATTAACGGGTTGTTGATATTCAACAGACTCTTTACAAGGTCACCTCCAAGAGAGGAGCAGGTGCCTATTTACCACCAGAAACCCAAGAAATGGAATCAGGTACAGTACTCCCTCACTGTCTATACACATGGGTTATCACCTGAGATGGCTGCAAATACACTGCTTTGGGTGTGCATCCAGTGGGTTGTCCAATTTCACAATATGACACAATATAACACAATATAACTCTGCATTTACACATTTAAAGATCTACTGATAATATCCAGGGTCCCAGATTACCTCCAAGTAGGTCAAACAGAATCAGAAGTGACAACATAGACTCCATGCTGGATATGCATAGGATGGGTTTTCATCAGTATGAAAGACATCTGCTACACTTTACATCGTGTGTGTGTGTGTGTGTGTGTGTGTGTGTGTGTGTGTGTGTGTGTGTGTGTGTGTAGGTGGAGACGTCCAACCTTATGGATATCTCAGATGAGGACCAACAAAACAAGAAGAGCAAAGGCCACCTGTTGCAAATGCACTCCATCACCATCCTCAGCATGTGAGAGGGGATAATTCAATGTGTCTGCGTGTGTGTGTGTGTGTGTGTGTGTGTGTCTGTGGGTGTGCTCATGTGCTTGCGAGTGTTATGTTTGAGACTATGTTTTCAGGTTTGAAAAAATAATGTCCTATATAGGGATTTTGGAAGATCTTGGTTATTTATGCATGTAGGCATTAAGCACAGCCATAGTTCGTCTGTGTTACTTTGAGTTTAAAGTTTGACGTCAGAACTGCATCTAGTAGCAATTTGTTTGTATTTGCACTTTTCATTCTTCATGATTGTTATGTTCAGAAGCTGAAAAAAGAAGCATCATGTGTTTTTCCTTACCGTAATTGAGTTGTCATTCTTAATGACCTAGTAATTCATTATAGAGTGGAGTTGCACCCTGCACGAAAAATAATAAATCCTTTGATAATTTCCTTGATGCAATGTATGATGCCTTGATCAAACAACCACCATTTATGTGGAATCACAAGCAATTCACAGTATACAAAATTGAAAACTTTAGTTTAATTGGAATTTATTTTTATAGATCAAAATAAAATGCAAGTTTGGAAACCAAATCTAACTCTAAACAGCTATGATGGATGCAATGATCAGAGAGATCTGTCCAAAACAGTGGAGAATCGGTCAAAAACCCTGGAGAATACGGAGGGACTGTTTTCATCTAGGATGAGGGGTCGGTCCCCTGAACCTGAGTTGTCTATATGAACGTCTTCCATCATGTGGCCATGGCCTGCAATGATCTCTTCACCCAGAGGAACAGCAAGGGAACTTGGGCCTTCAGTACAAACAAAAACAACAGCATGCATATCTCATTTGGAAGGCCAAAAGCTCAAAGAAATGATGACCGCTAAAACAACCCCAAATCAGAAAAAGTTGGGAGACTGTGTAAGTAAAATCAGAATGTGATGATATACTAGTCTTGTAAACTCATATTTAGCAGCAAAAAGGACATGAATCACATATAAAATGTTGAAAATGACCATTTTGCTGGTTTCATTCTCATTGAGCTCAATGCAAATCAAACCAGCTGATAGGCTAACTGAAATAAAAACCATGGCAATCTCTAAGTATGGTGAAGGGTATGTGATGATGTGGGGCTACTTTATCTCTCTATGGGCATTTTAACCCATAGGGTTAACATAGGGGTCCCAATAGTTGTGACCCCTGTATTTTAACTCATTGACTGCCAGCGATTTTCAGTGCAGAGCGCTCCATACTGCCAGACGTTTTACAGCATTTTGACTGTTTTTCCAAGATCCACCGAACGGTGAGATTTATGACTATGTAAACACCGAAGGTACCAAATGAAAGAGTAGACTCTCTTCTTTCACCAGGAAAAAACAGTTTGTTTCTATCGTTTTCCGTTCGTTAGTAATCGTCAGTAGAACATGGGTTAGTTTTGCTAAAAACACCTGTTTTTGACCAAAACATGGAGAAAACGATCTTTTTGTGAAAATCAACTTTTTAACGTTAGCGATTCAGGAGTATGTCTACCACGATTGCACTGTTATCTCGTCAGTCTCGTCAAGGTTGCTAGGGACTCTGATGGTCGCTAAAGACTCTGAACAGGACGGTAGACTTAGCAAGCTAGCACTAGCAAAGTTGTTGTTAGTCTATATAGCAATATCCAATGTAAATGGATCATACCGTTCACGTGTTTTCCATCCTTGATGTAAGAAGTTAGCATATTTATTCCCTGCATCGCGTGCAAACTAGATCCACTGTGGTCGATCTTCAGTGTCTTTGCTTGTTGCATGCTGTCTGCATGTGCACTATAGGCAGATACTAATCATCCAAATGGCACTGCTACCATCTAGCGGTTGGGATCGCTAGTACAGTCTGTTTACAAGCCTGAAACTCTGCCAGATCGTTCCCAAGCCCACCCAGGAGCCCTCCCCATTGAAAAAGGCAATTGACGTCTAAAGACGTCAATGGCAGTCAACGTATGTGTCTAAATTGACGTTTAAAGACGTCAATGGCAGTTAATGAGTTAAGGAAAACATTTATTAATTTACGGTACATTATTCAAACAAAATTGTTGTTCTGATTTGGGGTTGTATTCTAGTTCTAACTCTCTCAAAGCCTCATGTAGCTACACTATCTATACAATGTTTTGAGCAAAGAGCCGAATATCCCAAGCGACTGCAAAAATGGCGAAATCAAATGTTATGCATCATGAAGTTTAAACATCATAATCATAGCTCCCCTATTTAGGCTTACCGCCATTAGAGTGATCAACAGATGCTCTGGATATCTGATGGGCCCCACCGCCACGTGGTGTCACTTGGTTGGTACTGCGGAAAAACTGATTTTCAAGACAGTAAAATCAAACACTGAGCTACCCTGGTTGAATTGAAGTAAAGTCAAACTGTAGTGTGCAGATACCTTCTTTGAGGACCGTCTCTCCTTGAAGAATGAAGAGACTTTGGTAGCGATCTTTCTGTCTTTCTCTAATGTAGTTTTAGGAGGGTTGGCTGCGCTCATCACTCTCTTGTTTGAATTGGAGAGATTTTCCACCTTCTCTTTTCGACAGTGCTTCAGTAGCTCTTCGCAGAGCAGGTTGACCAGGCTCTTGCTGAAAGAGACTCGCTGAGCAAAAAGAGCCCTCTGAAGTTCTCCCTTGGTGCCAAACTCCGCCAGCAGCTTTCTGTAGACATCCCGGTAGACCTTCTGAATTGCCAGTGTGGGGGGATAAGGTTCACTTCTGGAAAGGCCAGACATGGCGCAGAATTCAAACAGCACCCTGTTGGCTAGCATCTGAGAAACGTTTGGAATGCTTACAATATGGTCATATTCTTCTGTCTGGTGGATGTTGAGCAGCAGTTTCACCACCAGGATTGTCACCAGGCACCGGTAGTCCTCTCCTTGGAAGTTTAAGCTTGATGTGCATGGTGATGGCACATGGCAGATTTGGGTAATGTCACTGGCCAGTCTGGAGTGAGACTGCAAGGATGCTTTTGATGGTGAAGGGTGTAAGCAAGTTGCTTGCCTATTGGGTAACAATGTCATTACCTGCCGCACCAGTGCCTCGGTGAAAACTTTCACCACCTCAGCGCACACCTTTTCAGAGGGCCTCTGGTAAGTCCTAGAGGAGCAGGCACCTTTCTCATTTTCTGCCCAAGGCGCGTGTAGGGCGATCAGTAACTCCCGCAGTAAAGTTCGAACAACCTTTTGGATGTAGACCCGAGTGATCTCTAGGGTTCTATCTGTTGCGAGTCCCTTTTGACTCTTGTTGGCCCATCCAGACAGTGAAATGGCAGGGTCAGATGTCGATCTCTCAATATGGGAAGGAGCTGAGGTTTTCCCAAAGGAGATGACCTCCCGGAGCTGATCCACCAGGTCTTGGATGAAGGGTTGGAGTAGTCCACTTGTGAAGAGGGTCTCAAGCCTCTCCTGAGAAGCTCTGGTATTATCCACACAGAGAACCATCCTTTCCATGGTGTTCTTCAGAGCATCCACAGCAGAAGGCATGTTGGACACACACCAGCTCCCATTGTCCACACTAAGACATTCAGTGGAGGAAATGTCAGGCTGTAGACTCCCACTGACAAGGCCTCCAGTGTAGGTGCATGAAGACATTTTGGCAGTGGCCCCCGGGTAGCAAACCTCTTGCGACTTATGACCAATATGACTTCTAGGCGTCATGCCAAGGTTAATCCCCTCAGAGCTGTGCCCAAAACTGACAGAGCACAGAGCATTAGACAGCTCTCCACTGGTTGTCAGCAAATGCTCTGAAACATCAGCATTCGACAGAACAGCTATATTTAACCTACAGAGTTTGGTCGGAGAGTCCAGTGGAGTTGCACAGATAGGCAGGGAGCAGCAGGAGTCGCCCATGCTTTTTCTGTGCCCATCAGTGAGCGCTGCACTACTGGAATGGCAGCACTCATCCTTGTTAAACACTTCAGGCTGATCAGGAAGGCATTTGGATGCCGAAGACGAGACATCCGGTGCTTGGGCCTGCAAGGCCTGATGATTCAGCCTTAATCTGGCGGGGCTAGAGGATTCAAGTGAGGTACCCATGGAGACAGGAAGAGTAGCACATATTGTTTTGACTTCCATCATCGCTTGAGGGAGCACTTGCCACGCAGATCGCTTCACCCATGATGACAAAGTCCATGCCAGCTTAGACACGGGCACCTGCCATAGAGCAGCACAAAGAACTTTTGTTATTTGAGGCAAATAACAAAGGCCCCCTTCCTCTAAAGCAGCATGTCTCAAACTATGGAGCTGGGGAGTCAAATTATGCCCAATGCTTCTCGTTTGATAATTTGCAGTGCAATTGATCAGGGAAGTGCATGTACAACAATATAGCATAACAATAATACATATAGTTCAAAGTTTATTGTCATGTACTCATAAGTAAGCATTTATAAGCATTGAAATTCATTGTGCTCAAGTGTCCATTCAAGAATAAATAACAAATAGATACTATAAATACATTTTAAAAAAGCTGCAAGCAGCAATGAGGGGATTAACTCATTAACTGCCATTGACGTCTTTAAACGTCATTTCAGACACATACGTTGACTGCCATTGACGTCTTTAGACGTCAATTGCGTTTTTCAATGGGGAGGGCTCCTGGGTGGGCTTGGGAACGATCTGGCAGAGTTTCAGGCTTGTAAACAGACTGCACTAGCGATCCGAACCTCTAGATGGCAACAGTGCCATTTGGATCATTAGTATCTGCCTAGAGTGCACAAGTCTGCAGAGACAACTAGCAAACACACTGAAGATCGACCACAGTGGATCTAGTTTGCACGCGATGCAGGGAATAAATATGCTTACTTCTTACATCAAGGATGGAAAACACGTGAACGGTATGATCCATTTACATTGGATATTGCGATATAGACTAACAACAACCTTGCTAGTGCTAGCTTGCTAAGTCTAGCATCCTGTTCAGAGTCTTTAGCGACGATCAGAGTCCCTAGCAACCTTGACGAGACTGACGAGATAACAGTGCAATCGTGGTTGACATACTACTGAAACGCTAACGTTAAAAAGTTGATTTTCACAAAAAGATCGTTTTCTCCATGTTTTGGTCAAAAACAGGTGTTTTTAGCAAAACTAACCCATGTTCTACTGACGATTACTAAAGAACGGAAAACGATAGAAACTAGCCGTTTTTTCCTGGTGAAAGAAGAGAGTCTACTCTTTCATTTGGTACCTTCGGTGTTTACATAGTCATAAAGCTCACCGTTCGGTGAATCTTGGAAAAACAGTCAAAATGCTGTAAAACGTCTGGCAGTATGGAGCGCTCTGCACTGAAAATCGCTGGCAGCCAATGAGTTAAGCAAGAGTTTTGCTGCTTGGCCCCCAATTGTGATACTGATCATCATAATGATAATTGTATGCACCCAGATAGATTAATGGGCCCATCCTCAGACTGGGGCGGGGGAGCGGGGGGTTAGGGTTCAAGTTAATGGGCCCTATGACTCCAAAGTCTGCCATGACCGGGACTCCTTGTGTGGGAGTCTTAAGTAATGATCTCAGCAAATAGGAATGTTGTTTCCCTTTTTCCTCAGAGGGGTTGGTGTGGCGAAGTGATATCATAATGTGGAAGATATTGGGATGTGCCATGGTCTCTTGAGGTTTCAGTATGAAACATGTTCTCTCAATATTACAGTAAGTTTGTATCTGATAGACTTGACTGCTTGACTGCAAACTCAATACAGTGAATGCTATTTCTCAAGTCATCCTAGTTCTTCTTTGGAAATGTTTTCTTCTTAAATTATCTATGCTGTCATTTTACAAAGACACTTAAGGAAAGGTTGTGTTAAAACGAGACCCTGGATGCATCTTCGGCGTCTTTGGTATAATTGGTTATGAACACTGGCCCAGCACATAGCGAGCCTGCTTTAAAAAAAAACAATTAAAAAAAACTCATAAGGGCTAAAATTCATCAACATAAGCTGTATTTCAATTTTGTACTCACATTATTTGCCATGTCATCCCAAAGAGACTGGAATTGCCTGTACAAAGAGAGGTCAGTGTGATGAGTAATATCAGATAGTGAAAGTGACTTTCTTAGTAGAGGTTGAAAATGTTCAGTTCAGTGCACAGGGTTTGTCTTCTGCCAGTAAAATACCAACACAACCAGAGCTAGTTCAAGAACTGAACTGAGTTGCAGTGCCTGCTCATTCCTTTTTGTACACAGTGTAGGTCTAAGTTGTAGAGTCAGCATGGAGAATTTCCCTAAAAATTAACTCACTAACTCTGATTGCCAGCAAGTGTTGCCCATAGACATTAAAGGTGTTGCCCCTAGAAATATGGTGGCCGTGTTTTACGTATGCCACCAAATAGAACTTGACGGACAATGTGGTATCTATCTTTCTAATATCTATAAATACAACTACTACTACTACTACTACTACTACTACTACTACTACTACTACTACTACTACTGCTGCTGCTACTACTACTAAGTGTTTAACTTGGCTACCACAGTGGTTTCATAAAACTAGTGTACTACTTGTGTTTATTTTCTTTTCTTTCTTTTTTTCACTAATTGTCTTCATTATTTCTGTCCTCACTCTGGTTCCTTCTCTTTTCACCCCTCTCTGACCTCTCTCTCTCTCTCTCTCAGTGTAATACATTCTATTACATGTATTCAATAAATAACAAATATCAGAAAATGATTGAGGAAAATAATAATACATGTGCAACATATAAAAGACAAAAATTGTCAGCAAAGCAAAAATAAAACACAATCCTACAGTGTACTACCTCCGCAATTATTTGAAGCGTAGGCCTACTTACTCTTGGGACAGGCTCAGCAACACACTGATGATGAAATCTTTGTCAGCCAGCTGCCCCGAGGAAGAGGGGTCAAGGGTCCTCTCGTCCACTGTTTTCTCACTCGTGCCAGCCTCTGCTCTCTTGCCTGTTCTACTCTTCCTCCTCATACCTGTGCAGCCGCTGACTTTCCCAACTGAGTCCTCTGGCTGATCTTCGGAGCCTTGTCTCTCCTCAGCTGGCAACCAAGCCTTCACAATAATACACAGAATTTGGAAAATAAAAGTGATGAATAATGTTAAATACAACAAATAATGTACTGTTTAATCATGAGTTTGGCAACGGAGTTGGCCTAGAATTGCCAGTTGAAGATTCTCTCTCTAGGTTTTCAGTCATGATTGTCAGGAGGCTTTGTCTCTAACCTCAGATGATTTTCTTTCCGCCTTGTGGACAGCTTGGCTACCCAGCACTGAGTGTCCAGTCCTCCCACTAGAGATACAGAGATGAATATATAAGGCAGGGATCACACTAGCCAGCGGCAAGCGGCAGGTTTCCTATTGTTCTCTATGGTTCGTCAGCGGAACGGTGACAATGCTGGCATAACGCTAGCAAACAGAGTTGAACTTGGTTCAATTTTGAAGCGCAACGCTCGGCTCATCACAATCAGTCTAAGAATGTTTAGGTATTCTGAAATATTTTTCAGATTTTTCTAAGGACGTAGCAACAAAGTGTGAACTTAGGAACGAGATAGAATGTTTTGATTTATTATTATGGTCTGAGTGTTGCGTTACGCTTGCCACTGGCTAATGTGATCCCAGCCTAAAGATGTACATTTACATTTCTTCATTTGCCAGATGCGTTTATCCGAAGTGACTTTCAGCAATAGAATAACATTTTAGCTATTACCATTTTAAGCATTTTAAGCATTTAAGCTACAGTTGCAGCATTGAAATAACATTTAAGCTACAGAGGTACAGTTGCAGCATTAGAATAAGATTTGAGCAAATTAACATTTATGCATTTTAACATTTAAGCCACAGAAGAACTATACTGTAGCTGCAGCAATAGAATAACATTTAAGGTACGGTGCCGAGGAGACTATAGCTAGGAACTACCACTGCATCTGTCAATACTAGTACTAGGGGCTAGGAGAAGTAGTAGAAGGGGACAGAAGAGATGCGGGAAAAGCAGTGTTTGTTCAGTTGTCTTCAAGAGTTTTTTTGAAGATAGCGAGTGATGTCCCTGCTCTTATGGGACTTGGCAGATCATTCTATAATCAGGGGCCACAGATGGGAAAACAAATCTGGATTGCCATGAGTGTGGGGGAGGCAGTGCCAGGTGTGTTAAGATAATAATCTATGTCACCTCTCTGTTGGATTGTAAGGTATCTGATGGTGACCTCATGGAGGATACCAACACAAACATGGCTTAAGTTGAGAGGTTCCTATAAACATTCTTATCTCTGTTAAATACTAGCTGGTTAAATGATCACTGGTAAGTTGATTTTGTGTGTGTGTGTGTGTGTGTGTGTGTGTGTGTGTGTGTGTGTGTGTGTGTGTGTGTGTCTCAAGGGTATAAGAACTTGAGACACACTTTGGCATTACTCACATACTATATACTGCTGTTAGATGGGCCATTTGCCTTTGTCTGTTTGTGACCATTGGTTGACAGATTGGTTGTTAGCATGCTTATTTAACTTAATTTGGGGAGGGGCTTTTTAACATGTTTTTTTTTATCTTGGATTTTAGCACAAATGATTATAAGACCTAATCCTGTGTAATGTAATTAGAACATTTTAACTGTTCTGAACTCTGGCTATACACAACATTATGTCCTACATACAGTACAACTGTCCCACAACTTCTGGAGCTGATGGACTGCATCTTGTTTAAATATTGATGGGTGTTGTGGAAAACCAGCTAGGCCACCTGTATTCTGTCATTAGCTCTCTCTAGAACTCAAGATCCGAAGGAGACAGAGGCTGAGTCTCAAACCGCCTACTTGCACACTTCAAATACTAAGTTTAAGTATATAGTGCAGCTATTTGGACATTACTAACCATTGAAATATGGGCACAATACAAGTAAGCCCTCAGTTCACTGCACACTACCAGTGTACTGATGCAGTTTTGAGATATAGCCAAACTGAGAAGAAGAAGGTGTTGACTGTTGATCTTTATTCTCCGCACTGCAGTGAGAATACAGCCATGCAATATCTAGACCAGGGATCTCCAAAAATAGCCAACAAGTCGTCTGTAGATCACTCTAAAAACCTCTACCATTGGAAAAACACAATAATTGATGTGGCCTCATATTTGTAACATGAACTTGATTTTTGGTGATGGCTTACAAATTATAGCTGAGTTTAAAGGGACCCTATGCAGTTGTGGCCTTTTTTTCTGGCTTTTTGCCACAGCTTGAGAGTATTTTATTACATTCCTTGCTCGGTCAGCCTGCCATGTCCCAGGAGCTCCTCCTTGTAATAGTGCCTATATGCCACATCGGACCTTCGTAAATTCTGACCTCCGATAGCGGAAAAATGAAAAATGAGTCGGGTTGGATTTTTTTGCTAGGAGACTCGTGTGGAAGTTTTGTGCCCCGAGGTGTCCCACTTGACCTCACTATCATATTCTCTAACCACGACGGCCTCCCTTGTAACAACACAAGAGGTGCATTTCACTGTTACAAATTGGCAAGGTAATTTGTCACTAAATTAACAACACAGATAGAAACATTATTTTCCGAGCTGATCTCATTAACACACTTTTTTCGGAGGTTGGAAAGGCGGGTCCTCCGAGTTTACGAGTGGCATGAAGGCAGTATAACCACCTATTGTTTGTTTGTTTATTTTGAGCAGCTGGCACCGCCCTTCTCTCTTGTTTTGGCAGCTGGTCCTCCGACTTGTAAATAAATTGGAACTTGAGAACGACAATTTGAAAGTCTTAAACAGGAAAGGACACCACTCTCTGCCACGCTGAATGCCTAAGAAACTCACGTTTTGAAGAGTCAGATGTCTAAGCATGTCAGCTTATGTGTCTGTTCACTACTTAGGCTACTTTTAATGAAAATACTGTTGTTTAACATTGGACATTATATTGATAATTTAAATGTAAAATCACAAATTATTCAGGAGGATTACCCTCGCAAAGAGTGTGGTGAGGGTCTGTTTGTTTCAAATGAATAGCCCTCCATAGATGTAAGGTCCTTCAGGTAGCCCTTATCCCCAAAAAGGCTGGAGACTCCTGGTGTAGACCGAACTATCAGTATCCTATCAACAGTGTCCAACTGGAAACCTGATGAGATCTGACCTGTTGGTAGCTGTGCTTTGCCTTTCATACTCTTGTCCACTCTAGAAGCGCCTCCTTCCCAAAATCTCAGTCAGAGTTAAGGTTTCCTCCCACTTATTGTATTTTGACTAATGGTATTGGTAGAAGGCGGGATCTAATCTGTATTTTTGGTTGTTTTGATGTCCTGACATTTCTTGCGCACACACACCATGGCTGCCTCTGATTTAGTCTTTTATACATCCTCCCTTCCTTCCTCGGTCCTCGTCCTCACGGATCTACATAAAGAATGATGGGGCGGCAACAATGGGATAGTCTATCCAGTGTTAGTTATAGATCAGTGAGAACGAGCCTGGAGGATCGAGCATCGAGGAGAGAAGTTAAGAGGCACCCTATGAATCGCCATCTGACTTCACCACTTCCTCTTTGACATGTTTCACTTCCTGTTTCACTTGTTTTCACTTCCTGTTCCTGTTTCACGTCAGTTGGTTTACATGAAATATGCCAAGAAATTAATGGAGGAACTTCAAATGCAAAACACTACATGGGTAAAATAACTTATTGTTGTTCTGCGGCCATTTTCATTGTGTGGCCTAGTCTTCTGCACACAGGTTTAAAAGATAACACAGGTGATGCAACTTTACCTGATGGGGAAGACATTCTCATGTGCACCATCCATGGAAGTCCGTAATTAATGGCACTTCTGACTCCAAGATATTTTTTGGTTACAATTAGAATGTAATATGTAACCATGGTGATAGAACATATGGCTCAGCTAACAAGTAGGAGAAGGAGAATTTGATGCAATAAAGGATACTGTTCTGTTGGCATTGTTAAGGAGCAGTGAAATGCCATGACTGAAACAAAATGAAGTACTGGTAGCCTACAAAAACAAAATACCCAATATAATACTGATTTTGTTTTACTGTAGCCTATTTATTCTATTTCAATAAGTAGACATGAAGTGGTAATTTGCTGCTCTTGAGATCAGAAAATTAAGTTAGACCAAAGCAACAGGTTTGAAGCTGTGGTATAATAGATGGAAAAAAAAGATTTAAACATTAAATGTATTGTACATGTATTTATATAACCTCAATGGCAATAAAGTAAAACACTGAATTTATTGTTGAATAACATTTTAATTAGCAAATAATAAATAAAACTGAGGTTATTCTCTTTGAGCTCTCTGTATCCCAGTGAAGTCTCTTGAAGCCCTTTTGAAGATAAGAAAAAAAAAAACACTCAAGGCCGGTTCCCACTGGACAAGGCGTTCAGCGGTGTTGGCTTGACGCCCAGGATCTTAGAACAGATGTTTCTAGTGGGGGCGCCAGCCTTCAGTCTTGCAGAAGATGATGAGCCAGCAATAGGCTGTACACAAAGAGCCAAGATAACAGCATATAAGACCGAACAATGAATCTTTCAAAAGATTCATAAGATAAACACCACTTGAGGGTTTGGAGTTTGCTAGTTGTGTCTCAGCACCTCAGGATTGGTGTGACTATCAGTGCAATTCCAGGGAAGGTCTTGCTTGCTGTTGGTGTTTTTTTCTGGCAACAATAAACCATTTTCCTATCAAATGCTGTCAGTTTGAAGACTCATCTCTGATTTCAGCACAGGTTTTAATTTTATCTGAAGTTTTGAGTTACATTTTCTGCTGATCAACAGGACTTATTGGTAAATTGTTACCCACAAAGAAGCTTTATTACCTTGTAAAGGCTGGCGTGGCGCCCAACGGCGCCGTTCAGCGGTGTGGGCTTGACGCACAGGATTTTAGAACAGTTTTCTATCCCTGTGGGGCTGCCGCGCGGCAGACGTTTCCAGTGGGCTTTGCTCCGTTAGAAACAATGGAGTTCTATTTTTTTTTCTTGGCACAGCGTGCTGCGTACGTGTCTGGTGGGGCGCCGGCCTTAGGTCACACACTCCCCACAACACACCTCCCCCGACACAACCTCCCCATACAACATCATCTCACACAGTTTCATCTCACAGTAAAAACTTCTGACCATCATGCCGTAGTTTCCAGCAGACGGACAGTAGACATCACAAGTATTAAGCCCAAAACTCCATATGCATCCTTTGTGTTTCCTGCTATTGGAGGCTGAACCATGATGTTAATTATGTCAGGACCATTCTCTGAAGAACAATGCATGTCACATATTAGTCTGTTTAAGGGAAAGCCCTCAATATCCTAATGGATGTTGCATGATCTTTATTAGAGAGCCACTCATGCAAAGGGCTGGATGTATGTTACATTAGTGAGACACTCAAATACTGAAAAAGGAACATAATTTCTTGCCAAACTTCACATGCTGTATGTGAATGTGAATTGAAACATCCATTAATATACAGACATCTTGTCTTGTTTTCCTACACTATCTAGACATGAGCGGATTGTGAGCCACTGGCCCACCAAGGGTCTGTCCTTTTTTTCTTTTTTTTTTTAGGCTGTCTGAAAAAAAAACCCCTCTTGGAGAAGAGTGGTTTGATGACCCATGCTGTCTCTCCCTACTCTCTTCATACTCACATTCACTGTTTGATGCACCTTTCAACATGCTACTCCAAACCTACTTCCATTTTCACATGCACGCCGTAAGCCTGATCATATTCCCTAGACATTGTTTTCTGTTAATGTAATGAAAATGTATAGACAGGAGCATGGGTCTGTAGTTGTAGACCTTTTTATTATTATTATTGTTTAATTCTGTTCCTATACCATGCCTGAATACATATTTGTGTAACTATGTCTTTAGATTACGCTGAGTGCGTATTGTGTATACCTCACAACGCCTGGCTACATCTAGTAGTGGGATAAAAGAGCTGTGGACTAGGGGTGCCCTATCATGAATGTGGCCGTTATATACCACTCTTGGCCAGTCTGCCTGCACACAGGACTGAACACAAACACAGAAAGACAGATAGAGCGACAAGTAAGAAGAGACAGAGAAAATGTAATAGACATTTCTATGTACAGCAGGTCATGTTTTTTTTTAGCTATAGCCTTGACATCTGAAGTCTTCTCTTAATTTCAAACGATACCTTTGTTGTTACTCTTATGTATATCCCCAGATAACCTAATGTTCATCGTGGAAAATGTCGTTGTATGACTTCATCTGGTTCTAAATTCCAGGTTCTATCGATTAATCATTTTATAGGGGCTTCTGACACTTCTCAAGCGTCTACAGGGGTTAACTGTCGTTAGCCATCTCACGTGTGGGTGTTAATGGACTCGTCATCATTAATCATGGCAGTCCTTGTCATTGAAACCTTCACAGTAAGTGCTTCTTTGTTTGCTTTACATATCAATGTCAGTTGTCTACCTGTTCAGCTTGGTGTGCGTGATAGGGGAGAGATGTTGCAATGGGCAAGTCCTAACATACAGGCAAGTGCATGAACTTTTCAGGGAACAGGATAGAGTGGTAGGTATTTTCAATGGAAATGTACCACATTCTCTTGTTTTCTTTAGTGCTCTAGTAACTAAAAAAAGTTATGAAAAAAGCAGATGCTTCTCTGAATGCATGTGTTGTGTTACCTTGTTTATTATCAGATGAGAGATATTGTTTTTGAACTGACATATCATTGCTGAAGACGTTTGTAACTAAGGTAAGGTAGTCATTGTTTTATTTCTCATTAGGTTAGTGCTTAATTGATTGTTTTATTGATAATATTGCTATTCTCCCTTTTTGTAATTGTTCACTGTTATTTAATTTCTATTGTTATTTATTTGTATGTCGCTTTGGACAAAGGCGTCTGCTAAATAACCATAACCATAACCATAACCATAACCATAACCATAACCAAGGTAAGTAACTAACTAAGATTTGGAATATGTTTTCTTGCTATTGTGAGATGTTATGTGTCAACATTCGTAAATAATAGAAAAATGATCCATAGTTTTGTTGGGAGGTAGGCCTATGGCTTGTATGTTAAATCACTTGTAAAACAGCCATAGGTGAATCTGATATACTGTAGGCTACATAGTCATTTATTTTTGTGCATGTGAAAATAATTTTTTTAATTATTATTTTGAATAGCAGCCACAAAGGTAAAAACAGTAGCCTAACATCACTTACAAAATATAGGAAGAACAGTATAAATGTTTTGTTTTAACACTGTACACTGAAATAGAACATAAGATCAACCTTATCTACAGAGATTAATACAAACCTCATGCTAACATAGAAATTAGCACAAGACGTACTGTAATTTATACTTAAAAAAAAAACAACTTTCAGTTTCCCTGACAAAATAGATCCCTTTCACCATGATGATGGCATGATCAAGCTCATCATGCCTCTTGCATGACATTTAGGGAAAACAAGTCATGAGGCAATGAAAGACATACTGTTATACAGTTATGCATTTCAAGGAACCTTATAACTGACATTTTACAAAAAAATTCAAACAAAATTTCATTTAAATTAACTTTCCAGAAAGTCATTTCACAATGACACACTACTTAACTTTGCAAGAAAAAGCACTAACATGCTAAAGGTTCTCTCCACTCAATTATTAATGGTCCAATATCTGGCTTCATTCTTGATGTCATGTCTTCTCGTGTCTTCTAGGATTAAACTCTGATGAACTGAAGGATGTCTCCTTTGTACCCTGTTCTGTAGACAGTCTTCTTGACCTAACATTTGTTGGCACAAAGGTGCTTTCCCAATTTTTGAGGACCTTTTCCTTAGCAGATTTTTCCATTGGGGAGAAAACATTTGAACGTTTGGGTGGTGGGATTGTGACTTGATCTTCACCACCATGTTCAACCCATTTCCTCTTCTGGCTTCTGGCAAGATCCTTTACAGAAGCCTTAGCCTTCTTTGAGGTTGTTGGGCCATGGGATAGCTTTCTGGGCACTGTTGTACCACATGTCTGTGCATTACTACGTTTGTTAGTTAGGGCTTCTTCAGGAGCACTACGCTGCACCTTCTTAAATACTGATAACTTGTTCTCGTCAGGTACATCTGTCTGTGCCATCTTGTCTGCTGTTATTGTGTGGCCGTGAATCCCTTCAACTGACTTGTTTGAAGTGAAAATACATGGCGCAGCACTTCCACCTGACCCCACTAGAGTCTTGCCATCAATAATTTTTGCTTGGATCTGATCTGGGTTTGCATTTCCCTTTTGCAGAGAAACAAGCCCCGTCTCATCCTGGTGTACATCAAGTGTGTCAGGAGAAGCTGTACACAACCCCTCTGTACCATCTTCATATAATAGCTTAGAAAGGGCCTTTACCTCATCTGGTGACAACACTTGTATCTTCATTTTGGCACAGCCTTGATCTGATTCTTCAGCTGTACTTGGTGCTGCTGAGGACAGGTTCTCAGAGAGATTTTTCATCTTGCCATTTTTCTCACAATCAAACATTTTTATGGTGTCTTCAGACGACAGCATGGTTAATTTTACTGCAAAATCTAGGGACTTTGAACTTATTATATGGTCCCTCTCTGGTGCTTTCCCCATCTCTTGGATATCACAATCATCCTGGTTTTTGCACTTACTGTAAAAAACAGATACTGTGTCAGTGACCATTTCATTGTCAGGAACATGCAGATTTGAAAGTCTGATGGCTGGCAATTGGGAATGTTCTGCATTATTTGTGTCAAGAGCTGTGGCTTTTCCCAAAGTTTTGGCTGATGGGGAACCATGAGGATCTTCCAGAGATACACCTGCCATGGTCTTAATGTCACTATGAAGGTCAAATCCCTTTGTGTTTCTCAAGTGCTCTGGTGGTAATAGCGAAGAGGTTTCAGAGACACAATGGTTCTCCGTAGATTCTTTGTCAAGCCCTCCTACTTTTCCCTTAATGCCTCTTGAAGATGATTTAAAGGTATCCTCGGACACTGAAACATCACAATCCTTCTTAAGAATGTGAAATCTGTCTTTTAACTGATATAAATCCTCCACTTTCATGCCATCAAAAACCACAGAATCATTTGCCATGTTAAACTCAGTGGCTTCTTGCAATATGTTCTCAATGGCACCTTCTGCTTTTGCAGTCATGTAGTTAGAAGAACTTCCACCCCAGTAAAGGTCAAGTAAATTTTGCACAAGGTCCGAGTCATCATCACTCTTGCCATTTTGCTTCATGTGTTCTGCTTCAAGATCAGCAATCAACTCTTTCAGCATCCTAAGACTATACTTCACGATGGGTGTCCTAAATGAAACATGTACAGGATCTCTGAAGCGACCTAATGGTCCATAGTTTTGTCCTGGACGACTGTTGGTTGTCACATGTTGGTTTGGTTGAGTGGCGATCTCCTCTGTCTTTGATTTCAGATCTACAATGCTCCCATTCATCTTTGGATGTTTTGCCACATCAGATTTCTGTCCTGCTGATTTTGACAAGTTAGGTACACATTGTCTGAATGGGATAACAATTTGATGGCCTTCATTTTCTACTCTCTTGCAATAAGATGAGGACTTCACATCAGATCCATCAATGCCAGTTACTGAAGGATGACAACCAGACTTGGATGAGTTTTCATCTGTGTTTTCTGCAGCTTCTGACCAAACGCTAAGTATCTTAAAAGGTTGCTCATCACCCTTTTCTTTTTTTCTTTCATCACCATCAGTACACTGTTGTAATATCGGAGGGACAACCGCAACAGCCCTTTGAGTATGTGTTTTTAATTGCCGGATTTGCAACAGCATATTCATTAGAGCACCACGGGCCTGAGTGAGCCTGGACCCGTGCAGGCCAGGAGGAGGGATATGGGGGTAGGAGGTAGAAATATGTGCACTACTCCTTCCCGAGACAGATGTACTCAAACCCTGAGAAGAGGTAGACTTTGACTGACAACCTTGGGAAATGATGGTAGATGGAGGGACATTGTTATCATATGAGTAGCAGGTGGATTGCAAGCTAGTCAAACTGGTAGTGAAGACAGACTGAGAGGCTAACAAAGATGATCCATTAGCTAATGTCACACCATTAAAGCAACTGTCACTTATGTGAAGAACTGAGCTTCCTGATTGTCCTCTAGAGAAAGTTGAGGATGCCTGTGCCGTTCCACCCCCATTCGTGTTGTGCTCTTGCTCACACTGTAGTGAACGGTCGTCTCCACATGAAACAACAGTCCTTTGATCCTTAAGGATATGCACTGGGTTTGCAGCACAAGGCAAGTCACTCTGCTTGACAAGGAGAGCAACTATTCCAGGAGAATTGTTTTGGTGATTCGCAATCCCACCAGAGATCTGATCCATGGTAGGCTTTTGAACTTGCCTTGAGCCACTGAGCTGGTGAGATTGAGAAACAGGAGATGAATGGGAGGAAGTCTTGTCACTGTTTAATTGGGCCTGTGGCTGACTACCTCTGCGTACTCCTTCATTTCCCAGTACATAAAAATGTAAGGGAACTTGGTGGGTGTTAATGAGGAATGCCTGCTGACTTTGTACCATGGCCACTGGTTGTGACTGCACACACTGCTGGGTTCCAGCCGAGGCCAGGTTGTGTCCACTGTTAAGAGTGCCAGAACCTGGAGCTACAGATAAGTACACAGGAGTCTGTTTTGCTGACGGCGTCCCGTTAATTCCATCTCCATGATGACCAGTCTGTGGAAAGTGTAATCCATGCTGTGTGGAAAGTTGTGGCTGGCTCGCAACAATATAGTGGTGTTGGCTCATACTGGGATTTGGGATTTGGCTTCCATTTGCAGTTCTAACTGATTGTCCATTGTGGGGGAGATTGCTTGGAGGGTCTCGGTGAGTGTCGGACTGCATGATGAAGCAATGTATTGGGTCATTTCCTGTAAAGCAAAGGTGACAGATTTAGTAATAGGAACATGTGAAGAGTTTGATTCCAAAACGCTATATATCCATTTTTAAAAACATCAAAAAGTCATGTTATTTAATTGTGTATTTCAGGTAATATCAATAAAAATGCAGTTGTTTTGTTTTGATTGAGTAAAGATAAATCAACTAAACATAAACCAATACAGTTCCACTGTAATTACTTGCAAAACTGTAAATGTAATGTAAAAAAAAACATTTATAAAAATTCATTAAAATGGTGGATATAGGGTTTTGGAACCAAACTCTTCATGTGTAAAAGACTTATTTGAGTTATTTCACGGTGAGAATACACAAATGTGACCTAAGATCATTTCAGGGTCAAAGACCCTGTTCAAAATGTTTGGCAGGAAGTCTAGAGCCAGAATTGCATGTTTATCAGAATAGATACAGCTAAGAACAAAGGTGTTCATACCGCTAGCAAATGTTGATTTAAATGTTGATTTTTTCTATAAATATGTTTGTTCTGAATGACACTGCCACATGGCTAGAGGTTGTTAGACAATGTAGAGACATGGAATCCAAAAAGGACACTAATTTAATGAGCTTGGCGAGGTAAGGATGACTGATGTGAGTTGTGCAATAATTGACTGACCTAACTGGTGCTGGCTAGATAAACATTAAGTCTGGATGTACAGTCCCCTCCATAAGTATTAAAGTTGATTATAAAGAGGAATATAAAATCAAATTTTGGAAATTGATCTAAATGCCTTCAATGAAAGAATGAGGAAATATCCCACCTTTAAGGACATCAACTTTCTTTGTGAATTAATAATGTATCGTAAATAAATAAATGTTTTCCAGGGGTCATAAGTATTGGAATGCCTACATGTTACGTGTATGTTAACCCTCTGTGTTAAAATTCCCATAGAGGGAGGCTGATTTTAATTTATTTTTTATTTTTCCATATGTCACCACCCATGATCAAGAATGTTCTGAAATATTCTGGAAGGTCCCCTCCATGACTCATCACATTTTTATGATGACCTCTTGACCCCACCTGTAAAAACTATGGAATGTGATGTTTGATGGAAGGTGAATGTTTACTCTTTCTGGTAGCCATCAATCACCTGCGAAGCACAGTCATGAACCGCACTTGCAGTATATCTAGGCGGCACCACTTATACAGGACATGTAAAAAAAAGATGTTTGTTGCTGTGAGTGCCACATTAGTGTGTTTGCTGGGAACTACATAGTCTAGCTACCTAGCAGAGTGGCATTTCACACTAATTCAATTCTACAAACGCAAAGTAAGTAGATGCCAATATTGTGTCAAATTCCAATCCACTGATTCAAGCCCTAATTCAAAGAATAATTTTGACAAAGTGAAATAATACTGTAGTTTATGTGTGTGTAGTTTTATTGCAATCCGAACTGCACCTGGAGCAACTGCACCTGGAGCATTGGTTGATGAAGCAAGCTGCTCTGACTTGTGCTTTGCTTTTATACTGTATGTTTACTCATCGTTGTCACTTGTTTTTGTGAACTCATACACAGTGTTGCCAGATTGGGCGGATGATCGTTCGGCGGGGGGAAATAAGCTGTAGGCGGGTAAATAACATTTTGAGTTCAATGGTTCTCTATGAGAAAAACGTCATTGGGCGTTTTTTTGCTGAAGACAGCGGGGTGATTGGGCGGAAATAAGTCAACCCAATCTGGCAACACTGCTCATACAAGGAAGACCCCACACCTCGTCTCTCAAACTAGGTAATGCATATATAGTGCTTAGGTCTGATCCTGCTGAACAGCTGCCCCTATGGGTTACTCTTCTCTGGGCTTCAAGCCCTGATTTAGATTTTTTTTTACTATTTTTGGTTTGTACTACTGTCACAAGTCAGGTGTCAGCTTGTACCCTTCTCAACATACAGTACAATGAAGACACTACACCAGCACTGAAGACAGCATGAAAGAGAGTGCAGAGGACACCCGCGTCCTGCTTTTTTGATAAATAGCTCCATCTTATAAAGGTTTTAATGCACAATCGGAATATAAACTATTAGATTCTGTGTCGTTTTTTTTTTTTTAAAAAAACATCTTTATTGATGTATTTATTTATTTTAAAGTGTTGTATGGAATCAGGGGCTGATAAAATAAAGAAAACGAAGACTGCTGATCTTGATGGCCCATACTGCAGTGACAGTACAGCCCAAACACTGTCCAGACCAACCGTCAGGCAGAAGATGTCATCAAGTGGTAGGATACCCCTCGATGAGATCTTATGGATGGCCGCGTCCCATTCTTTATACCCCTCGGCCCTCAAGAAGTGTCCCTCTCACCCCATCCCCAAAACACCTTTTAGCCAATCAGCGTCGGGCAGGGTCAATTATATTGATGGAAACCATCTTCCCATCATACATAAAAAATATATGTAAAACTGTGTGGTCTTGTGTTTTTCTGGTTATTTCCAGTTGAGTGTTAGGAGGGTTTTCTTGTCTTATTTACTTCATAGTGTCCACCTGGCATTTGTCCTTTCTCTGAACCCACAGCTGACATCCCCTCTCCCTATGGTGCCCTCCCACATACTCACCAGACTGTTACTCTTTTACACTCTGCTCAAGATCTGCAATGGCCTTGAAATGCTTACAGTACTGAAGTAGCCCAGAAACGCCTAGCCTACAGTAAATGCTGTAGGCCCAATAATACAGTTTATGAAACTACGAATGCATGCCTCGAATCCTGAGCCACCACACGAGCAAGGCACTCTAGCTCGACTGTTGTGTATGAAAAGTGAGTTAAGTAAGGGATAACGGCCGACGAGGTGACCGGTTCGATGGAAATAATGGCTAGGTGGAGGTCTAGAACTCCGGCGACGTGCGAAGCACGGAGACGGAGTTACCTCCGCCGTGCCATTATTTCCATCGAACCGGTCGACCTCGAAGGCCGTTATCCCGCTTATCTCCCGTTTGTATTCATAACATGTATATTTAGAACATAGTTTTATTCCACCGTTGCGTCCGTTAACATCGCTAAAACTGTATTGACTGCAGGGACTACTTTCCGCCACATATCAACTTTCTACTTGCAGGACAAAACTGCCGTTACTAGTTCTAAATGGATGGTTGCTATGGCCAAAAGCCAGTCGTTAGTTCTAAATGGCTGGTTGCTACGGCCAAAAGCCAGTCGTTAGTTCTATCTCTCCCGTTGTCAAGCGGGCATATCCCAGGATTCTGATTAACTTTAACTTTGAAAGATCGCTACTTTTATAGCCTACATGGCATCCAACTAGCTACAATCCACCTCCGTCATATGCTACAATGTTACTATGGTTCTGCACGTCTGTATTTCAGCTTGGATGCAACGTGACAGTTCATTTAAACTTCGCAACGAGTTTGGCGAATTAATATTCAAGTGTGATACGGGAACTACTTCAAAGGTAGCAGGTTATACGAAGTTAATGGCCACCCCATTAGCCAATCAGAGAAGAGAATTCCATTGTTGAGGGAGATAAATGAAGTTAACGAATCAGCTTCTAGATCAGGCAGCATAATTCCATGATCTGCCGTGTTAGGGCATCCTCAGGAGATTGCTGGTCTGCAGAGCATCGAAGTTAGGCCGTTTTTTTCTGTCGCACTTCGGATAGCACACATTATGGAACAAAAGAAAAAGAAACTACGTTTTCCAGATTAGGGCATATGTGTTAGTCTAGTGTTATCAAACAGATCGGCACAATTGGGTAATGAAGTGAACGCCCATTCAATATGTGCGCGTCTGTGTAGCCTAAGTGAAACTGAATCACGAGATAACTTTAGATGCAACAAAAAACATTATTTAAAACAACGCATGAAGCGGATTCTTGCCGTCCATAAAAGCAGAACGCAAAAGACGGGTCTTTTTTGACACTGGGCCTCCCTGCCTATAACACAATTCGCATTTATTCCCTTTGCAAAAAATGCTTTATTGAGGCAGGCTTCAAACGTTTATTTTGAAGTTGCTGAAGACCTCAGTTTTGCCATAAGCCTAATGAAAATGTCTTTTTCATTTCCTTTCAAACTAGATCATGGTTAGGGAGCCTATATCTCTCTTAAATCAACACTTTTTCAATGTTTTCATTAACAGCTTTCTGATGTGGTGGAGATCATGCCGCCCGTTTTACCCTTATTCATAGTGGCAAAGAATACATTTGTGCCATTTTTTGAAGATGCCTTTGATTAATGAATAGGCAAGAGATCGTAGTAGCGTAGGCTTATTGTGCAGTCCGTAGCGTTAAGTTTTGTTTCTGTTAAAACCAGAGTTAGCTGGAACCCACCTATTTTATTTTTTTCCTGTTTGGTTCAGAAGAGCACTCTAAGGGTTCCGTTTACTGAACAACTGTTCTACAATGGCGTTTTTTTCCTCACAACAACTCAGCCCCTTCGCACTGTAAGCTGCGTCTGTGCGAGGCATAGGCAGATACATTCTAAACTGTTTTGGGGAAACGTTATGTCTGCATCTCAACAAACCTTAGCACGTGAAGTCGTCTCTAGGCACCTGCGATTTCCATGACTCAATCGATCGACCCTTGATATCATGATAAGTCTAACGTTAATGAAGATAAGTTTGAATGACTGCCTTCCTCCTTTTGGTGTCCATACCACGCCCACGAAAAACACATGACCAGAGAGTTCAGTTTCCTGTGTGGAAAATGGAAATCCCCGTTCCTCTGCGATTAAACTAGGCCTATATGTGGTCAAATATCTTTTGCCAGAAATATGTTGGCAAAATGAAATCTGAGGGGTTCTTCAACCTTAGATTGGGATTTGATTTATTTTGGATTTGACAGATAACATAGCCTAATTCAATACAGTGTGAGGACACTTATTTCCAACATATGGCCCTATAGGTGTTTAAAATATGACATAGGGCCTACCACATTACAAGACAATCTCTGCAAAGCGTGAAATGTATGCAAGTGAAATCAGACAACAGTAATATTACTTTTCATATCCCCAAAAATCCTGGCAATCAAATTTCTTATGTGATGTGATATTGAAAATGTGCAAAACCTGCTTTCTCCTACATGACCACTTTGTTCTGAAGCTTTTGATTAACATATCAAAGTGAAAATCCAGCTGACTGGTGTCGTGGAAAAAATGTTCCACTATGCTAATCCATTATCAGTAATTAATACTAAACACTTAACTATATACTAAATAGCACTCCGGAACAAAGCGTCCGTAGGAGACAATACAGACAGGAGACTTCTGTAGGCTGTTGATCTTTATTCCTCATTTTTCAATGATAGTAGGCTACAGCGAAAACAGAGTTTCAGGCTGACAGTCAAGACAATAGGGAGAAGGTGAGGTGTCATCCGCTGGGGATCCCGATGAACGTCCTACCTGGGATGGCGGGGGTCTAATCTTATATACATGAAGCACATTTCTTGGTGTCCCCGCTTGCATCACCCCATATTCTTTTAGCCAATCAGCGTAAAGTTTATGCAATTTTCCGAGGAATTGTGTTCTTGTGTTTTCTTTGCTTTGATATGTCAGGGGGATGATATAGATTCTCTCTTGGCAACTCCCTTCTTGACATCTCTATTATGGATGGTTGTTGCAAAGTGGTCCGAATTAGGTGTGTGGCGAGTTGTCTGATGCCTAGGACAGTGTGCCTCACATTGTCCTATCTCGGACCCTGCCAGCGGATGACATCCCCTCTCCCTTGATCATGAGGATCAGCCCTAATATGGCGTTTCAGTCCCATATCATTCTTTGGTTTGTTTAGATGATCAGTTAAGTTCTAGATGAAAGCGCATTCAGCAAAAATAGATGCCAATGCTGATGCTGATGTTTGCAGAAAAATGCCAGACACAGGAACACATAAGAACATATGCAGCCCCATGTTAAAGCCTATGAACCACACTAAGATCAAAGGCAGTAGGCCCAATGTTAAAGCTTATGAACCATGAATGCATCCTGTGAAAACATCACATATAATCTGAAAACCACAACACTGGCTCTAACCAGTTTGTACAGGGTCAACCCGACCTAAGCCAGTGGTTCCCACAAGTCATCACAGGCCCAATGGGGCAGTTACTGTAGACTGAAATAACTGATTTAACCTTTAACTGAACTTACAGATGAATAGCATAATAGGGGTACTGTGTATTTTCCTTTGTCTATCACAGAAAGATGATAAGATACATTAGTAACCTTTATTACCTTATACTCATATTGGAAAGCAACAACATGTAATTGCTGACTCAGAGTGAAAAGGAACTCTCTACCAAGGCAGGGGTGGGGGTGACGTGCCAAGCTGGATGAGAATGCAAGAATAGATGCAGACTGGAAAGTATCGACATCCAAATTATAGCAGAAGAACACAAACAACTATGACTTAATGCCATGACCTAATGAGAGGTGTGTTCATATTCTTTTTTTTTTTTTTTTCATAATTATTTTTTATTTTATGAAGTCAAGAGGGTCAGCACTTAACAACTGAACAGAGGGTTACAAAGGGAAAATAAATGTACATATATGTTTACTCTAAACTCCTCTCTAAACAGATACATGAGAGAGAAGCGAAGAGGAAAAAGAGAAAAAAAGGGAGAGCCCAGTTAATATCCCTCCTACATTTCATGCTTCCCTCATACCCCATCCCCAGTCCTCCCACTCCTCCCTCCTTCTAACAACCTCCCATTCCCACCCCCTCCCTAGCCAAGACCCTTTCTACCCCCCCACCTTTACCCTCCCATCCCCTACTGTACCTCTCACATACAGTCATCCAAACCCACACACACTCGCACACACACACACACACACACACACACACACACACACAAAAAAAATATATATTCTTGTTCATATTCTTTAAAAAAGGAGGCGGGTGAAACTTCCAGCATTATGATTGGACCCGCTTGCTTTTCCGCCCTCTCTTTGCCTGGTAGTGCAGTTCAGACATTGTTTGGATTGTAATATCATTGTGATACAGTGAATAAAGGATCATCAGTGTTGGGAAGTCTCTGTCTGTGTGGTCTCGTTCGGATGCTTGTTCCAGAGTGTTAATTGGTCTTGTGGTGTATTTTCCTTTTTATATTGTTTGAATAACACATAGTAGTAAGATACATTAATAACCTTTAATACCATACACTCATAAGGAAAGAACAACATGTACCAACATGTAACAACATGAACAGACATGTACCAACATGTCCTGGATCAGAGTGAAATAGGAGAAAGGGGACTTTCCACTCAAGCAGGAGTGAGGGCAATGTGCCAGCTGGTTGAAAGTGCAAAACAGATGCAAACTGGAAAACTGGAAAGAACCAGAAAACCCAAACTATAGCAAAAGAGCACAAACAACTATGACTCAACATAGTGACCTAATGAGAGGTGTGCTCATATTCTTTAAAAATGGAGGATGGTGAAACTTCCACCATTATGATTGGATCCTCTTGCTCCTCCGCCTTTTCTGATTGGCTAAACACGATCTGGTGACGTTCTCAGAAGGAGGCGCTTCTGAACAGAATATAAGGGGGAGCAGAGCAGCCAGTAGATCAGATCGATCTCGTCGAGGTACCAGCTGGTAGCGCTGCCTTCACTCTATTGCTTGGTAGTGCAGTTCAGACATTGTTTGGATTGTAATATCATTGTGATACAGTGAATAAAGATCATCAGTGTTGGGAAGTCTCTGTCTACGTGGTCTCCTTCGGATGCTTGGTCCAGAGTGATAATTGGTTTCTTTACAAGGGTTAATTGGTTCCAGAGTGCTAATAGTCAAGAAGTCCAGGAACGTGGAATTTTCCACCACTGTCTCTTCACAAGAGTTCATTGGATCTTGTTGTGAAGACACCAATTATCACTCTAGAACAAGCATCCGAGGGAGACCACGCAGACAGAGACTTCCCAACACTGATGATCTTTATTCACTGTATCACAATGATATTACAATCCAAACAATGTCTGAACTGCACTACCAAGCAATAGAGTGAGGGCGGCGCTACCAGCTGGTACCTCGACGAGATCGATCTGAACACTGGTTGCTCTGCTCCCCTTTATATTCTGTTCTGTCGTTCTCAGAAGCGCCTCCTTCTGAGAACGTCACCAGAGTCCGTCTAGCCAATCAGAAAAGGTGGAGGAGCAAGCGGATCCAATCACAATGGTGGAAGTTTCACCCACCTCCATTTTTAAAGAATATGAGCACACCTCTTCATTAGGTCACTATGTTGAGTCATAGTTGTTAGTGCTCTTTTGCTATAGTTTGGGTTTTCTGGTTCTTTCCAGTTTTCCATCTGTTTTGCGCTTTCAACCAGCTGGCACATTGCCCTCACTCCTGCCTGGGTAGAAAGTCCCCTTTCTCCCATTTCACTCTGTTCTTTTCTATACACCAGTACACATTGTTCTCTTCCTTATAAGTATATGGTATTAAAGGTTATTAATGTATCTTACTGTTAAAGAAATTATTATGTTATTATCATTGTTAAGGACATTTAGGTGTGTCTCACGTCTCACAGTTATCTTGCCAACAATTCATGTATACGTGCACTGCCTCACATATTATTTTGCAATGTCTGCAATATATCATGTATACGTGCACTGCTGATGCCAAGAGTATTCTTGCCAACATTGTTCTTGTTTACGTCAAAGGAAACAGATGTACCTGCAAAAGCAGGATATGGGAGATAGGACGAATAAGGACAAGGCCACTTCTTCTAATAAAAGATTTACCCTGAGTTTCAGAGGACAGAGATTGTTTGGCAAGCAGGGGAATCCTCTTGTCTGCACTCTCTCCTCGGGCCAGAGTAAAAACATATTACTTGTTGTGGTTCTTGTGTTTTAAAATCTTAAATACTTGGAAGATTTTCCTAACACTTACTAATGTGTCTTATTCAAACAATATGGAAAGGAAAATACACCACACTACCTTTAGGTCCTTTCCAATGGATTTCCAGTACTTTCCAACTTGTAAACTGCTTGTCGCTTGCTTTGGCCAGCTGGCACTTCGCCCTCACCTCTGCCTCAGCAGTAAGTCCCCTAACTTTCCAGCAAATGTATCAACTCCATGAGAATGTGAAAGTAACAATATAAACATATAGGGAAAAACACTGCATAGGCTATTTGTGTGCAAGGATACTGGTTAGCAAATGCAACATAATTCTGAAGACACAATTTATGTTACTGCAATATTCGTTTATTAAAATACAAAAGTATCATTCATATCCTGTTGATAAAAAAGACTAAATATATATACATTTATACAGTAAACAACAATAACTCAACCTGAAGGTTTCATATGATCAACATGATGTGTATGTAGCCTATGGAAAAAAAACACAGATCACAGATCTTCCACAAGAAAGTGAAAGTTTGGGCAAATGTGAAATAAAAAAATAAGGTACAGTAGCAAGGTAAGGTAAAATATGTTATCTTTAACATTTGTTGCTGACATAAGAAAATTATGTACTTTTTGGATCTGTAGCTTAACACTGAAGATATGAATCAGCTCATAGTTATATTTTGCAACATGTCTCGTGAATATCAGCATGTCTGTGACTTTATAACATCTAGCCTACATTTTTGCATAAAATATCTGCATAAATGAGCATAAATGAACATGCATGAAATATAGTTATATACAGTATATACAGTATAGTATTCTGGTAGCATCATCATTGGAATTCAATGATTACTTTGAAAATAATATCATACATAAGTGTTCTGTACAAACTATACAACTGTTTTGGGACAGTCTATTGGTGTTAAACACTACATGAAGGGAAACTATGGCAAAGTACGGCGACTTCCCAACACACGCTTGACCAATGAGGGCTCTATGCTCTATTTGTTTTTTTTTTTAATATTTATTTCAGTAAAATGGAAAATTAAACACAGAATTAAAAAGCATATAAAATATGCCTGGTGCCTGACAACCGGTTGGCCTCGGATCAAATCCTGAACTTGCTGTAGCGGCTCTGTTCAATGGCTCTGTTCAACGGCTATTCAATGGAGTGCACTGAAGAACGCAAAAAAATGTTAGGTCATCTTATCAGCAATACCTGGTGAAAGAGGGAAAAAATAATATCAGTTTTCAGATCCCATATGTTCTTTTGGACATCAGACAAAATGTTTAACTTAAATGTTTAAGAACTCAAGAAAAGTACACTGTTTGAATATTCCTTTTCTTTTTATTATTATTTTGGACCTTTCATTAAAGGGCCATTCACATCGGCAATGATAGCTATATCGAACGAATATAATATGTATAAGATATAAATTAAAATGTTTTTGATTGATACGAAAAAAAAAAAGCCTAAATTAAATCAGAATCAGCTTTATTGGCCAGGTTTGTGTAAACAAACAAGGAATTTGATTCGGTTAATCTTCCCTCTCCAAGTACAACTCTCAGAAATACAGAACAAGAATACAAAAACAGAACAAAATTATAAGAGAGTTAGAACGTTATCAGTTAGAACGTTAGAACATACAGTATATAATTATCTCGCCAGGTGTGAATGGCCCTTAAAGAATGACAAAAACTAGAAACATAGATTCAAGACACCTAAAATGTACAGGAAGAAAGGAAAGCATTGGAAACATAGCATTGGCAACTCATGTTTCATACCTTCTTTGGACCCTTACAGCCTCTCAACGCGTCAACCTCAACTGCCTAGACTGGCAGACACGTGTTTGGACTGGTGCTTCTTGGCAGGTGGTCGCTGCTGCTCCTCCTTGTCCTTTCCAGGTGGTCCTTGTGATTTCCGGTGCTTTACTGGTCTTACATGCACATTCTTTTTTCTGCGCACACCTTCTGGACGCGATAGTCTCTTGGATTTCCCAGGAGTCGGCACAAAACGGTCCTCCCAACTTTTTCTGATCTTATCCTTGGATTTCCCAGGAGGCGGCACAAAACGGTCCTCCCAACTTTTTCTGATCTTATCCTTCGCAGAGCTCTTTTCCAGGGATTGAATAATGGATAGATGGATTGGCATATCACGGACACAATCTGTATAATAGTGAGCTGTTCCATTTAAATCCTTATGATCACTCCATTGGGCTCCATACAGCCTCAAAGTTACATGTTTCCTTTTCTTGCACACACGTGAGGACTTTTGTAATTCTGAAATGTCTGAAGTCCCTGCTAAATTCAGAGCAGTATCTTCTGAAGTAGTAGGTAGGCCTACAACTTCATCCATATGTATTTTATCATCTGCTAGCTCTGTGTCTACGCCAGTGTCTTGGGGATTACTTAATGTCATAGTCTCATTCAGGGGTGAGTGGCTTGAGGGAACCGTGATGTCTGTCAACTTGACTGAATTCCCAAGTTCAGCAAATGATTGTTTTCTTTTTTTGAGGGGCAACGACTGGAGAATGCTGGTGGGGATGCTGCTGCTTTCATGTCCATGACTTGCATGACTTTGTCTTTTAGGCTCCAAACCCTTTACTGTGTCTGGTGAACTTGAGTCCTCCATTACACTGAACTTTCTTTTCCTGATGGCTGCTGATGGAGAGATGGGATGGCTGACTCTAATCCCACAGGAAGACGAGTTAGCAACATGAGTTTCCAGTCCATGTGGCTTTTCTGGCTGATGAGCTGTCTGAACAGAGTCCTTCCTGGAAACCTTTTGATAAATGGACGACCAACGGTTTAGTTTTGGATGACTGTGTTCCTTTTGCATGTGTTGCTGGGGTTCTTGAGCTTCATTTCCCTTCCTTCTATCTATAAGGGGATTAATTGGCTCTTTTCCAGTTGTCTTTGTTAAGTGGCCATCTTGTTTTACTTCTGTACTGTTTGTCTTGTCTTGTTTGGGTTTAAACACATCTTTTATGGAGGCAACGGAGGGTATTTCTTCTTCACCATCTAGTATTGTAATCAGCTCTTGATTTGATGTTTGACTCAGATCTCTGATCGTCTGACAAGTTTGCCCCAAGTTCACCTCAGAATCATCATCATCTTCACTGTCAAGACAAATGGCAGAGGACAGAGCAACAATGTGTACACCATCGTCAGAGTCTTTGCAGAATTCCCCGGACAATGCCTTTAACTCATCCATTGACAGCACTGTTATCTTCATTGACAATATGGGATCATCTGGACTCTTAGGACATTCTGAATGTTCATCAAGAAGAATAGGTGAGGGGGGGTCTTTCTGTGGAGAACTCACAAGGTCCTGATACACATTTTCTGAATCCACCTTTTTTAGTTCATTCACAGATGGCAATTTCATGGACAGTATGTAATCATCTAGGCGACTGAGACAGTCCATGTTTGATGTTTCTACCTCTTTGGAGAGGTTTTCTGACAATTTACAACCATCTTCAGGCGAAACCTCCTTTTGATCCACGTCCTGACAGCTATGATGTGAGATCACAGAATCTTCGGCCACCAACTTCACCTCAGAATAATTAACATTAACGCAAGTCGAAGGTGCTGCAACACCATGCGCCCTGTCAGAGTCTTTGCATGCTTGTGTTGGAAGAGCCTTTAACTCGTCTAATGACAGCAGTATTGTCTTAATTGGTAGCAAAGGGTCATCTGGAGTCTTAGAGCAGTCTTCATCAGACTCATCTGACTGGTCATCAATGATAATAATTGGTGACGGGTCATGTTTCTTCGAACTGATAAGGTTCTGGTCTAAGTTTTTGCCCAGGTTCTGGAGATTACTGAGCAAGCTTCTCTCAAGTGACTTTTCATGGGAATTTTCTAGAAATGACCCATCTGCCAATTCTTTGTCAATGTCCAATGATTCATCACCTAGGTTTCTCCACGATGACGTATCCACGTCCATAGCGTAATCAAAATCAAAACAATTTGTAAGAATGTGGCCCTTGCTTTGCTGTAGCTGATTTAAATCCTTGACATTTATGGAATCAAATATCGTTTTGTCTTCCTCAGTATCAAACTCTGCAGCTTCCTTCAATATATTTGCAAATGTACCTGCTAGTTCTGTCTCAATGTAGTTGTGATAGCTGCCATCCCAATACAGATCAAGTATAGCATGTGCAAAATCAAGTTCATTCTTGTTCATGCTGCTTTCATCTTTTTTTGTTTCTTCTTCTTTCAGTTCCAGGCTTGCCACCAATTTCCTCAACATTCCCAGTCTTAATGCTACTACAGGCACGTCAAAGAAAACATCAGGTTGGCTTAATTCTTCATTATTTTGGTTCTTGTGAGTATCTTCGCTCTCAGGTGACAGATTGATGAGAGAGCCTAAGCTTGGGTAACTGCCATCCTCTGATGATTTTACACTTGTTAATGTCTCCCTCATAGCTGAACAGTCAGTGTCTAATGCCATGATTGCCTCCTCTGTTATGTCTTCAACAGCAAGGGGCTGCAATTCTTTTATTAGCAATGGGAGGTCATCACCACATTTCAGTGGAGTGACGTCTTCACATGTCTTCAGTTTGCCTCCATCTGCAGGTGGCTTTAAGGGAGTTACGACTGCAACTTGTGTCCATGCCATGTGTATGTTGGGAACAATATAGCAATGTGTACTGTTTGTGTTACTGCTCTCGGTGTTGTCTTCCAAGCGGTTATGTTCAGGCAATCGATTCTTGTCTATTGAAGTTGTAGCAGGTCTGTTTGGGTCAAGGTTGTTGTACAACTCTGTGCTTTTTCTGTGCAGGGCCGAGTCAATAGGTGTGTTTTGTTGCTGGACAGATGCACCATAATCTCGACTGCCATTACTGAGGTTTGGAACTCTACCGTCATTTCTGTTTGAATTGTCCACAGAAGTTGGATTGTTCTGATTAGTATGTACGTACCTGGGATATCCCAAGTTGCTCATGTTTTTGGAAATGTCTGACTGTGAGTATGTCCCATAAAGATGACAAGGGGGTAATGCACTCAAACCTGAGGAGACAGGAAGTGAGCTGGTTGAGTTAGTGGAGTAGATAGGCGGAGAAGCTACTGTGGATGAACTGATAGATGATGAGACAGTCATATTTCTCCTTGAACTCTGTCTGTGGTTTACATTATGGACAATGTGGCAGTTTGACTGTGGTCTACTTGAGGATGGCGATGTGGCTTGCATCACATTTTGTCCATTTGTTCCACTAGGAATCCAGCCATTTTGTGTTGGTTGTAATGCATGGCCGTTAGTACTCAATTCACCATTCATTTGGATATGTTGCTGTTGCTGGCTCAGTTTAAACAAGTAGAACTGTAGAATCTTGTTTAGGCATGATGGGCAGCACTGATAGACAAAAGGCATTTGAACATGGCCTTGTTCGCAAGATTGTAATTGACATATCCGAGTTGGGTGAGAAGATTTGTTAACATTGAGATTGTCTGGCCGCATATTCATCCTTTCTGATAAGGCCTGCCAAATCGGAATTAGATGGTATTTAAAACAGCATTTTCTGCTAGCGGGAAATTGAAGTAGAGTGTTAAATAGACCTTGACATCTAGAGTGCTCTAACTGTAATGTCTGGGGCTGGGCTGGGATAGATGATCTGTTGATATTTGGATCAGTGGCCTGAAGTTGGCTACTTAACATTTGTCCTCTGTTCGGTATGACTGTGCCATTCACATTACTTTGTGAGTGATTCTGTATGCCATGTGTTGATTCTGATTGAAGTCGGGATATACTTTGTCCCGAGTAGGTTAGTGGTCTGTTCCTTGGATGCCAGTGTTCTGTTCCTGAAGAGGGCTTGTGTCCAGGTTGTACCATAGTTCCTTGTTGTAACTGTAGTTGGGAGTCCTGATAACTGCCCAGCGGCATGCTACATCCAGAGAAACTGTTACAAGTACACGAAGTTGGGGCTAAAGCTGAATGTAAAAGTGGATGCATACGTTTCGGATTGGATAAGGATGTCCCATAACATCCATTTCCATGGTAACTAGTCTGTGGGGGGCAAATTCCATGCTGCAAGGAATGGTGATGCTGACTGGATCCAAAATTGGCATGCTGGTTTAAATTGGAACTTGGGACTTGGCTTCCACTTAGCTGCGAATTTTCAACAGACAGTCCATAGTTGTGGTTCATAGGGTAGCCGTTGTGTGTTTGATATCGTTGAGTTTCTTGGTAGGATTGAGTAATCATGATGAGTGCCGATCACTGGCAGGTCTACAAGGGAAGTGAAAAAAAGTCTTATGTTTTACACTCTTATTTTTCCTTTTGCGCATCCCCATTATATTTAGCACAAAGGGTCAACACAAAGATCTCCCAAAACAGTTCACTACACTACACACACACACACATCCACACTAGATAACCGAGTTAACACTAGATAACTTAGTGGTTACAGTAGTTCTTTTGTACTGTGACAATTCTTGGCATATATTTGAAAGAAGATCATGTGTAGATGGATATGTAGACTTAAGTCCACTTTAAAATACTTTAAATAGCATTTGCTGCTTAAAGAAAAAAAAAAAACACTTCACCCCTTTCAGATGAGATACAGCCCATCCTATATCCAACTGCCATTCTGGATGTTGCTTCTAGTTGCTGTGCCAAGGTCTTGAATCTTACAAGCATCTATAGGGTCATGTATGAACTTCTGCTGGAAACAGTTAACCCAATCAATGTTTTTAATGACTGTTACCCATGGGAAGATTGAGTGGACACTGACACTCTTCTCAGGTTGAGGTCTATATTCATCTGGAATGCCCTTGGGTTTCTCATGTACTGTTTGTACAACTGTTTCCTGTTTCCTGTTTCTGCTTCCCAAGGTTCTCATTTTCCCCCAGTTCCCTGAGCTTGTCCATGGGTATCATCTCAGTCCGCCGCATAAGGGCAACTTCCTCTTCCAAGAGGTCGACAAGTGGAATGTCCTGTGCAAACTCCCAGCATCCAACCACTCCGAGCATCCAACCATAATATGACTTTGTTTCTATCCTTTCCAACACCCACTCATGCTCACATTTTTTTCCACACTCTCCTTCATATGAGCCCGCTTTTCCTTTGACCATGGTCACGCATGTGCGCCCCGGATTGGTCGTTGCGGGTGAAGTGTTCAAACTTGAAACCTTTCTCCATGGTCCACATTAGTCGTTTGTTCCGTTATCTGCTGTGTATGGGATGAATGCATTTGGACAAAAAAAATAACTATTCAAAAGGGTATGATGACTTTCTATAGGCACTGTACACTACAGACAGAACAGCCAAAACATTCTTCTCGACAAACGCCTTAATCACTGTTTTCTGTTCTGTTACATCATTGTATAAAAACATGATTGGTCGGCTGATCTTCATACGGGCATAGAAGCTTTTCAATGGAACAATGCCAGACCGAATTTGGAGTGCCTTATCATATGACATACAGTACAACTGGAGCCTGTGTAACGGGTGCTAGCTGGTTAGCTATGCTGTAGAACGTTAGTAAACCTCACTCCCCGACGCTTCAAGAGCGCTGTTGGCATGAAAGCTAGTAGCCTGGGCTTTTAGCTGGATTGTTAGCGCGCTCGACTCCCGATCTGAGGTGCTGCTGTCTCGCGGGTTCGAGTCCGGGCGTGTGCAGGGCTGGACCGCGGTAGTTCCACACAAAGCAGGTTACATTGGTGCCGTGACCCGGATCGGGAGTCAGGTTTAGGGGAGTGAGTGTAACGGTGCTAGCTGGTTAGCTATGCTGTAGAACGTTAGTAAACCTCACTCCCCGACGCTTCAAGAGCGCTGCTGGCATGAAAGCTAGTAGCCTGGGCTTTTAGCTGGATTGTTAGCGCGCTCGACTCCCGATCCGAGGTGCTGCTGTCTCGCGGGTTCGAGTCCGGGCGTGTGCAGGGCTGGACCGCGGTAGTTCCACACAACGCAGGTTACACCTGGCTTGGTGAAAATAGCAGGGATCCTATTAGCCATAATACAAATAAGGGCTTGGAGCCAGAGATGAGTGATCAATAGGGGCGGCTGCTCAGCAGGGCCAGAGGTTAGAGGGTGATGAAGACCTAAGCACTACCTAGGCAAATACTGTATGTATTGCCTACTTTGGCAAAGAAGACAAAGGAGATGTTTTCTATTCTGAGTTAACAAACAAGTGATGCGTACTTGAAAGGGGTATAAAAGCTGGACAAATGATGGTGGTGACTGATGGACAGTTGTCCAGCTGCTCGTGACTGCTCTGCTTTCTATGCTTCCGGCTGCTCCAGAAACTCTCCCTATCAGAATTGAGTCAGTTATGTTGGTGGGAAACTGTTTTCTGTTTTCTTTTAACATTAAAGCTACATTGTGCAGTTTTTTGGGTCGATTCTTAGCAAAACCACGTTTTCTTCAAAAAATATGTGCTCATTCATGTGTAATTACATTATGTCCACTAACAAATCAAAGTATTCTCATAAGCGTAGAATGTATTGAGAATACATACTAGTGATTTGTCTGTATGGCGAAAGCCATGTTTCGGCCTCCATATTCAGAATACATTAGGCAAGGAGGAGCATACCTGAAAGCTCTGCCTTTAGCCTCTAGCTCTGCTCTACGTATGTCTCTGACGCTTCTTACAGAGATAGAAGACCACATTAGCGTTATCTTAAACTACATACTGTATGTTGTACAGTTATGTCGAATAACGTTAGCACTGATGAGTTGCTGAACTCTGGTGGAACTGCAACCAAAAATCGGTACAATAGGACTTAACAGGGAGGGGCAAGGCTCTCCGTAGACGGGCTCCAGGTGTAGTAATCGGATCTCTGTCTGACATGGTCAAAACTGCACGAAATTGGAATTGTAGGATCCTTGAAACCCTCTGAATTAGGGCTGGGACAACGCATCGACTTAACCGATTAATTCGACGCAAAAAATACGTCGGTTCAAAATATGCGAATCGACACGTCGTCAAAATCAAAACAAGGTTGGCGGCAACGTGAGTGACTCCTCAGAATTTCAAAAGTGCAAGGCACTGCAGCACGCACTCTTTCCTCTACTGCGTTTCTCTAACTATGGGCCGCGGACGGAGCTGGACGGAGCTGCACCGGTCCGCAATGTAGAGAGACTGCTGGTCTGTGAGGCGTGGAGTGAAATTAGGCTCGGTGCTTCACCTGATAATTTGCTGCGCAATTGATGAAGCAACCGCGGCCCGACAGAAAAAGAAAACAAAAGTTTCAGCAATCAGGAGCAAATACGTGCTAATTCGATGTGAATAAACATACAGCAACACAATTAAGTGTTGGTATGAGCGTTCATTGAATGCATGCATGTGCGTGTTTGCGCGACAGAAACTGAAACTAATCGATAACGTTGGTGGCAAGTTCCGTTCAACCTGCTGTTTAATTATTTAACGACATTTAATAGAACAACGTGGATTCTTGATACAGAGCAGAGTATAGTTCAGTCAAATTTGAATATGGTCAAAAGATTGTAGCCTTAGTCTTTCATCTAAAAATCTCCAGATCAGTGATTTACGCCTATCTGCTCGGCCGTAATACGTAGACTAAAGTTGTTACGTTTTTCCTGAATCCTTACATTCAGAGATTCAAATGGAATTTCATTAAAAAGCATGTCAATTTTGTCTCCATTTGCCTACCAGAGTTTGATGCTTGCACGAGGGAAACATCCCAAAACAATAGCACCCATATTATTGCTGTTGTTTTCAGTATCATGCAACCATGCAAAAGCTATTGTAATTATACTGTATCTTACATTACTAAAGCAGGTCTGATTTTTTCACAAACTTTTTGTGAACAATGTTAGCATTTAAAACATTGACTGCTTTGAAGTGAAAGTACACTTAATACAGCATAATAATAATGATAATAATGATCATCATAATGATGATTTGATGGGGGTATACAGTATGTGTAGGTGGGCCCTATGGCCCCAAAGTCCCAAAGACTTAAAATAAGCCTACTTAACTTGTCATTTTATTGATGACAGTTCAATTTGACAACACTCCCAGTGTTTTCAAGGCATCAAGGTTTTATTGAATGCTACCTCTGACTTAGAATGCATTACTTTGCACTTGCATAGTCTTTCATTTAGGAATTTTAAGAGCAATAAACATACATTGCAATGTTTTATTTCATTCACATATGTAAATCAACATGTATATATTGCAATTAGTCAATTAGTGGGGAGATAATCGATAATCGAATCGAATCGAAATCGAATCGAACTGAAAAAATGAATCGTTAGATTAATCGATGCATCGAAAAAATAATCGCTAGATTAATCGTTTAAAAAATAATCGTTTATCCCAGCCCTACTCTGAATGCATGCAAAGTTTTGTGTAACTTAGGCACACACACATATAAAGATACATGCATACACACACATGCAGGCACACACACATACTCACATACTCACAGTTGTGGAGGGGCAGGGGGGGATGTAGAGGGGCAGGATAAGTGCAAAAAGCATTAAAGTGCATGGGGGGGGGGGGGGGGGGGTAAGAGTAAACTGCAGGGGGTGAATGATGTAAGTGAGTAGTATGCTTTCATTGCTTTGGACAAAGGCGTCTGCTAAATACCGTAAAACTCCAAACAATAGCCCGGGCTTTTATTTTGCCAAATCGCCAAAATGCACCGGCGTGTATTTGAGACAGGCGTCTATATGAGACAGGCGTTTAATTTAGTGGTGTTAGTTGAGTGTAGGTTTATTGTAGGATTAGAAATAACTACCCAATAGCATAAGCAGACAGAAAGCATGACAACAGGAGGTTACCACATTATAGTAGGGTAGGCTACTTTATTTAGCCTATAATTCGAATGTGTTTCACAAATCAGATCATATTAGAACTAGCCTACTATAATAGGCTATGTCTTAAATTATTGGCAGCTTAAAATAACGAAACGATGTGACAGCGGGCTGAACAATTCAAGTTACCATCGAGCCTGTGAACTTGTTGCCCCTGATAATACATCAACAATAAAGAATGAATGCTACCCTGTAAAACAACTGCAATCGTGTGATTAAAAATGATCCTATTAATCGCTATCACCGTGATCCTCAACTAGGCTACAAGTTGATTTGCGAATTCCTCCTCCTCGTCGCTCTCCTCCACTTGCCTGCCTTGCTTGCGCAGCTCCCGACCAGATGCGCAGGGCTCTCCCTCTTTGGAGACAGTTACAGCTCAGCCTTTACGCACCCTCTTTGGATCAACCGAGAAATATCTTGCCGCTGCTTCTCCCGAATTTTGTTAGGCAAATTTGACAACTGTCAGCTTAAATGTCATTTAAATCAAGTCTTTTTCTTTTCCGCCATGGTATTGAGAGAAACGCGGAGAAACGTGGAGAAACGAGAGAAAGTGAAACTAAACAAAGAAAGTTTGTGATAGAATATGTTGTCTAGTGCGCAAATTTAACAAAATGGCATTAATTAAATAATGCAGGACATAGGCCAATGTCGAAAAAAGTTAAGAATTTGGAACTCTATAGCTGGCTTTCACCTCCGCAGTCATGCAATTATAAATTTAGTGTGCGCAATCTGTACCATCGATGATCACCACCACCAGACGATCTGACGGGTATAAGAAGAATAAATACAACTCGAAACAAAAAAAAAAACAGACCAGGCTTCTGTTGGAGACCGGCCTATAACCCCAAATCTGTAGTCACACCGGGCGTTTAAAAGAGACATGCGTCTATTTGGGACTCGGCTATTGTTTGAAGTTTTACGGTAACCAAAACCATAACCATAACCATGTGTGTGTGGGGGGGGGGGAGCACCAAGGGACTGTACATATACACACAGGTACGCACACACTCACACACACACACGAAGACACACACAGTAAACGGGCAGGAATACGCACAGTGCACACACGCAACTGCATGCACACACACATAAACACGTACACTCACGCATGCACGAACACACCCACATGCATGCAACCCCCACACACATAAACACACACACACACACGCACACACACACACACACACACACACCATTACCCACACACATACACACAGACACATAACATATACACACAAATTCAGGCAAGCACACACTCACAAGCGGAAAAACACAGACAGAGAAGCACACATACTGTACACAAAAGCAAGCGTACACATCACATGCACACATTAATTTACATACATAAAAGTTACAGTAGGGGATGGAGTAGGAGATGCAAACAAATTTTGAGCAAGTGTAATTCATTTTCGCGGTGAGAATGTGCAGGACTGAGCGGCGGTCATGTTTGTACCGCTTTGCGGTATGTCTAATTCACCGTATTGCAGTGAAAATAAAACAATGTCTAGACTGAACTGTCAAGCAATACACTAATCCAGCGAAACACGGAAGTAACTCAAAACCGCCATTACTGCGTGACTGGCTGCTAAGAAATTAGCCCGTTGGTTCCATAGGCGGCTGTTGCAGAGGTTAGCTGTCATTAATACACGTCTTAATACCTTATGTTGTTGATAAATTACCTTCATTGGTAAGTTTTGGCACAGTCTGACATCATTGATCCAATGTTCCCTTTCACCTGACATTTTCTTTCATGAGCGGGATCTCTTGTTAGACATTCTCTGACAGGATGCTTTCATTGAAAAGCACAGGCAAGTGTCACTCGTCACACTCACAGGCACGCAGTAATGGCGATATTCAAGATGGCAGCGCCCATAAAGTTCGCGCTGGATTAGTGTATAGAGTGAAGATGATACCAGCTAATACCCCCAATGAGATCTGAGCTACTGATGTCTGTGCTCTGGGTTTTATGCCTCTGGCTGTTTCAGAAGCGCCTCCTTCTCGAGACGTCACCAAAATCTCACTCATCCAATCAGAATCAAGCTGGCTAATTTATTACGATGGTGGAAACCACCTTCTAAATGTGTTATTGTGCCATACTATTATGTAACCTGGGTTTTCCCAATAGCCTACTTTCAAATCAGTTGAGAATACAATCCAAACAACGTATGAACTGCACTGTCAGGCAATGAGGTAAGAGTGGCCTCTGCCCTCAGCTGTCTGTGCTCTGCTTTATGTACTCTCTGCTGCCTCTGGAGCGCCTCCTCCTGACATGTCCCCAAGATATCGCTCAGCCAATCAGAAAAGGGGGCGGGTCAATTTATAATGGAGGGAAGCCCCACCCATTCCCTTCTTTTTAAAATAATGTGTCATTATGTAATGGTTGTTTAAGTATTTTGTCAGAATGTAGGCCCTCCCTCCCAATGGTTTTCCAGGTACTTTCCAACTGGTGTCTTTTTGTGTAGCCTAGCCTACTGAGTTGGCCAGCTGTCACCTTGCCTTTCACCTCTGCCTAAGCACTGAATTCCCCTTCTCCGCTGCCATATATACAAGCAGTGACAGACTTCCCTTTCAACTCTGCCTTATGCATAAACCACATCAGAACTGTTTATAACAACATATGCAAATGTGAAAGTAACAAAAATAAAAGTATCATTTACTGGAATAAACAGGAAAAAACATTTAAAGCAACGCTAAAGAATAGTTGTTCAATCGTAATGTTTCCAAAATAATGTCAGTGGTTCATCAACTCGTAACAGGGTAAACGGCACTTCTGCATTCGCTTCGCCGCCCTCTACCGGCTAACCGCACTAGTTTAAGTTAGGGTAACGGATCTGTAGTTCGATGGAATGATAGCCTACTCAGATTTGACTTGCTTCGATGTCGCAATTACAGCCCTTTTCTATAAGCGAATTAACTAATAATTTCCAGCTATATAGCCTAGTAGCACCAACATGGTTTTCTATCCAACAGAACGATTCAAGCGAATCAAAATGGTCATTAGAGCCCTGTTAATGCGCAATTTTGGTACTGCGCTGGATGTTTTTCCATTAACAGCAAATGAAACATTTCTAGCGAATGTAGGCCTAGGTCAAAGGTAGGCTATAGCGAATGGTGAGCGTCTTTGAATGTACAAGACACAATTCAGATTTTAGCCAGAGAGGGTTAAAGCGGAACTTTGAGAACATTCTGAGCAGGCGTCAAAGTAACTCATCCCTCCAAGCCTTCTCCATAATAATAGCCTATCGATTTAACTCTCGTTAAATCCACCTCTGGCGAGCGAATTAATGTAGGCTATCACAACAAAACCTACGTATGCTAAAGTGCCGTTCACCCTGCTACGATGAACCACCACAATTATTTTGGAAAAAATATTTTAAGGTGCAAAAAGCACTTTAGTGTTGCTTTAAAGCTATAGGTTACACTGAATTATAAATGAAACAGTTGTGACTTACTACACGACGTGACACGACTCCTCCAGTTCGCCTGAATTCTCTGCCTCCCGATATGAGGCTTCTAAAATGTTTCGTTGCGACCCCATCCTCGACTACTTTGCAGCTCAGCCTGGATAGGCTATATGCACGCCTCCCCTACCGTCTTCCCGCCTATGCGCGTTCACGAGATAATTTTCTGCTAGAATAGGCTATTAGATAGGGTGACCAGACGTCCTCTTTTGCTCGGACATGTCCGGACATGTCCTCTTTTGAAATTTCAGAATCGTCCGGGATTTTGTTATTCTAGCCTAACGTGCTTTCACCGAAATTGCATTGCTCTATTTCAATTAGGCTAATCACGCCCTCCCCCTACAGTTCGCTTTGCATTGAATCTCTATCTATGGCTCTGCATTGAATTGAAGTGTAGAGATGGCCTTAGAGCTACCGTCATTGGTCGATATTCTCGGCCTAAACATTTATTTGGTTATTCACCTCATCAGCGCACACTTCCTTGTTTACCACTGGCAACGCGCAAAACTATCCGGCATCTTCAGCCATGCCGAAACGCAAGTGCAAGTTCAGGACAACTAGGACAACATTTCAACTTTAAAAATGTCTCATTTTGTGCAATTAGGTTTTATTTTTTTATTATTATTTTTGTTTTACCATTGTTGTGACTATACTTTACATTGTATAGCCTACAAATGTATAGTTTGTTTTTGCACATTTAAAACTTTCAACTACATGTGTTCAAAATAGCCTTTTGAGGCAGTGTTTTTCTGTTAGTGTTGGGCTAACAGATTTATGTCCTGATAGATTTTGCTTTGGACTTTGGTGGAGTGCTATGTTAAGAGTTAAAAAGTTAAGTTAAAGGTGATTTTTCCACGACAAATGCTTTACACTTTCAGACCAAATCAAGACATCCCCTTTTGTGTTTGATAGTGTCAGATTGTCTATCATTATCTATCATTGTATCTATCTTTGTCTAATCATTGTTAGTGTAATGGCGTCATGAAGCTTATGGTAACATTAATATTGAGAAGGTACAAGGTACAGTAGTTTATATAACAATAATATATGTTAGTCAACAACATTATTTAAAGCCTACTGTAGGTTGCGTAATAGAAAATACACATGTAATTGGACAGTCTTTTCGACTTGAGTACAGTAACTGAGTAAATGTAATGTCTACCTCTGCCAATGAATATGTTACAACCACTGGGGTTTAAACTCGGAAGAGTACACTACAGTGTTTTGCAAAATGCTAAGACAAATTTAGAAAATCAATTAGGCTTGGTATACTTGGTTCTCTCTCTCTCTCTCTCTCTCTTTCTCTCTCTCTCTCACACACACACACACACACACACACACACACACACACACACACACACACACACACACACACACACAAAGTCCTGCCTTTACCAGAAGTCCTGCCTATAGATCAGTGTCTGATTGGCGGCAACTGTTGCCCATAGGCAGTAAAGCTGTTGCCCCTGCAATATGGCTAGTCACTTATGTATCAGGGCAGCCTCTTTCCCACACAAAGTCAAGAAACTTTTTTTTTTTTTTTCAGCTTCAGTACTACACTCTGGGAGGCATGATTTTATGTAGCATTAGCTGCCTTGCTGCTATAGCTTTTGGCAGGGATGGGCAAAAATACATCAACATGTCTTTTAAAGTAGAATATCAAATACCATAATTTTGAGTGTATCAATTTATGTAACTGCAAAATACATTAGCCACACCAAAATAAAATGCTGTATTTTTGTATTCTAAAAGTACTAAAAATACACTTTGCAAACCTTCCATATCTGTTTATTTAATCTATTCCTTCACCAGTACACTGAGTGTATTGATTAAGTGGACAGTGTTAGAGAGCAACAGTTTTTCTCATGCTGTCAACAGATCAAAATATGCTGCCCTGCCTGTGTGATAAATTTCCATTGAAAAGGCCTATATGCACAACTCGTTGCCCTGTTCATCTAAGTTCACATGCTCACCTGGGTGTGCTGGGACTTGTCTGTCACGGCATCTCTCTCTTCGCACGCACACCAAGCATGACCAGATATTGCTGGACAGGTAGAGGCCAACACAGACACATGATACTAAACAAAAAGCACTTAGAAGAGCAGCTCAATAAGCAGGACCATCATGGCAAATGGTGGAGAGCGCACTTAACATATACATGTGAGAGGACTAATGGAAGGGTCCCGTCATGGGAGCTTGAGAAGTTGTCAAAACCTCAAACATATGAATAATTAATTGACAGAACCTGAGATTCACAACTAGATGAAGGTATACCGTAATTTCCAGACTATTAACCGCGGCTTATACATTGATCTTGCAAAATTTCTTCAGCTATGAGGTTAATACAGGGGGGGGGGGGGCAGTTAATATGGTGTTAATATGGTTTAGTTTCTTTTAACTTGCATAAAACACTGTCCTGCGGCTTATACACAATGCGGCTTATATGCAGGAAATTACTGTACCTCATTTTTAATGTAACCTGTGGAAGGAGATTCCACCAATATGATAATTTGACTTTACTCATTAGGGCTCTCATGATTGGCTCGTCAGCATGTCAATCACCTGTTAAGTGGAAGGACCCGGTAACACTTATATTAAGACACATATATTCACCATTAGTTAGCTGCTTACTAACATGTGTATTATTAGCATACTAACCATTTGTTAGTCATTATAAGTCACTAATTAAGTGCCTCCATGCTCAAAAAACAGGTTACAGGTGACAGAATACATAAACTTCTACATATTTGCACAGGATTAACACTACCCAAGGCATTATTTTTTGGACCATTTTACAGAAGGTAAAAGTCGCCGTAATTTCTACTGACATGGCGCATTCGGACGGGACTAAAAACCCCTGGTAATAATTACCTGGTAATAGTTACCCCATCTCCATGTAAAACTAATCCCGTCCGAATAGGACTAGACACCATTTATGTTGCTGCAGTATTACTTTATTTAAAATAAAAAATATAAAATCACAACTGATATGATATTTTTTGTTGATAAAAAATATTTATTAAAAAAAGCAATAAAAAATGACATCATTCAACCTTAACCTGAAGGTTTAACAAAAGGTGAGTCAACAATATGTTGCATAGTATATCACAAATATCAAAATTCTGGGCTACATACTGTAGGAATAAATTTTAACGCTTACATAACTTTCAAGAGTGTGTGTGTGTGTGTGTTCAAACCCGTATGTGTGATAATCTACATTTACTTATTTCCACTTTTAGTCTTTACTGCAGAAATGGAAATGTGCTGGTCGACGTAGCTGAGATGATTTGCGTCTGATATGTCTCCTGTTTCCGGGTCTCCTGCGGTTTCTGTTGAGATAGTGTGGGTCTGGGAGGGAGCTGTTGTTGTCTCAGGGTCAGGCTGGCATCTCCCTTCAGATTAGTGGGGTCAAGTCAGACCTGAAAACATGGCACAGGTGGCGTTCGTTTGGGATACAACCTTGTGGGAAAAACTGTTGTTGTGTTGTTAACTGACTAGCATGGCACAGATGGAAGTCATTAGTCAAGATTGTATAAGAGGTGTAACTTTGTATTGTAACGTCAGACTGCGTTTATTAGCCACACAACGTTCAGTATGTCTCCGGTGCAGTGAACAAAGCTCTCTGAAGAATTCTGACTGACTGCTGACTGCCTGAGACTGTTTGATGAATCCAGAAAACTTCCAAAAAAGTCCAACAGTACCAACCAGGAAAGAAAAAAAAAGTAACATGACAGATAATTTACTACACATCCAGATCTGAGACAAAGCAGAACACAGTTGGCCTCACATCCTGATGCCATTTCAAGTAATCTCATAAGAGGTATCTGGTGAAGAGAGGAGAAAAGAGAACAGTTTGATTAATTTGGAGAGCAATACTTAGGCATATATCAGACATATATCAGACATGTTTCATACTTACTTTCTTTCACTCGTTGTTATTCTTCCTCCAAAGTTCACACTTTCATGTGAATCTGCTGATACCGTTTAATCACATGTAGTCCCATGTCTTGCTTTTCTAGCAGAGACTTTTCTATGGATGTGTTCTTCCTCTCAACTTCCATTCTCACTTCGCCTAGAGTCCAGAACCTGCGTTTACGCTTTCTGCGACCTGACCGGTGCTTCTTGCTGGATGATTGCTGCTGCTCATCCTTGTCCTTTCCAGATAATTCACAGTGATTTACTGGTCTTTCAGGCACATTCTTTTCCCTGTTCTTATCTTCTGAGCTTGACAGTCTCCTGTATTTGCCAGTAGTGGGCACAAAACTGTCCCCCCAACTTTTCCTGATCTTGTCTTTTGCAGATGTGTTGTCGGGGGAATATGAAATATCAAGTAAAGGAGGCAAATTACGATCACAGTTTGAGCGATACTGATTCATTTCATTCGCATCCTTAGAATCTACTTTTTGGGATCCATACAGCTTAAACGTTACACGTTTTCTTTTCCTGTTTGGCGATTCTGGAGTGTCTGCCTGATCCAGAACATTCTCCCCTGAGGTAATAGTGAGGCTTGCATCATAATCTCTGTGCCTTTTTTTGTCTGGTGTCTTCATGTTGTCTGATGTACCAGTGTCTTGGGATTCATTACATTTCTCAGTTACTCTCAGGGGTGAATGGCCTAATGGACAAAGGACATCTATCAACTTTGAATGCTCCCAATCTTCGAGTGGTTCCATTCTACATGTTTTGAAGGGACTGGAGACTGGAGATAGGAGAATGCTGGTGGGGCTGCTGTTTTCATGTCCGTGGCTTGCACTTGACCTTTCAGTCTGCAGTGGACTTGATTCCTTCATTACATCAGAGTTTGTTGTCCTTATGGGGGCAGATGGGGAGATGGGAGAGCTGGCTTTAATCCCGCTGGGTGAGGAGTAAGGGATAAGAATCTCCTGTTCCGGTGACTTGGCTGCTGGATGGGTTGCCAAAGCCTGGGCCTTTTTGCAAGCATTTTGAGATTCATGTTCTAGAGTGTCCTCCTTCCTGCTATCCTTCAGAAGACTAGTTAACCCTTTTGTAGCTGAATTTTCCATGTTGTCATTCTGTTTTTCTGTTCTGCCTGTCCGTATTTCACAATGTTTCAACACTTGCTCGATGGAGGGAAAGGATGGAATCTCCTCTTCAAATGTGGTAATCTTTTCTTGTTTCATCATTTGACTCAAATTTCCAATTGTCTTACAAGTGTGCTCCAAGTCCACCTCAGAATCATCATCCTCACTGTCAATCCAAATGGGAGAAGATGGAGCAACATTGTGTTCACGGTCATCAGAGTCTGCCCATAATTCTTTTGACAATGCCTTAAACTCATCCACTGACAACACTGTTATTTTCATTGACATCAAGGGTTCATCTGGACTCTTCAGGGAGTCTGGGTAAGATTCATATGAATACTCATTGCTAGGTGATGTCAGACCTTTCTGTGGAGAACTAATGAGGTCCTGATGTACATTTTCAGAATCAGCCATATCTTTGTTTTCAGATGACAGAGCAGTTAATTTGATGGACAGCATCGTATCAGCTGGGCTCACTGGACAGTCCTTCTCTGATGTGTCCACCTGTTCACAAATTCTTTCAGACAATGACAGAATGCGTTCTTCAGTCACACTCATCTCATAGTCCAAGTCCCTGCTGTTGTGTCCCGAGTCCACAGAATCTTGTGAGTATGAATTTATTTGAACAGCTGTGCTGGCTGAACCTATTCCGAAACACTGTTCAGAGGTTTGTTTCTCAGACATCTCAGCAATGTTGAATACTGTGTCATTCTGAGTGTCAGCTGCAGCTGATTTTTCATATGAATGTCTATTAAGATTTCTCAAGGACACCGAAAGCTGAGGGGAGACATCATCTTCTTTGTTTTCCTTTTTTGAAACACTTTGTCTATCACTGTTGTTGTTGGCGGGCACTGTCACTTTTTGTCTTAGATCATCTTGACTTTTGCCATGTTTAGTCTGTTCGGCTTTGCCACTGCCGTTTTCACTGTACAAAGAAGATGTGTCTGGTTTTGCCAATGGTGAGGATGGACAGATATCTTCCTTAGACACACTGTCCTCATGGAGAGATGTGGTACCTGGGGCTTGAATACTACTGAGCAAGTTTCTCTCCAGCAACGATCCACAAATTTCTTTTGTAAAATCTTCATCTGCCAATTCTCTGTCAATGTCCAATGACTCATCATTCAAATTTCTCCATGATGACTTATCTAACTCCATTGCTATGTCACAGTCAGAACTATTGGTAATATGGCCC
>NC_085010.1:22632561-22702561 GCF_963854185.1 Sardina pilchardus
TATCTTTGATCTGTGCACTAAAATAAAACCCAAAGTATATCCGTATGTTGCTTAGATTTTTCACAATTAACTCATAAACACAAGGTGGCATTTTGTCTCAACCGTACCCTAATATAATTATATTGAGCACAGTTGAGACAGTAGCATGGTACAGTTGAGACGCCCATTCATGATGCTGGAAGGCTGACTAGCCATTCACTGCAAATGTAGCAAACTTTTTAAAATGTGTAATCTGAGTGTTTCTTTTTATTTTAATCTATTTTTTTTTTAATCTAAATTGGCATCAGATAGACATAAAGCAGGGACAAATGTTTAAAGATGAAAATATCTTTTTTTTCTTGGTTTTATCATGGCTAATTTTCAAATTATGATGTAATCCTTAAAATCTTCATGTTATAAGATATATTCATTAATAATATATAGTTTAAATATCAAAAACATTCATTTTATTGACATTTGTGTTCTATATTGCCTAAATGCCATCATAATATGCACAAATAAACACCATGCAATCCAATGGGATTTTATCCGGGTACAGTTGAGACAAAGTGTCTCATCTGTACCCTTCTGACCATCTTGCACATTTTTCTAAATAATGCAACAACCTTGCATGAAAGGATGTCATGAAATATGTCAGTTTGTAGAGCACAGAATGACCTTTGCAATGATGTAAGAAAAGTATAACAGTCACATTGGAGTAACAAGATATTCACTGTGGAAGGAACATGGTTAAGTGAAATTCTCACTATGGTAAAAATACCACAGTGTCCAAATTTCCCATGATTAAAGAGAACACTAACACACATATGTGTAGCAAAAATCATAGATCAGGCTTGGTTTGCAGGCAAGATATTTAAGGTGTCTCAAAAGTACACATGACCCAACTGTACTCAGTCTACCCTACTTTCTATTTACTTTTGCATAATATTATTACATTTGGCAGTGTGCACTATTCTGAGAGCCCCCTGCTCTTCCATACATAAACATGGAAAACCGGAGGCAGGGAGAGCAGCAAAGCAGCAACCCCCCAAACTTCCAAATTATATGAAACTACCCTACTATAGTACAAATAATACAAAGAAATCAGACAGGCAGTCACACTGCCATTTTCGTCTAGAGGAAGAGTCTGGTGTGCCGGCGATTTGGATTTCAACCTGCAGCTCTTGTGCATTTGCCGGAAGTTCAGACAGGGTTCACCCAGCCTAGAAATAAAGTGCAGACTCCCCAGACTGATGTTAAATCTTAAAAGATTGAGCTCAGTATGGTGATACCCAGACTATCTCGAACCTATATAATGTTCTAACTTTCTGGGGGGGCTTTTGATGTCTGTGCCTATGGAAGCCCATTTCCGCCAGGGATAAAACAAATAAGTTTGTGCTAAGTCAAAATTTTGAGATAAAAAGTCAAATCTTTGAGATAAAAAGTCAAATCTTTGAGATAAAAAGTCACAATTTTGACCATTTACCTCAACATTTTGACTTTTTACCTCAACATTTTGAGATTGACTTAGCATAAACTTATGTTTTATTTCCCTGGCGGAAATGGATTTCCATACTGTGCCCCGGAGCCCACGGCTCATAATCCGTCCATTGCGCTGCAATTATTTTGCGACCCCTCCCGTTGAAAAAAGAAAACAAGAAAATCTGAAGCTATTTCTGAGCAATTAATTCGCTTTCTCACGACATTAAAGATGCGACAGACAATGTCCACTCACGCTTATCTTAAAACCTTCGACATGCGGAGTAAGACAGCTTCACTAGGCGTTATCTAGCTGCAGGCTTCACCAGAAGACTTTCACAGGATTTGGAAAAGATTCTTGAAAGATTAGAGTCATTCAACCAATGCTACAAGATTTATTCTAAAGACTACACTCTTTCAATAATCTTTCCCATGTCTTGACATAAATCTTCTCTGCTGAAAGATTGTTTTAACTGACATCGACACAAGTAGCCTAGTCCAAATATGGTTTGGAGCAACTGTTTACATGGTGTAAAAGTGTACAAGGTTAGGCTACTCCAATGCTTCAACAAAACAGACAATGAATGCCAGGTGGGTGTTTGATAGAGTAGACTAACAATTTACAAGATGCTTTCAGCAATGACAAATTAAAGAGGCTACCGCTAAGAAAACCACAACTGCATGGTCTACTGAGCTATGCCTGGTAAAATGCTGAATTATAAAAAGAAAAAGAAAATACTCACGCATTTCTTCCTATTAATGTTATATCCAGTCCAGAATTCGAATCGTCACAACTTCACTGTTCTTCATAGCTTCCCCGTGTTGTTGTTTTTTTTTTTTTCATGAACTTCAGATAGCGCTACGTTCACCACATCTGGACTGCCGTAGCCTAGGCTACCATCCGACGGCTGGCTCCCGCTGACTGATAAAGTATCCCTGGTACGCACGTGAGCTGTTGCAGAACCAATGGGTGGAGCCTACTTACAAGTGAGCAATAGGCATCGTGTGAGGTGGAGCTAGCGATGTGACGATTGTAGTGGAAGCATGGCAAAATCAAGGAATGAATGCCTTTATTGAATACAATGAAATTCATAGAGCCAATAGTAAAGTGTGTCATCAACACATACACGTATACAATGAATGGCTTTATTGAATTGCACTGAATTTGCAATTCAATAGAATGATATTCACAGAGCCACTCGAGTGCACCAACACAACTATATACAATCCATCCTTCAATAAAGGTCTTTTTGGTGCAAAATACAGGTTTTGCATGCGCAAATGTGTAATTGTAAACTTGAAGTTGTACATATTTGTTTATACCTTGTTAAACACAAAATAGGGACTACTGTTCACAAATCCTGCAAATGCTCAATGATCATGGCGATCTATAGAATTTTATGAATGAGAAAATATTTCACAAATGCTTGAAAGTTGTGTTGAAAAGTGTTGAAAGTTGTGTTGCACAGGATAGGATTTGTGTAGCCTACTTGTTTCAAAGATTTGTGAACAGCCCCTATTTTGTGTTAACAAGGTATATAAAAAAACATGTAAAACTTCAAGTTTACGGTTGCAAATTTGTGACTGGTGTGCGCATGCGAAATCTGCAGTTAAATGTAGACTACTCGCGACTTTTGCACCAAATATTAAATATACCTTCATACTAACATTCATTGCAAACATTCTCACATCTCCATCTGCAAGCACGTGTGATAAATAATAAAAGCATTGCAGTCATGGGTGTACAACAGCTGCCTCAACACACAGCCCTGGGGGAAGCCGTATAGCACCCTCCTCGCACCCTCCTGCACTGTGAGTGGGGTTTGGGGAGCAGGCGAGGGCAGCACACCCGATGTTGGACTCTTGACTTGAAGCGAGCAAAGAAACAGTTGAGTTCGTGTGCTAGCGTGGTATCTGAGTTGCTGCCCTTGTAGTTTGTAACTCTTTACTCCCTGCCATGCCCACCGTGGGTCGTTGTCTGTGAAGTGGTTTTCTATTTGTCTTTTACAGTCCTGTTTCGCCTCCCTGATGGCCCTTTTCAGGTCAGCTCTAGCTGAGATGTACCTGGCTGTGTCTCCGGTCCTGAATGCATACTGACTTTTCTTATTTATGAGACATGGATATGGAAACTCAAGATGGAAGACCTATTTACTGTTTACTTAACATATAATGTCTACTGTTAACTGCTAGAATAACATGGAAGTGGATAAATGTATGCAGAAGTGGGCTGTGGAATAAAAAAACTTTCTTGGCAGAGTCATCTTGAGGTTACAATCAAGACCAGACAGGTGGATCAGGATCACAAATGAAATGATTTATTGTAGACGGTAAAATAGCAGATACAAAGGAAATGGCAGAAAATGTTTCCACAGTGGACTGCAGAGGTTAATAAATAGGTGGATTGCCCTAATGTGGGACATTTTTTTGCTATTTGGATTTATGTGGTAGGCTATATTGGGCTGCAATGTGAAGGCAAGACATTAAATCCACATCCAGCTTTGATCACAGGACCCTACAGATTTGGCTTTCCCATAGTTTCACTCACATTCATTAGTTTGGGGAAGAGCAACACCCACTGGAGCTTAGGTGTCCCACACTAGTACAATTTAGCATATAGCTCAAGGAAGAGAACCGACTCAGGTATTCACGAAGATCCAAGTCTAGTTGCTCTGTGGATCTATCTGATGTAAAGGTGTATCGCATCAGGTGTATGTGGTCATATGGTTGTGTCCGGTTTGGTCTGAACTAGGAAACACCTGTCACATGACATCAATTACATCTGTCATGTGACAGGTGTTCCCAGTTCAGACCAAAGCAGACACAACGTCACACAGGGGGCCTATACGAAGAAGGCCTCTGCCTGCAAATCTGTAACGTAAGAAGATAGAATGTCACATTCCAATCTAGCTGTGGCACCCTGAGGCTTTCCTGGGGTGCAGCCCATAATTGCATTAACTTTTAATCAGCCTCTTGTATAGGGTTGCTCTCACTTCAGGAACAAGTGAAATATGTCAATAATAATAAAACTGATATCATAAAAACAAATATGGGTTGTAAGCAACAGTAACAAAAAGGACAAAAGTAGTTATAAGATCTGAGTGACTGGACAATCCTCAGCGTTGTCCAGAAAGAGTGTCTGGAACATGTGGTTGTAGAACTGTGGGTGGTACTTGCACGCGCGCTCACAGTCGGGGTTAAAGTTCACCTCCAGAATCTGTGGTCTCATTATACGCTCACCTGAGGAGGTTAACAGAAATAGGCAGAAACAAATGAGAACATGTCATTATAGGCCATTATATTTGCATGGAAAGAGAAGCAGATAGAATAGAAAAGAATAGAATATATACTTTTTTGATCCCGTGAGGGAAATTCAGCTCTCTGCATTTAACCCAATTTAACCAAATTAGTGGACACACAGTGAACACCGTGGACTGGTCGGGAATCGAACCGGCAACCCTCAAGATACAAACCCGAAGCCCTAACCAGTAGGCCACGGCTGCCCTAATAGAGATGGATGGAGATGGATACTGTGAAAACATGGGACCTAATATGTAATTCTTCAGAAACTCTGGTACAGCAAGATTCTCAGCACATCCATTGAGTGAAACAAACAAACAAACAAAAAATCTAAACGTTAATGTCAACTATGTGTATTGATAATTAGGGCCTGAATACCAGAGGTCCAGACTACAGATATGCATGTTATCATGAAAAGTGAGAGAAGGCAATTACGAAAGTATTGTAGAAATGTTGATGCAATGAATTTAAAACTGAGGTATTCTGACTGTATTCTTACATGTTCTCATTTACTGTGTGCTTGTACAGTATGTGACATGTGGTATGCAGAAGGGTTCTCCCTTGTGCACAACCTTGTTGTTGGGGCCCCAAGTCAACAACAACTTACAGATTTACTAGTCTAGAAATCTCAGGTTGCAGTCACAACATGGGCCTGGCAGATACCAATGAGCTGTTTACGCCATAGTCACAGCACTCATTTTTGGTCATGTCTGGTTTTGTTTCACAATCTAGGATTTCCAAGGTTTTAGTATAATAGTTTTTTCTTCGGAACATAGCCTTGAGACCGATCGAACAATGGCGAATCAGATGTGGTTATTTGTTTAGAAGTGGATGCACCATTGAAAGGTCGCCATAAGATCAGGTCAGTCACGGGACCGTACAAAAAACAGGCCTTTGTTGTATGCAACCTGATAGGCCTGGCCAATTAGATTGATAGCCCACATTGTTTTTATGAAATACAGCAAAACCATCCACCAATATAATGAACTGATCACATTCTAATTCTAAATTCTGGATCTCAACATCCAGACGGTTTGGCTTCAAAGGGTCACTGGCATTTTTCCACCACACAGACTTCTAGAATCTGCAGTTTATCTGTTTGAGACTGAGCCTGTTTATTTTGTTTTATCCCCTACAATATAATCATCTGTAGGAAGACATTTTAACCCTAAGGAGATGTGTGTGAAGAACCATATACTGTATGTGTAAGATCTATATTTGCTCATCTATTCTTTTGGTCTTGTTTTGGGAGCAAGTTAACTATTGGAAATGTATGAGTAGTAGACTGAAGCTGAAAAGATAATTTGCATCTGACATCTGTGGTATTGCCTTTCAAATGTGTTTTGGAATACATGCTGTTTCTGTTGAGATAGTGTGGGCCTTGAGAGGGAGCCATCATCTTAACTGAGAAGGCGGGCGCCTTCCTTGTAATCTATAGGGGTCAGGCCAAGGCCTAGAGAAATACCTAAGATGTCGGTCGTTAAGGGATACAGCCTTGTGTGGTTAGTGCTGGCAAGTTGGGTGATGTGGTCATTGAATGATTTACATACCACAAATAGAGAGGTCATTTTTGCCAAGCTGTATAAGAAGTGTAACTTTGTATTGTATCGTAAGACTGTGCCTGGTAGCAACAAGGCGTAGGTCGCCGGTTCCGTGAGTAAAGATCTCTGAGATTTCTTACTGACTGCTGACTCTGCCTATAGACCTCTTGAACGAATCCAGAATTTTGCACAACACGTCTAATTACCGATCTAGATCCAACCATCAAGCTTTATTGAGAACGTCTTTGATACAGTCATTAATACCAAAACACAACGCAACATTTTCCTGGGGAAACCAGAAGATCCAACACTAGTATTCAGCAATATATTACATTATCCGCAGGAGCACAGAAGTCTTGTAAGTTATTAGATGCATTACCTTGCTCAGTTTTGTCCCATTTCAGCATCAGGTCGATGGCATAGATGGCTCTGGATGAGGGGTAGTCGGCTATGCCATAAGGGGCAGGTCGGGAGCTAGCAGCCTGGAACAGCTCACCAAAGGCCACAAAAATATCTGCCTGTGGATTTGAGAATACAGCCAATTACACACACACACACACACACACACACACACACACACCCACACACACACACACACACACACACACACACACACACACACAGAAAACTTAGATGACCAAGGGGCACAAAATAATGTATCTATCTGAGGGTTTAACACAAAAAAATAATCTTAACAAGACCCTATACCTCTGATATACATAATACACTATAATTAAGGTCTCTGCTTAGTGATGCAAATGCTAAATCACTGAGTGAGGTCTTAATTTATATAATACGTTTTTCAAAACAGGACAATACCAAAGCAAAAGTAAAGTAAGTAGAAGGATTTAAAGAGAAATTACAAAAACAGATGAACAAAAGGAATTTCAATTTTGAATAAATTATATAAAATAAGCAAATAGGTACCGGTAAATGTAAAACTAGCAAGATATAGATAAATAAAGAGGATGAACTTAACAAATAAATAGCATTTACATCTAAAGGGCACTTTACACGGAAACGAAAACGGGTTAAAAAAACAAAACATTTTTGCAGATGCCCTATATCGTTTATATGGTAATGGCGTTTTGGGGGGTTGAAAACGCAAAAAAGTGAAACCACCCTCTACGACAGAGAGAGGTATCAACTTAAGAAAAAAACAGGCAGTCTCAAGCTCAAGCTGAGATAAAAGACAGAGAAAAGTTAATTGATTTTGAACAGGCACAGTGGGGTATAGGAGATAATGAGTGACAGAAGACTGGGTCTATTGACAAAGCCCGGTCATATGAGCGGGGCACTGCCATCAATCGTGAGGGTGACTTGTGAGGTGACCTAAGCCCTTTTCACACCCGGATCACCTTCACGCTCTTCCAGACAGACAGACAGACACACACAGACAGACACACACAGACACACACACACACAGGCACAGACACAGACACAGACACAGACACAGACACAGACACAGACACAGACACAGACACAGACACAGACACACTCACACTCACACTCACACTCACACTCACACTCACACACACACAGGAGTATGTGCTTTGTTAAACAAGATTAGAGATAAGATAAGAGAACTGAGGCGAACCGAGGGAGAATCCAGGGAAATGCAGCTGGGTATAGTACGCAAATTCATCATGACATGAACTGCTAGCATGACACAGTACCTATAGCTTCATTGCGTAATAAAATAACATGACAGCAGCCAGCAGAGGCTTGGTGAAGGTGCTAGACCACTGGATATAAAACCCACAAACACAAACCAGTTGGACTACATTCAGGACAGCAGGCTTGCTTTTAACGGAAATATGCATTAAAAAAGGGGAAAGGAGGGAGAAGCAGATTTAACACTAGTACTGCCAAGAATTCCAAAATTACTGGAACTGTGTGGTGTTTTTTCCGAGTCACAGGATGCATTCATGGTTCATAAGCTTCAGTGTTGGGCCTACTGCACTCGCTGTAGGGCTCCTGTGTCTGCCTCTTTGCTGCAAGCGCCCTTGGGCCTCTGTATGTGCTGCACACGTTTTGGGCCGACTTGATTTAGTGTATAAATAAATCAGGACAGCAGTATGGGGTAAACGCCACACTACAGTAATTACGCGCATATGAGCCGCATTGTGTATAAGCCGCAAGTTAAAAGAAACGAAACCATATTAATACCATATTAACTGTCCCCCTGTATTAACCTCATAGCTGAAGAAATTTAGCAAAATCAATGTATAAGCTGCGGCTAATAGTCGGGAAATTACGGTAGGCTCCTCCACACGATCGAGGAAGGACAATGGAAGGCAGACCATCCTAGGCATCGGACAAACTCTCCTCAGACCTAATTCTAAAGAATAAAGACCGCTCTGCTACACCACACATCATAGACATGACAAGAAGAGAGTTGTAATCAGCCTTAACGGACACGTAAAAAGCAGGGAAACAGAAAAAAACACAAGAATTCCTAGACTTTTTTTCTGTTTGCATTATATCATTATCTTGAATTTCCCCTTGGGGATCAATAAAGTATCTATCTATCTATTTTATCTCCCTCAACAATGGAATTCTCTTCTCTGATTGGCTGATGGGGTGGCCATTAACTTCGTATAACCTGCTACCTTTGAAGTAGTTCCCGTATCACACTTGAATATTAATTCGCCAAACTCGTTGCGAAGTTTAAATGAACTGTCACGTTGCATCCAAGCTGAAATACAGACGTGCAGAACCATAGTAACATTGTAGCATATGACGGAGGTGGATTGTAGCTAGTTGGATGCCATTTAGGCTAGCGATCTTTCAAAGATAAAGTTAATCAGAATCCTGGGATATGCCCGCTTGACAACGGGAGAGATAGAACTAACGACTGGCTTTTGGCCGTAGCAACCAGCCATTTAGAACTAACGACTGGCTTTTGGCCATAGCAACCATCCATTTAGAACTAGTAACGGCAGTTTTGTCCTGCAAGTAGAAAGTTGATATGTGGCGGAAAAGTAGTCCCACAGTCAAGACAGTTTTAGCGATGTTAACGGACGCAACGGTGGAATAAAACTATGTTCTAAATATACAGGTTATGAATACAAACGGGAGATAAGCGGGATAACGGCCTTCGAGGTCGACCGGTTCGATGGAAATAATGGCACGGCGGAGGTAACTCCGTCTCCGTGCTTCGCACGTCGCCGGAGTTCTAGACCTCCACCTAGCCATTATTTCCATCGAACCGGTCACCTCGTCGGCCGTTATCCCTTACATAATGGACCTGCTGATTGCACCGAAAAAATGTCAAAAAACAAACAAAAAAACAAACAAACAAACAAACAAAATAGCAGTCAAAATGACCCCACATGGCTTTTCTAGGATTAAGAGGTAATGACTCAGTAGACCTTGGGAGAGGCATATTCCCTATACTTACACACATCAAGCACCGCAATGTCTTCCCTCTTATCAAAGACGTATAGGCGAAACAAATCAAAGATGCATTGAAATGTGTGTTAAACATTTATGTTTTGTACCTCAACTTGTTTCCAGGGATATTGTGGGTACTGCTTTTCAAACATGGGAATGAACTCATCATAATGAACCTATAAAGGAGAAGCAGGGGTTTGGGTATTACAACATGAACCCCATAACCACCCTTCACCACATTTCAGATCAAAGCACCTCACAAGTGTTATACGGCATCTACATAACAACATATGGATAACTGTTACAATTAACATGTATTAGAAATATGTGGATAGTTGTAATACACTGCAACACACACTTGTCCTTGTTACCAGAAATATCAGTGTCAATTTCCTATCATTGTGGCCCCTCTGTGTCAAGCTTGGATGCATCTCGTTTGTACCTAATTTAGTCTCACTAACCCCAGACACCATAAAGGCAGCCAGGCAGGCAGGCAGGAAGGCATATTCATTAGTTCACAGGCCAGGGTGCCATAGCCAGCTTTGGAACGAGGCTTCTCTGAGACCTACATATCAATAGGCTCTCTGTGTGTTCTGCTCTCTCTGGTCTGTCCCAGACAGGGCTGGCTCTATTTGGCTCTATGCCCTAGGCACCATACCCCATGTCTCCCAAAGAGGTTGACTGATGTGGCAAAGTGAAAAAGGGGCACCACAGAGATATCTATCACATGATGCTGAGCTGACCACCCCCTTCATCAAGACATGGTGTTGATCAACCCCTGGCCATTGCGAGTGTCTATTTGATGCAATTTTGTCAATTGATCAATTGAAATCAATTTGTGGGGATGCCATTTTACATTCTCATTTTCACCCGTGTTATGTGCAAAACAACTCTAACTAAGCATAACTAAAAGGGCATCTTAACGGCTATCACTGATATCATTTTACTTAAAAACTACAACATATTCATTTTGTGAGGACACTTAATTATTCATAAATATGACTTAATGGGAAATTGATGGGACCCAAACTACTGGAAATCATATCTGTGAATTCCACAGGTCCTTAAAGATAATGAGGCATCTTACCTGTTTTAGCACAACTCCCTCAGCATAGTTCATAACTGTGAAGTGCTTCTGATAGTCATCAAAGGTGTCGAGGGAGAATGGTCTGAAGAGCAGTGGAGGAGGAGGGTGGGGGAGGGAAAGAGAGAGGAGACAGAGAAGAACAGTTGCAGAGGAGGGGTGGGGGAGGGAAAGAGAGAGGAGAGACAGAACAGAACAGAGGAGGGGTGGGGGAGGTGTAGACAGAACCAGGCAGTAGGAGGAAGAGAGATAGAGTGGAGTGAAATCAAGGAGAAATAAGAGTGTTATTGCATGCCTTGTACTTTCCATAGAAGTTGTATAAATATAGTGGGGAGAATAAGTATTTGAACCCATGCTTAAGTTGACTAAAAAGATGAATAAAAAATATTTTTAAAGAAAATTATCTTAATGCCGTAATTTAAAAAATAGTGAAAATCCATCCTTTAAGGACATGTCGTGGAAAATTGTTCCACTATGCGAATCCAATTATCACTAATTAATACTAATTATCACTAATTATCACTTAACTATATACTAAATACTAAATAGCACTCTGGAACAAAGCGTCCGTAGGAGACAATGCAGACAGGAGACTTCTGGTAGACTGTTGATTCTTTATTCCCAATATTGCAATGATAGTACAGCGAAAACAAAGTTTCAGGCTGACAGTCAAGACAATAGAGGGAAAGTGAGGTGTCGTCCGCTGGGGTACCTGATGAACGTCCTACCTGGGATGGCGGGGGTCTAATCTTATATACCTGAAGCACATTTCTTGGTGTCCCCGCTCGCATCACCCCATATTCTTTTAGAATTTATTTGTTGAAATAAGAATAGAGATTATGAACATTACTTGTTGGCAAAGCGGAGCCAGAAGACTTTGTAGGCATATAGACGGAGGGGGTTGACCGAGCGCAGCAGCACCATGTAGCGAATGTCCATCTTGACCAATCCTATATCCTCTCTGTCAAACAAGACAGGATCCTCCAGATATTTACACACCACCTGATAAAACAAGGGTTGGAGGAGTGGGAGAAATACAGATGATGAGAAAAAATAGACAATCGTGACCACGGTGGACAACAACGACTGAATAATTCTGTATAAATAATATGTGATCTATTTAATACGTGTGCCTACAGAGGCACTGATGTCCACCATGGTAGGGGTGTTAAATGTTTGGTTTTGCAAGTGTTGCTAGTGTCGTCTGCAAGTGTCGTCACCAGGGTGGGAATTTCGCCATTTTAGGGGCAAGGCCATTTGGCCTTCACCTTCTTTCTTTTTTTTAGGGGCACCAAGGCCACATGATAGGGCACAAAGGCCACTGAGTAAAATTCGATGATTTTACATTTCAGGGTTATCTCGACACAAATACATAGACCCGCTAGCCACTGTAGGCTTTGAGAAACACTAACACAGCCTCAAACTTCTTTAAGTTGAGGCCGATTCATGGCAGACTTTGGGGTCATAGGGCCCATCTACACATACCTCACCCCGCCCCCCATCAAATCATCATTATGATTATCATATCACAAGTATTATGCTATATTGTTAGACATGCACTTTCACTTCAAAGCAGTCAATGTTTGTGCCAGAATTGTTTACAAAAAGTTTGTGAAAACTATGCACATCAGGGGTGTGCTTTACTAAAGATAGGCTGGTGACAGGAAGGACAGCCACACACACTCACTGTCCAGTCGACGACGACGAAAACAATGCCTACCTTAGGGGTGCTCTCTCTCTGTCTGATGATGTAGTTGAGGTTGTTGGTTATGTGGGTGTCGAGTCCACGGGCCAGATTCCAGGGCTTGCATATCCAATGGTTATCCTCTCCTCTACGCAAGACATAGGTGAGTCGTGTTTTTTTTATTATCATTATTTTCAAAGTACATTTTTAAAAGTTTTACAGAAATAAAACTCGACACAATACTGAAATAAAAATAAGCAATAATACAATTTGGCTACTTTGCTGTTATACATTATAGGTGATTCATAGTTATCTATTGTAGGATTTATGCTAGTCTTACAGGTATAGGGATTTTTTTACTTCCAAACAGAGTACCAGACGATGTGTGATAGAGGTGTGCACTACTACTGAATTTGTGATAGAAAAATGTTTAAGAGAGAATGCACATAACACATTGACTTGCCATTTCAATATGAAGAATTTGAAAGAAGAAAGAAGAATGGAAGAATCTCTCTCTCTCTTGCTCTCTCTCTCTGTATGAACATAATGTGTGTGTGTGTGTGTGTACGCACCTACATGTGTGTGTGCATGCTTTACTCAACCCACCTCTCCTTTCTCTGCTGGTAGTGACTGACAAACTGAGGCAATTCTGTCTGAAGGTTAAAGGTCTTCGGGATCCATTGGGCTCCCTCATCCCCCTGTGCACGTCGTGACACGGATGCTAGGCAGTCCTTCGTGGTGACCACCGCTTCACACGGGAACTGGTTTAAAAGGACGCGAGGCCTCTCTTCACTCAGCTTGCTATGGTTACATAAAGATAAACAGAAGTTCAGCTGAAATCAATTTCCAAGTTAGTGCATTTATCATTTGTCATTTATCATCCACAATTAGAGAAATGTGCATTTTAATGTTTTATTACCTCCGCCAAGGAGGTTATGTTTTCATCGGGGTTTGTATGTTTGTTTGTTTGTTTGTTTGTCTGTTTGTTAGCAAGATAACTCAAAAAGTTATGGATGGATTTTGAAACATAAATTTTTGGGAGTGATCCGGATCACCGTCTGGATCCAGGAGGCGGTTATGTTTTCGCTTGGTGGAGGTCGGGTGTTTTCGTCCTGTGTTAAAAAAAAAATACTAAAGCAAAGAGAGTTTATGCAGTTCATGTGCAGACCCAATTAGGGGTTGCCAGAGCTGGCAGGGCCGCACAGTGTTAACTGGACTAAGGTTGTGAGGTTACCGAAATTATATTTGCGCACATTAAATGTATAAAATCCCAATAATACACCCAGTTGGAACCTTGTGTAATACAAATTAAAACATATTTTGTTCCACATATTAATTCAAATTCAGGAAGCTATTCTGACCTCTGAACTTGCGTAACCTTCAGGTTGGGCTAGGCTAGGCTAGGCATTGGCAATTCATCCCTGCACTCCGATTGTTGAACAACGGAGTATGTTGGGTAGGAGTTTGGGTAGCGGGCCCTGGCTTGTCTTTGACACAGGCAAGGAGGGCTTCAAGGAAAAGAGGGTGGGAAACACTGATTTAAAGTGTGTGGCAAAACATAATCACGGGGACCATAGGTTCTGCAATAAATTGTGAAAGGTGGAAAAAGAGTATGTCAGCTGTTGAAAATGATGTCTGCTTGGCAACAACAAGCGTACAAATGTCTATTGTATGTAAGAAGTATGAGGTCTTAAGCCATGAGAGAATGTGTGGCAAAGTATAGTCATGCTCTGCTTGTGGAAACATTATAAAAGGAAGCACTCATGCATAACTCATCAGAGTCAGGTGCGATCCATTTTGTGTTTTTATCATTCTCTCTTTGCAAAGATAATACAATTGTTTGTCATTTTAGATCACTGGTTCCTGTCTTTATTTGCAGAAAAACAAAAACATTCAAAAATATCTAACAGTGAGTGAGACAAAAAAAAGGAGGAATTTCATCACCAAACGCTAGCTATACCAGGGCAAAATAGTCATTTATGAACTGTTACTTTATCTAAAAATGAGGAAAAACTGCTGTGCTTTATGTTAGATCGTATGTGTTTTTTGTATCCATTGAGTTGGATCGAAGTTGCGTTGAAATAAAACTTGATGTAAGTAATTTATTACAAATGATACAATGATAAAAGCAAAGAAATAATTATTTCTGTCACTGTGTCACGTCTCAAAAATCTACTAGTTTGTAGTCAGGAAATGTCCCTGAGACACAAACAATTATACTAAGTAAAAAGGGTCAATCTGTCATGTGTCAGATATCCCCATTTGTACCAAATCAAACCCAATGATAAGTGGGTGACCCAATGACCCATGAATAATGTGACCCATGACCCAGAACACAGAGAGCCTGTGCTGATAATATCAGTTATACCAAAGGCCTGATTTGTGCATCGGTTAGGCCAGGGGTCGGCAACCTGCGGCTCCAGAGCCGCATGCGGCTCTTTAGCGCCTTCCTGGTGGCTCCCTGGATCGTCTCCAAAAATGTATGAAAATGAATGGGGGATTTTTGTTCGTTTGTTTTAATATGGTTTCTGTATGAGGACAAACATTCTTAACGTTTTCCAATGTTGTAAAAATGTGCATAATACATATTAGAGTTCAACATTTCTGTCAACGAAGATTTGATAGCCTGCGACACACGTTTCAGGGCGGCGCCGTGGCAGGTGGCTGTATGATTGTAAACAAACGCGCGGGAGTGTCAGCATGGGCCATGTCATGACATGGATCCCAAAGGGAAAAAGAGAAAGATAGCCGATGAGATCAGAGAATTTAAGGCAGAATGGACCGAATCATTTGCTTTCATTGCCATTGCGGAAGGATTGCCTGCATGTTTGCTTTGTAATGAGAAGTTGGCGAACAACAGAAAGAGAACGACATTTAGAAAGACATTTTCAGGGAAGGCATGCTACATTTGCAGCCGACTACCCAGTTGGGACTGAGAGAAAAAGTGCGATTGCAGTAGCCTACTTCTGGAGAAATTTTGTTGCAACCTGATAGATATTAAAACGTGGAAAACAACGGTTCACGGATGGTGATTACACGAAGTTGAACTTAAAGCACCATACAGCGGAGTAGTCACGTGGTGTGTCATTCTCTCCGAGATGCGCTGCAGGGAAAAACATCATGAAAGCTCATTATGTAGCCTTGTTGTAGCCTACTTCGTTTTGTCATTTTGATAATAGGCTAATGTAGATAATATACACTTACAGCCTGTGTTGCCTTCATATAAGGCTTACATAAGGCTTTTCATTTTTTGCGGCTCCAGACAGATTTATTTTTTGTTTTTTGGTCCAAAATGGCTCTTTGAACATTTTGGGTTGCCGACCCCTGGGTTAGGCTATGTACTATGTAGCATGGATTGAGTACGTAGTTACGAACAGTACAAGTCAGTCATTCTGTCATGTGTCAGATATGCCCATTTGTACCAAATCAAACCCAATGATAAGTGGGTGACCCAATGACCCATGAATAATGTGACCCATGACCCAGAACACAGAGAGCCTGTGCTGATAATATCAGTTATACCAAAGGCCTGATTTGTGCATCGGTTATGTACCATGTAGCATGGATTGAGTACGTAGTTACGAACAGTACAAGTCATTCAGTCATTTTGGTAATGCATGGGCTAAGGATTGAGCTGTGAGCAAGACAAAAGCACAGCTTTTTGTATGTGGGTGCAGATGACTTGATCCTTGATGTTTATGTGTGTGTGTGACACAGTAGGGTGTGCTAGGCACTTTGAGGGGGAAGGTGTTATGCAATCTCAGCGTTGTCTTTGTGGCCCTGTTCACACCTTAAATGGCTCACTGGGGTGGTGAAATGACACACACTTGACCCGAGACCAGGGCTCCAGACTGTGATCAGAGGTGAAGCAAATAGCCCTACTTTATCAGAAGTCCCTTTCTCACATGACTTCTAGAAGTCACCCGGACATATTTACCCGGGTAGAGGCACGACACGGACGGTTCCCACATGAGCCTTATGTCCGAGTGAGATACGGGTAATTGTGTTCACACTAGACCCGAGTAGGTGCCGCGAGGGCTGGGGCAATGTCAGCACTTGCAGGGGGAGGGAGATGACGCTAAATAAGTGCGTTGTTCAATTGTTTTGCCTGGATGATGCGAACTTACATCAGATCCAAAACATCATGAAACAACAGGACAAGTAGCCTAGTTAGCTCGCTAGTCAGCGGGAGCTAGCATAGAGAAAAAAATACAGGAAATATTCAAGGGTAATAATGTCAATGTCATGTCAACAATGCGTATACCTTTTGAAATCCACATTAACAGTAATATCAAAGTCAAGCTGACTAAAGTGCGATTGAAACATAACCTGTAATCATGCTATGAAAAACAAAACCTTGCTTGAGGATAAAATATATTCTTGATATGAAAGTATTCATTCCATAAATATGAACATGGTCTGAGTATAATTACGCTTGGGATATAATCTGCTATGAAATATTCTCCTGGTTGGAAAATTATCCTATTCAAGTTAGAAATGTCGCTTGCAACATACCATAATTTCCCGACTATTAGCTTATGCACTGATTTTGCAACATTTCTTCAGCTAGGTTAATACAGGGGGGCAGTTAATATGGCATTAATATGGTATTGTTTCTTTTACCTTGCATAAAACACTGTCCTGCAGCTTATATGCGGGAAATTACTGTAATCATGTTTAAGTAGAAATGTATGGACAAAGCGTTTGTGTAACCAAGGGCCAGAACATGAAATGTGTTATCAAAATGCTTGTGTGAACAACTGTAATTAGAGTGCTACACGGAAGTTAAGGATGATTGAAGCAGAAAACTAACAACGCATGACAGCAACCCCGGAGGTGATACTTAGAAAAACCTGCATGAGACTGTTAACAAGAAAACAAGTGAACATCCTGTTAGGGGTCCTTTGAGGTCAAACCACAAGGCTTTCTTATAAATAAAACTCTCTATCCCTCAAAGCCAAACTCTGTTTTTCAACTTTAACCTTATATTTGGAAGATTCTTTTAAGATGGGTCTCTGTCTAGAGATCTTGAGGATACGACTACAATGACAGACATACAGTATGCCATAGGTGACTGAAATAAAATGGTGAGCTACTTATTTGTGATGTTGTGAAGGGTCCTAGAGTGTTTTTATTTTCCTTTTCGGTGAGAGGCATAAACTCTATTTCCATGTGATCTGGTACTGCGATAATACTCTGGGTGTATACCCATCGAGAAGAGCACGTTGTTGATGAGTTTGTGCAACTTCTATGATGATATTGAATTAGATCACTATGAAGTGAAACGTGAAACTGTGAAACCCATGGAAAATAGAGATAAAACGGCTTGCAAATTCCAAGATAAAGTAAAGTAATCAATTTAGGATTTTTGTCAGGTCTTAAGAAACTACATGCTGTTATTTGCACAACACTGTCACATCTACAGATGAAGCCAGGTGTGTTTTCCAATGTAATGTAACTAAAAAAGACTATAAGAGACCATATGAGCAGCCATACATACCGATAGTCTCTGAAATGGTTGTACATCCAGAGAACATCAGCCTCCTCTTCAGTCTCAACCATCAGAAATCGTGGGTGTGTGAGATTATCTCTGACTTGTGCCATCTCTGTGTAGACCCTGTGACACACACACACACAAATTTTGTACACCAATACATTTTGTACAATTGAATCAATAAAGGTAATACCCCAGAGAAGAAAACACATTTAATGCACCGATTTTCCAGAGAAAAGGCCTATGTAACAGAAGCCATTGCCTATAGTCACCTTGACAAACCCATTACATCACCATCTAGGTATTCACCCAAGCTTAATCGATCCGCAGGAATGCCTAAGAGGGCACTCGACGTCCACGGAGTGTAACCCAATCCCCACTATACCAACATGATGAAATGACCTCATAAGTGAGGAACTTACTTCAATACTTTATCCTCTGGCACACTGGAGGGCTCAATAGGTAAAGGAAGTGTTTCTTTATTCCCTGCTATAAGGGCCTGAAATCCAGACAGAAGACATATTAAGACTGATGTTTTGTGCACTAGACCTGTTCTATTAAAGGGATAATCCGGAGTGAAATGCACTTTAGATCAATTTTTCGGACTATTGGGAGTACATACGTTGAGTTGACACCAAAATCATGTCATTCGGATGTATTTTGAGAAAGTTCGAGCTCACCGTTTTTAGCCAAAACTCGTTAGCCTGGAGGTGACTCGGGCATGTCATTTCGCCGTTACAAAACGCTATTTTTATACCTCTTCTACTGTTCCAAACAACACTACACTTACGTGGTAGTGAGTAGAGGGTCCCTAAAGCCAAACCGAAGTATCCCCACGTCTTTATGTGGTCGGATAGAGAGTCCAGAATGAATTTAATCGAGTCAGTACCTTTCCGGAAATGTCGCTGTTGCAGCTAGCAACGTTTTCACAACACTTTACTAACATTTCCGGAAAGGTACGGACTCGATTAAATTCATTCTGGACTCTCTATCCGACCACATAAAGACGTGCGGATACTTCGGTTTGGCTTTAGGGAACCTCTACTCACTACCACGTAAGTGTAGTGTTGTTTGGAACAGTAGAAGAGGTATAAAAATAGCGTTTTGTAGCGGCGAAAGGACACGCCCCGGTCACTTCCAGGCTAACGAGTTTTGGCTAAAAACGGTGAGCGCGAACTTTCTCAAAATACATCCGAATGACATGATTTTGGTGTCAACTCAACGTATGTACTCCCAATAGTCCGAAAAATTGATCTAAAGTGCATTTCACTCCGGATTATCCCTTTAATATTAAAGAGACCCTACGCAACTTTCTGTAGGAGACGATCGCTCCTTGTTTACATCTGGAATCTGAGACGCAAGGAACAAGAAGAACCACACTTGCAATTTATATATTTAAATATAGCCTATATATGTATAAATATACACGCTAAAGCTGTCGGGGAAGCTCTGCAGAGAAAATGCAAGCATAAAACGAGCGAAAACGAAAAACGAAACCGAAACCAGAGATGAAATCGCCAATCCTGCATAGTTCCTCTTTAAATTGTGGACATTTGTCAATAGTGACACATGAACACACCTCAAAATAAAGATCTGAGGGTTCAGCGGTGCAGCTGCTAACACCCTCCAGATCTGATGGTACCCATGGCAACAGCCGGCATTCACGGACCAAGTTATTAGTCTCTCCGTAGGCGTAGTCCCGCGTTACTTCATCTGACACAGAGGAGACAGAAAGGAAAAGAGACGTTAGTTCATTGGGATTGATGGATGCAACTGTTAGGCAGCGGCAATGCAGGCGTCATTGGATGCTGCTTGGGTTAAAACCAGCGGCCTAAGTGGGGTCACACTTTTAGGCAGCCGCAGGACAAAAGATGTTGACAACTGTTGTCAACTGACAGCTGTGGTCAGTTGAGGACAACAGCTGTTGACCCAATGTGCTTTACAGGTAGAGTTATCTTACAAAACAGTGTTAAGCTGACAATAAGGCACAAGCCAGGAATAGAGGTTACAATGCTCATAATCTAGAGACAAAATACAGAATAAATTCATAAATAAATAGACAAATACATACATAAAGGGGCTATTTAAAAGCCCAAAATAAGAAAAATACTAAAATCAATAACAAAATAAAAAATATATAAATAAATAAAATAAATTAGGACCAGTATAAGGATAAGAAAAGACAAGGTAATTTACACAGAGCCAAAAGCAAGGGTAAAAAGGTGGGTTTTCAAGCTAGACTTAAGGCTGGAGGGGCTATTCCAAAGTTTGGGGGCAGCAACTGAGAAAGCCCCATCTCCTTTGCTTTTAAAACGAGCATGTGGGACTGTGAGTAGTTGCTGAGAGGATGGCCTGAGCGGCCTTGGGGGAAAGTGAGAAGTTAAAAGCTCTGTGACATAAGAAGGGGCTAATCCATTAAGAGCTCTAAAAGCAGTAAGATTTTAAAAATCAATTCTGTATTTGACAGGAAGCCAATGTAGATTAGCCAGGACATATGTGATGTGCTCCCTTTTCTTAGTTCCTAAAAGTCTAGCTGCAGCATTTTGGACCAGTTTAAAGCTTGGATGTTCGTCTGGGTCAGACCAGAGTATTAGGGAGTTACAGTAATCGAGGCGGGATGTGATAATAGCAGGGATAACAGTTTCAAGATCATTGTGAGATAAAAAAAAAAAAAAGGTTTAAGGTTAGCTATAGTTCTTAGATGATAAAAGCTGCTCTTTACCACACTGCTCACTTGTTTATTAAAATTCAGAGAACAATCGACTAGGACACCAAGATTTTTTACTACGTTGTGCAGATTTGCAGACAGGGGACCTAGTGCACTGACCGAGCTGTTGACGATGCTGCAGGAGCCAAATAAAATTATTTCAGTTTTACTATCGTTGAGTTGGAGAAAATTGCTTGCCATCCAGGATTTGATATCATCTAGGCAGTTTAACAAGTGACTGATTGAGCAGGGATTACCTGGTGTTAATGGCATGCAAAGATGAGTGTCATCTGCATAACAATGGCAGTGGATTTTCTTTTAGGTGACACTTCTTATCAACCCTTTCTATTGTAGTATCTTGATAGTGATCTAAAACACTTACCACACACCTACCAGAGTCAGACACAGGACAGTGAATCTGGAGTCGACTGCCCCTTTTCTAAACTACAACATTTAAGAGGGTTGAGAATGAATAAGGTCTTGCCAAATAAAACAAAGAAAACATTCTTTGCCATAAGGCTTGTCACAGGGCGTCAGGTTGAGAATAAATAAGGCCTAACCAAATCAAATTAAAACAATGAAATGACCATCTGGATTTTCTTCAACTAGGCCACTTAAGTGCAATATCGACATATAATACGTATTTGACTACTTTGCAGGAGCACACAAAAGGCATGTGAATGGCTGATCATGCAGGATGGGCTTTAACTGTGTTAAAAATCTATGGATAAAAACAGGGTAACGGGGACACATCAACAGCAGTTCACAATCAAAACAAAGTACCAACATGATTACAACATGATTACTCAATTATATAGTAAAATCATGATGTCTCTTTACAAACATAATAATAATATTATGCTCACATTGGTTTCCCTAACAGATAGTTAACAACACAATCCTCAAACCAGTCTAATCTAGACAACACAGATTAAGGTCACAGATGTCACAGGTCATCTCGATTTCTCACACCTTGACAAGTGTAGATAAAAGGTATGAAGATGTCCAAAGGAGAGGCTGTCATGTCTCATCACACTTTCTGCTCATGCCCTCCTCTGTGTCTTGCCTTCATATCCACCCCCTATACTTTAACCTAAATTATTTAAAACTGGGATGTTATTCCACATTGTTGTAAGCCATGATTGTTGTAGCTAAATTAGTCAATATAAATCTATGTAAATAATCAATCAACTATGGTGTCTCTTGATATTATTTTGTGGCCTACAAGCCGGGGTGGTAAAATAAGATGTATGATAATGCAGGGTTATTAAACAGGAAGATGATGCAGAATTTTGGGATTTTGAGAGGTTTGTGCAGATATAATATTGTACACACACACACACACACACACACACACACACACACACACACACACACACACACACACACACACACACACACACACACACACACACACACACACACACACACACACACACACACACACACACACACACACACACACACACACACACACACACACAAACCAGGCCTACCCTCTGACTGCAGAGTGTCTCCTAATTTCCCCACACAACCTAATATGCATCCTTAAGATTTCAGGGGGAAATCCTGTCTTCACACAGACTGAGTAAATAAGTCTTGTGGAAATATTTTGAAGCTTTTTTTCACCTGCAGTGCCAGACAAAATGTGTACAAAGTAGCACATTTGAATTAGTCGCATATCTAAGAACTCAAAGCAACCATCACTACTACAAGACTGTTAGGTCCACAGTTACACACTCTCATTTTTAACTTTTGTGTGCAAAAACCACGGACCATACTTTCCACTATTGTAACTACAGGATAGGATATTGCCTGTAATGTTTCTGATGAATTTGAATGACAGAGTGTTTACAAGTAAACATATGTTCAGAAGGTAAAGCAATGTGTTCTGACTTAGCATAAGCGTCTCATACCTGATGTGCACTTTCAAGTTCTAACTGTTCAAAAAAGACTTGGTACCATTTCCCATCAACTTTTCCTATTCACTTGTAGATCACTGTGGTCTACAGAGGTGTGTTGGAAATCAGCATGTCATTCACTAAGATGATTTAAAGCTGTGAACTAATGCCTATCTGTGCCATTGTTACCAGTATGACTCTGTGTGATCATTCTCCCCACAGACAATCTCGTATCTGATCTTCTTGATCTGTGTTTGATAATGAGTTGTAAATGGCCCTGCCACTGACAGCCAATAGTTGTGGAGGAAAGGAGTGGAGGAGAAAAAAAGACAAGACAACCACATTGTTTGATCGTAACACCACAAACATGGCATAGGTCAAGAGAGGAAGGATAAGGGGCTTCATGATATCCTTGTTTCTGTGAATACTCAGCTGTGAATACAAGGGCAGCCGTGGTGTACTGGTTAGCGCTTCGGGCTTGTAACCGAAGGGTTGCCGGTTTGATCCCCGACCAGTCCACCACGGCTGAAGTGCCCTTGAGCAAGGCAAGCAGTTCACTGCTCTGGGTTGTGTGATTCACCTCACCGTGTGTTCACTGTGTGCTGTGTGTTCACTAATTCTGTTAAATTGGGTTAAATGCAGAGAACTGAATTTCCCTCACAGGATCAAAAAAGTATATATTCTACTCTTCTTATACTCTTATTATTCTTATACTTCAGCCAGTATAAATTGAGCTGGTTTCTTGTGTGAATCTGGAGTGTGGCGTGTGAATAAAGCTGCAGTCTTACCAGTTGTCTTGGAGTTTTTTTTTTTTACCACTAATGGTTTTGATGAGGAAGGTTCTAAGAGTCTTAATTCTGCATGCCTTAATTGAGGTTAACCTTTTTTTAAAGGGCCATTCTGCAACTTCAGTTGTCAGGAAAATCTTCCAGACAGTAAGACACAAGAACCACAACACGTAGTAGCGTTTTTATCAACAACTCTGGCCGAGAGGAGGAGAGAGTGCTCAGAAAGGAGGATTCCCCTTTTCTGCAAAACAGTCTCTGGTCTCATTAGCTCAAAGAAGCTCCTTTCTAGTGTATATTCACCCCAAAGCCAATGCGAACACAGCATCTGAAGCAATCAAGAACACTGTGAATAGACTGGAGCTGATTTCACCTGACTCACCCAAATTTATTTTGGGAGATTTTAACCACTGCCCTATTGACAAATCATTGAAAAAATTCCAGCAATATATCACATGTGCCACACGTTTTGACAGAGTTCTTGACAAGTGCTATGGTTCTATTTCAGGGGCCTATAAATCTGTACCCCTTCCTCCTCTTGGAACTGCTGATCATAACTCTATCCTCCTTGTCCCTGAATACACACCAGTTGTGAAGAGAAGAGAGAAAGTGGTTAAATCTGTAAAACAGTGGAATGAGGAAAGCATTGATGAATTAAGGGCATGTTTTGAGTGTACATCTTGGGACATATTTTTGCAACCTGATCTCACCCTGAATGAACAGGTAGACAGTGTCTCATCTTATATATCTTTCTGTGTAGATAATATTATCCCCAAGAAAGAAATCACCATCTTTCCCAATAATAAACCCTGGGTCACTAAAGAACTTAAGTCTATTCTGAACAAGAAGAAACGACTGTTCTACACTGGAACTATGTTGGAGAAGAAACAAGTAAACAGAGAGGTGAAGCAGGCCATCAAAAAAGCTAAAGCAGCTTACAAAAGTAAGATCGAAAAGAAATTCACACAAGGTAATCTCCAGGAAGCCTGGCAGGGTATAAAGACAATGGCAGCAGTCAACACTGTGCGTGACTTCAGACCCGTGTGTGTGGCTGGCAGCAGCGATGAATCCCTCCCCAATGAGCTTAACTCTTTTTACACCAGGTTTGAGAAAGATCATCAGTCTCAGTTGGCGGACATCACCACTAGTTTGACCCCGAGTGACCCTATCATCGTCACAGTTGAGTCTGTGGTGGAGTGTTTGAGAAGGACACAGATCAAGAAAGCTCCTGGTCCAGATCACATCTGTGGTTACACACTGAAATACTGTGCTGAGCAGCTTGGAGGCGTTTTCCAGCAGATATTCCAGAGGTCTCTATCTACTGCCACTGTCCCACAGTCATGGAAACACTCCACAGTTATTCCCATCCCCAAGAAGACCAGCATTAAAGTCCTGAATGACCTACGACCCATTGCCCTCACCTCCCTTGTCATGAAGGCCTTTGAGAGGATTGTGAAAGCTCATATCATCAACGCCACAGCTTCAAAGATGGATCCTCTTCAGTTTGCATATCGTGCGAAAAGAGGGGTGGATGATGCCAAAATCTACATACTGAATACCATTCATGCACATCTAGAAAGCCCAAATTCTTTTGCCCGACTCCTATTTGCAGATTTCTCGTCTGCCTTCAACACCATTCAACCTCACATGCTGGCTAAAAAACTTATCAACTGTTTCAACTTGGATCATCAGCTAATTCTGTGGATCATAGACTTTCTCACACAAAGAACACAGAAGGTGCTGGTCAACAAGAGGTTCTCTGACAGCAGATACACATCCACAGGCTCACCCCAGGGTTGTGTCCTCTCACCACTGCTTTTCATCTTATACACAGATGACTGTAGAAGCCGCCATCCTGATCGTCATCTAGTGAAGTTTGCCGATGACACTGTTCTCCTGTCCCTGTTATCAGGTTCTATCCAAGATCACGGGCCTGTCCTCAGTGAGTTTGTGGAATGGTGTGATAGCTCCTTTTTGGAGCTTAATGTTACAAAAACCAAGGAGATGTTCATTGACTTCAGCAAGCATGGAGGATGCAGGACTGCAACTATAATACATGGGGAACCTGTTGAAGTTGTACAGGAGTACAAATACCTGGGCACCGTCATGGATGACAAACTGCGTTTTGACTCCAACACAGAGGTGATTCTCAAAAAATGTCAACAGCGGCAGTATTTCCTGAGGAAACTATACTCCTTTGGAGTGAGCAGGAAGATTCTCAATATTTTTTACACCTCCTTTATTGAAAGTATACTGACCTTTTCATCAATATGCTGGTTTCACTCTCTATCGATCAAAAACAAGAAACACCTCCAGAGCATTGTGCACACATGCTCTAAAATCATTGGCCACCCTCTTCAGTCTCTGACGTCACTGCATGACAAGGCAACCCTAAGAAAAGCCAACTCCATCTTAGAAGACTCTACCCATGTCTTACACAGAGTTTTTGAATGGCTGCCCTCTGGCAGGCGTCTGCGCTGTCCTCTTGCTAGGACCAACAGGAGGAGGGCTACTTTTACTTTTGAGGCTATTCGCCTTCTGAACTCAAATATGCTCCCAGCCCCCTCCCCCTCTCTCTCCTGGTACTAGGAGACTGGGACCCACACACACACACACTCACACCCCTGTCTGTCCTGTCCTGTTTGTCTTGTCTTTTGTCGTGCGTCTTATGTCACTATGCCTGCATGGAGAAATTGCCCCTCGGGGATAAATAAAGTTTTTTGAATTGAATTGAATTGAATTGAATTTTATTCAAAGCAAAGCATGACCTTGGCCTGAATGTCATCCTGTCTCCCATTTCCTGCTTCCTATCTTTGCAAGTGCACCTGTTTCCTTTGACGCACTCATATGCAGTTGACAATGATATATATATATATATATATATATATATATATATATATAGTTTTTTTTAAGTATATCTTTTTGGCCTTTTATTGTTATAGGACAGTGAAGAGGTAGACAGGAAATAAGTGGGAGAGAGAGATGGGGTCAGATCGGGACATGGCCGCGCTCGAACTCGTACATGGTATGAGTGCTGTAGCCTGCTGCGCCACAGCACCCCCCCAACAATGATAACTTTGACGCACACATATACAGTTGACAATGATAACTTGTGTACATTTCTTTGTCACCAGTCATTTCTTCACTGATTTCTCACTTTTGTTATGGAGCTCCCCTTATGCATGTTCAGAGAATGTTAAGCATTTTGTGTTTCTCACTCGTTCTCGTTTCTCGTGGGATTTCCGGATTCAGACACTGCCTGGAGGGAGCAGAGACAGCCTCCATTCTCCACAAAACAGGTAATTTAACTATCATAATGATTTACTGAATAACTGTGTTATTAAGTTGAAAATGTTACATCGTGTAGTTCCCCTTTAAGCTACACTTCTGTGCATTTTAGTCTTTATTAGACATGATCACAAGAGGAAAGGAAATGTGTGGATGAGAGAGAGATAGAGAGATAGAGAGATAGATAGATAGACACTTTATTGATCCCCAAGAGGAAATTCAAGGAGAGAGAGCGAGAGAGAGAGAGAGAGAGAGAGCGAGAGAGAGAGAGAGAGAGAGGTTTTGGAATATTACCTTAGGCTCAGACCTCAGACCTGCAGCTGCCCCAGTTAAGATTAAGATCTCAGTAAGAAGATTCTGGTAAACTACAGGCTACGCTCCATCAGGTACTACTATCCTATTTCCTATCATAAATGGTCCTTAATGGTCCCTCTAGGCATTATTTGTCCTTCGCCAGAGAAAGTAGCATATGGAGGGAAATCTGTTAGGCAAAGTAGTTTCAAACCTACACCACAAGTAGCCTGGGTTTTCCCATACTGCCTTGCGCGGTGATTTCAATCCCGCTGCTAAGCCAGTCTGGAAACTAACGCCCAAATGTTCGCCTGATGTTGGCGAACCAATCACAGAACATCCGAGAAGTTTCCGTTGCCTTCTTGCGTCTACATTCGACGCCAAAGGATTTACGGCAGCCCTTAGCGTTGCATATGAACGAGTTGGGTGAGCTATGCGTATTTGATAGACATCCGTGGCGCCCAATGAACGGATCTGGGCATTTTTTCAAATACGAGAAAATGAACGTCTGGTTGCCAGACCACGTCTCATTTGAGAAGTGGTAGGCGTTAGCCAGGCTACACCACAAGCAAAATCAAACCGAAAATTTAAAAAAAAAAGTGATTAGCAAGTGCTACAGATAAGGTTGATAAATGTGTGAATGCTAATTCTTTTAGGCTTAGCACAACCCCCAAACAGAAAAAGTTGGGACATTGTGTAAAATGTGAATAAAAACAGAACATAGTAATCGGGCTTGTAACCAAAGGGTTGCTGGCTCGATCCCCGAGCAGTAGGAAAAATATGGGTGGGGGAAGTGGTTGAGCATCGCTGTATCAAGGCAGCTCACTGCTCCGGGTTAGTGTGTGCTTCACCTCACTATATGTTCACTGTGTGACAACATGTTTCAAGAAAAGTTTAGACTGGCGTAATAAAATCCTGAAAAAGTTGTGTAATGATAAAGAAAACAAAAAGAGGAATATTTCACAACTAATTAGAGCAACTAGCAACCCATATACGTATCCTTTCTCCATTGCTCATCTACTGTACTCCCTTTGTCTTGTCTGCACAAATCGAGGGTGTGCAGGGTGCGTGTAGAAATGAACTGGTTGAAGGTGGCTGAGATGGTGATTTGCATCTAACAATCTGTGGTATGCCTTTAATATCTCCTGTGGTGTCTTGGGACTCGCATTGTTTTTGTTGTCTCTGATAGTGTGGGCCCAGGAGAGAGCTGGTGTGGTCTCAGGACCAGGCTGGCGCCTACCCAGTTATTTAGTGAGATCAGGCCCGACCTGAAAACATAACACAGACGGCGGTCGTTTGGGATACAACCTTGTGGCGTTAACTTGTTTTGTTGTCAACAGAGTGGCATACCATAGAGGGAGATGTCATTAGTCAAGACTGTATAAGAAGTGTAATTCTAAAACGGATAGTTCCGGTCCTTGATTGTGATTGGCTGAACAAAATTAAGCAATAAGCCACTTGAGTCCGTGGGTTATACTGTATAATCGAACAGCTAAGATCCGCTTTGCGTCGTGCCTAACAACGCTGTTCGATTATACCGTATAACCCACGGACTCTTGGGGCTTATTGCTTAATTTTGTATTGTATCGGCAGACAGCTGTCGTAGCAGATTTTGAAGATGTGCAAAAGAGTCTCAGGCAGCGTCTTCAGACAGTCAGGATTCTTTCAGAAGGCGATCAGTTATATTGTCCTAATGTTTCCACACCCAGGTCATAAAAAGGTAAATGAAATGTTAAAGTGTATTCCTACACTGCGCCTGTTAGCCACACGACATAAGTCTCCAGTGTTGTGAATAAAGCTCTCTGAGAATTTTGACTGACTGCTGACTCTGCCTGAGACTCTTCGACAAATCCTGAAAGTTTAGTTATCACAGTAACATGGGAAAAAGGTCCTGTGGTTAGACCAATCATCAAACTTTGCCATTCTTTTTGGAAATTGTGCACTCATCTGGGATGAAGAGCAGAGGCCTATCCAACTTATTCTACGTGTACAGGTCGATATTGATATGTATATTGATATGTGCCCATGGGTTAATTGATATGTTTATTTGACGAGGTTATGCTTATTGTTTTTTTTTTTGTTCTTTATTGGTTGCTATGTGTGAGACTACGGTAATTGATATTGTAGGAATAAAATTGTAACTTTTCTGTCCATGTATTCACTTTTATTTTCTTGTAACTTCTGTAAGCATGCCTGGAATCATTGGGGCCTAAGAAAGATAATTTTGTTCTCCTGACTTGTTTTTCACCAAAGTGTCCTTGTGTGCGGTATGCATTTGCCATGTAGACAAGGGCATGATGATTTGCGTCTAACATCTGTGGCACGCATAGAGGCCTCTCTGTGAGTTTGATTCCCTAGAGTTTGATTCCCTAGAGGCACCGAGGCGCCAGGAAAGGCCCTCGGACCTGGGGGACAGCTCCTGAGTTGTGGTTGCATTGGGATACGACCTTGTAGGTCAGGACAACATCTCCTGTGTCGATGCTGCATGCCAATCGTATGGATGTAATCACTTCTGAACTGAATAAGAAGAGAGTCTTTTCTCTGTATTGTGAGACTGCGTTGGGTTGCCCTAGCGCTTAAGTCTCCGGTGCCGTTGATAAAGCTCTCTGAAAGAATCCTGACTGACCGAAGACTCTGCCTGAAAACTCTTTTGACAAATCCTGAAACTTAGTACCACAGTATGCATTTGCCACGTAGGAAAGGGCATGATGATTTGCGTCTAACATCTGTGGCACGCATTTATTTCATTTTTTATTAATTTATCCTTTATTTCACCAGGTGATAACCCATTGAGATAATTAAATCTCTTTTACAAGGGACCCCTGGGGCAACAAGTACACAAGTTACACAGAAACATTGATGACAAGATAGACTTACATAGAAAGAGGACATGAAGACTAGACAGGTCAACAACAAACAGCAACTAAAGCCAGTGACACAACATGCAACACAGATTTACAGTACATGTGAGACAACTTAAAAAATTACATCAAGGGATCATTGAAAACATGTGCACTGTTCAGATTTGGATTTTTTAAGTAATTGTTTCAAATGTCCAAGTGGGATAAAAACAGAAAGCTTCAAACCTTTTTGGAGCAAATTCCAACACGCATAGAGGCCTCCCTGTGAGTTTGTTTCTCTAGAGGTACGATTGGTCAGGACGACATCTCTGTGTTGATTGTACTGCATGCCAATCGTATGGATGTCATCATTTCTGAACTGAATTAAGAAGAGAGTCTTTTCTCTGTATTGGCAGACTGCGTTGGGTTGCCCTAGCGCGTAAGTCTCCGGTGCCGTTAATAAAGCTCTCTGAAAGAATCCTGACTGACTGAGGACTCTGCCTGAAAACTCTTTTGTCAAATCCTGAAACTTAGTACCACAATATTGGTTCAAACCAACTAATTGTTGCATTCTTTGGTTGCCCAAGAAAATGTTGTGCTGTGTATGTCTGTATTGAAGTTGATCTCAACAAAGCTTCATGGTTGGATCAGGACGGATGATTCAACTATTTTGTCAGAAGGCCAAAGCCTCTGGCGTGAGAACCACACTAGTAGTACACTGTAATACCAACTAGCACTGTGGAATAAAACAAATAGCACACTAGAATCCGATCTTAGAAGACGCGTGTATCAAGAGAGATGCTGTTGATCACACAGTTTAATTCACAAGTACTGACAATGAACCTAGTTTTCATTTTAGTTTTATTTAGTTCTAATTATTATTTATTTGTAATAGATTTTATCTTGTGCGTTTTATGTTTTCTTTAATAGAATTTATCTTGTGTGTTTTATGTTTTCTTTTTTTAATTATGATCTTTACTTTTTAAAAGATTATCTGACTATTGTGCTTCTATGCTTTTATTTAATATTAATATTAATGTTTGCTTTTGTTTATGTAATGCACATTGAATCACCTGTGTATAAAATGTGCTATATAAATAAACTTGACTTGACTCTTTTATGCTAGAAGTGAGGTTTCCGTGGCCTCCTATTTTCTGTACCATTATCACATGTCCAATCATAAATCAGGGTTCTCTCCTTTGACGGGTGATTGACATGCTGGCGAGCCAATCAAAGCAGAAAGTCAATTAATCATATTGGTGGAATCATAATGGCTGATGATAATCCTTTCAATCATATGGGGAAATTTGATCAGCTCTGCTTTATGGAAGTGTGGGCCTACAGTCACATGATTGTCACATGCCCACTAGAATCAGGACATAATTAATTAAACGTATACATTGTCATGTCTTGATTGATTCACTCTAACGGTCTCAGCTACAATAATGGTCTCAGTCTCATCAATCTTTTCTACATTAAGCAGAGTCAGATTTATTAGGTTTAACAGGGGTTAATAATCAATCATTATATTTCCAAGAGCATGCCATGCAAGTCAAGTCAAGTCAAGTCAAGTTTATTTATATAGCACATTTCATACACAGAGGTCATTCAATGTGCTTTACATAAACAAAAAACAAACAGTAATAGCAGATAAAAGCATAGATAGCCAAAGAGTAATAATAATGCAGAAAGCTTTATGATTTCCTTCGACCCATTTCAGTTCCTTCATTGCTTCTGAAAAGTGAGCTTACGCCGTTTTCCTACTGTCCTACTGTTTCCTACGGTATCGGACTATGTCTGATGTGTGTGTGAAGAGTGATGCACTGGGCAAGTCTCTACAGGTGAGCGCATGAAGGAGAGGGTAACGAGTTTCTACTGCAGAGTGGTACATGGGCATTTTCAATGGAAATTTACCACGCAATGTCGACTTCTGTTATCTGAACACTTGACACTCTGTGCCATTAATAATGCATGTAAAATGTAAACCCCCCTGGCTCTCCAGAGAATCAGATATCAGATAGCACCAGTGTTATGACCTAGGGGTAGAGGCCACAACAAAAGAGGGAGTCGAGAGGTGGGATTTTAAAATAAACTAAAATATGGATTTGTCATGGCCTAGGCAACCAGACAATGAGGGAGAATGGAGGCGTGATAGGTTTTAACAATAATTTGAGTTTGTTGTCTAAACCACGAAGAAATAATACATCGACAAAATCGGACTAATGTAGATTCTGTAGGTAGCGATCAGTCTTCAGTAGTGAAGTGCAGACATGTGTAGTGTGTTGGTAATGTACTGTGTGCGTGTTGCTTATTGTTACATCAAACAAATTGATATAAATAAGTTACATCTGAAAACACAAAACCACCAGCAACAATTAATTAACAAACTATCGGAGGCTACTCATGATCAAAATCCTAGACCTACCGCGCCCGACAATTAAATTGTGTTACCAAACATACACTATTTAACACACCACTAATCTCACCTCTCGCCCCTCCCACCAAAACAGGAATGATCTTGGCTCAATAACTACATAAGCAACGTAAACAATCACTAGAGCTTCTCACATGATGCGTTCATTTATTAAAAAAAAAAAGGCAGCTTCGGAAAATCAACAAACAAACTACCAAAAAACGACCGATTATAACTAGCTTGATGAGCCCCCACATTGTCATAGCCTTGGGAACCAGACAATGAGGGTGGACGGAGGTGTGACACGTTTTAACAATAATTTGGGTTTATTGTCTAAACCACGAAGAAATAATACATTGACAAAACCGGACTAACGTAGGTAGGTAGCGAGCAGTCTTCAGTAGTGAAGCGTCTACGTGTGTAGTGTGTCGGTAATGCATTGTGTGCGTGTTGCGTGTTACATCAAACCAAATATAAACTAAAGCATAAAGGAGCAGCAGGCGCAACCGGCGTCGGGCCTACAAGCCAACAAGAGAGCGAGTGCTGGAACCAGAAGGATAATAAAGGCCGCAAACTAGGCGACCCCGCTCACCTCATCAGACCTAATTGGGAGACACAGAGACAGTCATAGGAAAGGCCTCGCTGCCGTCACAGGATTTATCCACTCCTCATACATCACAGTTGCTGCTCTACTACTACTACTACTACTACTACTACTACTACTACTTGGGGCAGCCGTGGCCTACTGGTTAGGGCTTCGGGCTTGTAACCGGAGGGTTGCCAGTTTGATCCCCGACCAGTTCACAGCTGAAGTGCCCTTGAGCAAGGCACCTAACCCCTCACTGCTCCCCGAGCGCCGCTGGTTGGGCAGGCAGCTCACTGCTCTGGGTTAGTGTGTGATTCACCTCACTGTGTGTTCACTGTGTGCTGTGTGTGTTCACTAATTTGGTTAAATTGGGTTAAATGCAGAGAAACAAATTTCCCTCACGGGATCAAAAAAGTATATATTCTATTCTATTCTATTTACTACTACTACTATTGCCACTACTACTACTAATAATAATAACTTATTTTATAGCCTTTCAAGATACCCATGGTCGCTTAACAACAAAATAGACTTTTAACTCTACATCCTGACCAGTTACCACCTGGCCCCTCGCCCCATCAAGCATCCTGATAATAGGAATCCTCAACGTCGTCATGTTATCACTATCAGTTGGCCCTGTTAACGAGGATTTTTTTTTTTCTCCTAAGGGTAGTCACAGCTGGCAGTGCCCTCGGCTCGACCTCTAGAAGGTTTACATCCCTGGTGGCCCCTCTCGGACCTGTAATGGAAAAGGCACTGTAGCAATTTGTAATATGTAAAGGGCAAAAGACACCAGTGCAGCAAGTCTTCAACAGCAGTGCAGTAAGTTATTTTACTGTCTAGTAAGTCGCTTCAACAGTCTAGACCAGTCGCCATTTCTATATGTGTGGCAAACCATTTATTTCTCAGTAAATGCCTCAAAACGGCGACAAAATAAGACATTCAGGAAGTCACTCTTCTTCCCTGCAGGCTTGTCATTACAGAACAGATGTCATCTACGGTTGAGTGAGTAACCTCTTGACTTTACTGTGGGAAAGAGTCTGGTTTTCATCTCACCAGAAGACTTCACTCCACACTGTGACTACACACTGTGAGTCCTGTTGGGACTGTGGGAGGAAGTCATGCCACTCTAGTATTAATTCATATTTAGCTAAAAGCCAAAAGGAAAGACGTGACATTTTAAGAGAAGTCTTGATGCAACTTGATGACATTACTGAACTTTGAACCACAGGAAAGGGGCATACAATGAACATACAAACATACTATTACATACATATTCCATAAAAATAATGTGCACCATCAATCTGACTAGGCAGGTGGTCCATTAGGTTTCATACAACAAAAGCCTGTTTTTTGTATGTGAACTAGGTTAGTAGGGTATATCTTGCCTTTGGCTCTTACATAAACTCTTTGCTATGTTGTGCCCATGCATAATTGAATGTCTTAAGATAGATAGATAGATAGATACTTTATTGATCCCCAAGGGAAAATTGAAAAGTGCTTCCACATGAGAACTAAGGGCCATTACGCCATACTATTATTGACCACGAAAGGAAAAAAACATGGGTAAGACTTCTTAATGAGAGCCCTTGAGAACAAATCAATGACCCCCCCCCCCCACACACACACACACACAGTCACACCCCAACCCTGTCACTCACTCACACACACACACACACACACATTTTCTCTCCCTCACTGAGATCCCCCTTTCTCACCGACAGTACTCAGACAATGGAGAGGGAGTCATGCGACAGCGCTTTTCAGAGAGTGCAAAACAAGACCATATAACTTCTTTCTAATCGTGTTTTTTCTAATAATCGGTTTCAAAACGAAGATCCGACTGGAATCATGTTCCGATTTCTAGTCAACGTGAACTTTTGTGGAGATTCTATGAAACAAATTAAGATGACCGTTGTGAATAGAAGATTCCCGATGGACAAAGAACAAACAATGATCTTGTCTCACAAAGACTTTCGGAAATTTGTATTGGCTTGTCAATCTGTGAATAAAAGTATTTATTTCCCCTTTAGCGGCTTTTCCTCTCATTGAAATATTGATTTCTCTCGATGTGTTCCAGACTACATTAAGTCTAGATGTGGAAGACAACAACAACTGAAAGAATGTCTGAGGATTCGTCTCTGTATGAATTTAAGAGATATGAACCTTTTTGACTTCACAAGAGTGAAGACACATCTTTACACATAAGGATCTACCCATCTATTTTCAAACATTGAAACACAAGATGTGGAGATGGAAAAGTCAGTTTTCTATTTTTTCTTGTGAAGGCATGGAAATGGCTCTCTTGGGGAAATAAACTTCTTTGAAAACGTATCTCTTTCTCTGAAGTGATTTTTGACCCATTAGAACACACAACACTTAAAAAGGGATTACCAGTAAGGTGAAAAAGAGTCAGTAAGGTCAAAAGAGTAAATATACTTATATTTATACTGATGTTATTCTACTGACATTATTCTCTTTCTACTCTCTGCACCCCAGTAAAGTCTCTCTGTGATCCAGTGAAAAAAAAAAAAAGAAAAAAAAACCTCGACCTTGCACCTGCTAAAATAACGAACCAGCAGAGCCAAGTTCTAGACAAAGAGCCAGTGAGCAGAGCAAACTCTTGACCCGACGGCTCACAGTTAAAAGTTCTTGGTTCTGGCAGCATTAGTGCTGACCAACAAAAGATAAGACGACGACCAACAAACCTTTCAAAAGATGTAAGCGCCATCTGTGGGTTTCCAAGTGCTGTCTCAGCACCTCAGTAGGGTATACATATTGGTGTGTGACTAACGTTTTTCAATGCGATCCAGGGATATGCTGTTGAAGATTTATTGGTGAAAATAAACCACTGGTCACCAACTAGCCACTGGTAACCAATCCAAATATAACACCTATGGGTACATATAGATCTAATCATTCTGTAATCAAGATATTTGCGCTTGCGAGAGAGAGAGAGAGAGAGAGAGAGAGAAAGTGTGTGTGTGTGTGTGTGTGTGTGTGTGTGTGTGTGTGTGTGTGTGTGTGTGTGTGTGTGTGTGTGTGTGTGCGTGCGTGTGTGCGTGTGTGTGTACCTCCATTCTCCAAGTCCTGTATGGGCCACAGCACCGTGTAGGCTATCTGCTGGGGGGCATAGAAGAAGGGTGCCATACAGCACGTGGGCTGGTTGGAGTGCTGCACCCGAGAGCCAAACTCATCCATGATGTACCACACTGGCACCTTCTCCTCCGCAGACTACAAAGCCAGGGGGAAAAAACACCAATAAAACAACAACAGCAGCATGTTATAGCACTTCATCTCGACACCAAAAACATTTTACAATGAAGGAGGCTGTGCAATTGATCGAATTTTAATTCTGATCTCGATTTCAGCTCCTAACGATCACAAAAACAATGCGATTGAGATTTTTTTTTTATTTCATATGGTTTAGAAATAATATTTCGGAAATAGATAGAATATCAACCCATACAGTGCACTGATTCATGCTCTAGCCCTGTAACTGTATGAACACACCGCCGGCGACTTGAGCTTCCAAGATCCAAGATTGGTCGCTGCTGGCAGCTGAGAGAAGCCGGCTTCCATTGAAAATGAATGACTTCCGGAATCTTTGGAAGCTCAAGTCGGCGGTGGTGTGAACGAACAGTAAGCCCCACACTCTCAAACAAGCCCACAGACCTGCATTCTCAAGCAAAGGGCATTTTTTCCCAGGTCATCAGTGAATATGGTCTCAATCTAGGAAATTCAATCCAGATTTTCTGAATATGCAATACATCACAGTAAACACAATGCAACGCATCTGCAATACATACTGCTGTGAATAAGTAAAACAAAACATCATAATCATCAAAATCATCAAAAAAAAGACAAAAAAAAAAACAAATCATAAATGATTTAGCCTACTGAACTATTCTTGTTTTCCTTATTTTCTTTATTAAAGCCTATTAATGTTGGGGTTTTTTTCGGCTGTGGAAATAACAGACAAGGCTAACTGCATCAAGAGCAGAGGAGTGTGAAGGCCACTGCTGCTGCTGCATGCTGACACATGATCTCAGGTTGTTGCTCTGTATCGCTTCCTTATCAAAACTGACGTGGGAGAATGTAGCCTCCCTTCTTCCCACACCACCACATGCAATTCCAGTTTATTTGCCTAATACTGTAGGTCAATGGCTTTGTTTTCTGCTATTTCTCCAAACAATTGTGTTTCTTTTTAAACATATTTGTCATTGTTTTATGAACTAGGCACAATGTAACAACGCATTTTGAAAGAAAGTGAGCATCTGGCGGTGAGCATGCCAGTTTCTACCAATGAGAACATGTCCTTGGTGCATTTTCTTGTTTTGGATTCTTTGTTGAATAAGAATAGAGCTGACGACGACTTAATCTGGGGCACATTCCAATAAACAAAATCAACACAATTCAAGTCTTTCATTCATTCATTAAGGAACTAGATGTACCGCAGAGGTATAAATATGGCCGCCACTCAATCCTGTACATTCTCTCCGCTACCATGTACCAAACCACACACTTAAAACCCTCTACAGTCACTGATTTTTCAGCAGCTTTCAAGCTTGCCGCTAAATCACAACAAAACTTTGCAGACATTGCAGAGACTGAACAGCATGCAGAATCAGAGGGTCTGGTGTCTGCTGGTCCAGGGTTATGGCCAGCTCATTTCAGTGATAGTGACAAGGCAGCTATTGTCAGAAAATTAGCTTTTACAGATGAACAACAAATGGCCAAAGATTCAGATGGAAATACATCAAGGCAGCGAAAAAATGAAAAGGGGTTGGTTGATTTACAGGGAAAGTGCAAACGCCCTTTACTGCATTCCTTGCAATTTTTTTTCTTTTGGCTTAAAAAGCCTTCTGAAAGCGCACTCAGTAATGAACATGAGTACAAAACGTGTTTGTAAAGTGGCTTCGGATGTATGACAAATTTCCAAGCCACGAAAACAACAAGGCACACAGGAATTGTTATTGCAAATGGAACAACTGGCAGCGTTCTGTTATGGCTGCTAAAGGAATAGTCCACCATTTGCAAAGACAAATGTGGTCTGAAATGGAAAGAAATGTAGCTATCTCGGAGAGACTTCTTGATGTTACGCGGCACTTGTCATCAAGAAATGTACCTTTCAAAGGTAAAACAAAAAAGTTAGGTGATGTCCACAATGGAAATTACTTGGGCACACTAGAACTAGTATCCCACTATGACACACTCTTGAAAGACCACCTAGACAAAGTGAAAAACTCAACTAAACAAACTAGAGTCACTCAGTATCTGTCCTCAGACATCCAAAATGAGTCACAAATTCCCACAAATTGAAGTATGTGGGAAAAGTGTCCTGAAAGTAATTTTCAAAAAAAGGAAGGATGATAACTATAATAGCATTATTTGTGATGCCACACCAGACATTTCACACACAGAGCAAAATGTTGTGCTCATCTTAACATTCCTAAGGTAAAGGATGGTAACTAGGTTTCACTATATATGTATGTTATAGTAAATGGTTAATACAATGGGGGGCTATCTCCACATTCCTAAGGCCAGGATGGCAACTAGAGTTCATTATATAATATGTAAGCTATAGTAAATGGTTAATACAATGAGAAACATATAAAATTTATCCCACACTCATTGGGTATGTCCATTACAATGTGAATAATGAATGGGAGATCACAGAGAGGTTTGTTGAATTAAAAATATTTTGCAAAAAAAAACAGGGAGTGAAATAGCAGGGATGATGCAGGTTGTGCTTGAGAAACTAGGTATTGGTAATTGCAGGGGACAAGGCTATGACAATGGTGCAAACATCTCTGGGAAAGTTAGGTAGAACAAGCCCAAATATTAAACAACAACAGTCTGACCACATTTTCACCTTGTGATTCCCACACGTTAAATCTGACTGGGGTAAAGGCAGCAGAATCAAGTGAAGCATCAGCTTTTTGTGGCTTCATCAATTGTCTTTACAAATTTGTAAGTGCCAGTCCAGAGAGATGGGCCAAATAAAAAGAAAGTATACCGGCTGCTCTCTCCACAGCTTGTCTGACACTCGCTGGAGTACAAGAATTAATGCTGTTAAACCGGTAGCAAAACACCAACCTAGTGTCATCGAGGCCCTTAGTTTCACACTCAGCAAATGCAGTCTTACAAAAACGCTAGAGCTGAAGCTATTGGTCTGAGGAAGTACTTTATGTAATTTCATGCCATAGTTCTTCTGACTATTTGGTTAAAAGTATTGCAGTGCATTGATTGCAGAAATGTGATAATCCAGTCAGGGAAAATGTCTCTTGAGGTTGAGGCAGCTAATGTAAATTCACAGTGATATTGCTGCTGAGTGTCAACCACTCATAAGCAAGTACTGTATTCAATTTAGTACCTCAATTCAATTTACAAAATGTACTGTAACTCCAGAGCATTTTTTTGGAGAAGTTTGTACTGCCATTAGGATATTTTGCACCCCCTCCCAGTCACTGTTGCTGGTGGGGAAAGAGCATTCAGCAAACTAGGGCTGTCAATTTTGAGGAAAATCAAATTCGAACGGATATCAAATATCAAGCAATGTATTCGAATATATCCGATTAAATAGCCCCCCCCCCGTTAGCCTAGAAGTGACCCGGGCATGTCCTTTCGCCGCTACAAAACGCTATTTTTATACCTATATAGTGTAGGAATAAAATTGTAACTTTCATGTATTCTTCTTATTATATTCATGTATTCTCTTCTATTTCATGTAACTTCTATAAGCGTGCCTGAAACCATCAGGGCCTAGGAATATGATGTTGGTCTGCACATTTCATTCCCTTGTCTTGTTTTTCCCAAAATGTCCTTGTGGGTGGTATGCATTTGCCACGTAGTAGGCATGATATGATGAATTGTGTTCAACCTCTGTGGCATACCATTTCACCAAGGCGCCAGGAAGAGTCCCCGGCTGGTACAGACGTGACCTAGGGGGGCAACTCCTGAGCTCTATACTGTATCTGTCAGGTTTGGGAGAGATGATAATTAAAACCTATCCTCTCATCTAACAAAGTGACAGGTGTGACGTAATGAATGAAAGAGGCGGGACTTCCGGTGAGGGCGGGACTTCCGGTGTGTAGTCTTTGATGAGTGAGGCCTGTGTTTGTAGTCCTTTGATCTTGTTTGAATGAGGGTTATGATATTCTTTGAAGATGAAAGGGTTAGGGTTATGACATGGTCTGATCTTTAATGGCTGAGGGTTATGACATTTGTAGTTGTGTCATGTTTGAAGATGAATGAACATTTGTAGTTGTGTCATGTTTGAAGATGAATGACCATTTGTAGTTGTGTCAGGTTTGAAGATGAATGACCATTTGTAAGAGTTGGATTTTGTGCGACCTGCCCTATGAACTGTGGGTCAAGCGGTATGATGTTGAGTGGCGTGTTTCAATTAAGTGTTTTAATTGAAGTGGGTGAAGGGAGGTGTCCCCTCTGGGCGTGCGTGTGTGTGTGGGTGTGTGTGTGTGGGGTGGGTGTGACATGTGTTTCTAGATGTAGCTGCCTGTGCATAAAAGAGGTTTTAGAATAGGGAGTCAAGGATGAATGAATACAAGTTTGCACGGTTGAACTTTTACCAGCCTACCAATCTAGCTAAAAACTCAAAATGTATTTTTCCTACCAAAGATCTGCGTTGATGTTGGAGATGACAAATGACACTATTGTCAATTAAACTGTAGGATGAATGAATAAAAGTCTGCTCGTAAGTGAAGTTAGGTTGGTCATCCTGTCTGAGCTACGTCATGACTACAGGGGGGGGGGCCTCTGTGTGTGTGTGTGTGTGTGTGTGTGTGAGAGAGATAGAGAGAGAGAGAGAGAGAGAGAGGGGGGACAGGGAAAGGGAGAAAGGGGTGGAGTATGGTATGTATAGTATGTGTGTTTATGAATGCAGATTGGGAAGGAGGAACTTGTTGTAGGAGTGAAAGGGAGCTATTGATAAACCTAATTATCAAGCCAATGATCTATAGGCTGGTCGCTGGAATTCATTTAACACCCATATCATTAGTTAGTTAAAACGGGGCTTTACAACCAGAGACACTCCTTTTCAAGATTGGGATCATTAGTTTTGCAGATTTATTGTTTTAATAAATAATGAGTGAGAGTGAGGGTTATACAAAATTAGTAAGTGAATTATAACAACAAAAGACTCACCAAATCCAAGTAAATTGAGGGTTTGTCAGAGAAATGTATGTTTGATGGCATCAAAGGTCTTATAGAAATCAAGACAAAGGATAAGATCCTGAGACTGTGCTGGATCAGCTATATATTACTGTTATATAGATTAGTGTTTCTAATATGATATCCTCAGTTAAGGAATGAGTGAAAATTAAAAAAATATATAAAAAAATACATTATAATATATTCCCCAACAAAATGAACATAGAATTTTACAGTTATATCAGTTGCTGTTGTACCAGAATCAAAAGTATTCAACTTGGGAGCAAAACATCAGCACAGATTTGCACAACTATAAGGACACTATTAGCTTCCCTAACAAAATGGCCCACGGGATTTACTTCATTGTACAGTAGTATGTACATCGCTTACACATACATTAAATATCTTTCAGTTAACAAAATTGTTGCTTACCATGTGTGTCTAATGAGGGAATTGTTTCAAGGAAATTGATTAAGTTTATTGATGTGTTATACAGGCTGAGACATGTATAGGCCTACTGGGGATGGACATCCATATGTACAGCACTTAGTATTGTAACATTTATGTTAAAGCAGCGCTATGCAAGTTTTTACCTGACTATAACAGCTCCAAAGCCCTTTTGATGGTAAACAAAGTTAGAATAGAGAATATTCCCTCAGGCAGAAAACCAGCCTTGCAGTTGGGCTGATGGCGAGCTGGAGACATGTCGAGAGAATCGTAAAACATTGAAAAGTATTTAGCCTACTGCGGCTAGGTAAAATATTTTTTTAAAACGAGGTAAAAAACTAGGTAAAAAGTTTTTTCGGGACAAAATACTCTAAATTACACCGGATGCCTTTAACGGAAAAAGATTTTGAGATTAAAGACTACAGATTAAAGTCTTGAAGCCAAAATATCTCCTGTACCTCTCGGGCCTGCAGCGCACAGAGAGGAGTCTGTCACTACGGCTGCTTTGCTGGGCAACCACAGTATCATGTAGTGGGTGGCCCCTGTTTTCTGATTATTGCAGTATTCTTGCAAAGGCTCACGGAAACACAATGAAATGGCGACACCGAGACTTCCCATATGATAATTTCCTTTCCTGGTTCAGTACTTAGCCGCGCTTACATGAGAACTAGCATGATTGTCCCTGGATAAATTCACAGTAAACACACTTACATTATGTGATTCCATTAGGTAAATGTAATGCTCAACGAGGATGACTATTTTTATTCAAAATAGACACCTAGCGGCGTAAACTCAACAAACAGGTCTAAACACCGGGCATCAGGTGAACCCTAGTCAGCAACAACAATAAAAGGCAATATAGCATTGCGAGGAAGAGGAGGAGGAAGAGTGGTGGTGAGAGGGGAAGCCTGTAGAGGAGGAGGAATAGATAATGGTAGGCGCATGTGAAGAAAGACAAGGACCGAATGTATTTATCAGACGGGATGTGAGCAACATTGTGAAGACTGGGTCAAGCCAAGTGACATATGTCTGCGTTTATGTAGGGTCTGTGAAAGGATATCTAGGCTTTTTCTATCATTATTGTTTGACCTTTGTGTATTTTTGTTTGACCCAAATATTTCACTGTTCTTTTTATAAATGATGTAAATGCTCTCCTTTGAATATACAGAGCAAAATGAATTTGGAGATGGATTGATGTATTTGGTGTACTTGGCAGTGTGGAGAGAAAAAAAACAAATCTGCAATGTACAGGTTGGGTCTTATGGGACATGTTAGGTCTATATATTCATGCACTCTAAATTACCCTACGTGAAAAACAGACACAGAGATGGGAAATGGATATAAGGTTAGAATGGCACAAGATGGTAGGCAAATCTTGGTGATCAGGTTCAATACAGAGGAAACCGAAGCAAGACAAAAATACAAATAATCCACAATCCAATGAGGCAAACAGAAAGGACAGACTTGACTCGGCAGGACAGGGCGGAAACACTCTGTAGACACACTCTTAAAGCAACAGTAAAGAGTTTTTGTACTTTAAAATAATGTTTCCAAAACCATTTCAGTGGTTCATCAACTCGTAACAGGGTGAACGGCACTTCAGCATTCACTGAGCGGCCCTCTAGCGACTATATCCACTATGTAAATTTACCAGATTGGGTAGCAGACCTGTAGTTCGATGGAATGAGCTTAAGAAACTACAAATTTGGCTGGCTTCGATACTTTCATAAAATCATGCAACATACGTGTGTGACAGAGGAAAAGTGCTTGCGTTGTTTTAGAAAATTGGTCAGAAAAGACACAGAAACAAGACCGTGTTTAAATAGTGAGGGTGATTGAGTACCTTAGAACAGGGGTACAATCACTAATCAGTAATCACTTTGATTTTGTGTCTATACTTTTACACACATTTAAAGGGGAAGAGATGGTTAAATCCCATGGAGGAAGATGCGTGACGACTGTCATAAGATTATATTAGATTAGATTAGATTCAATTTTATTGTCACTGCGCCGAGTACACATACAGACACAATGGCCACGTTTACATGATGTTTTTAATTCCGAATTAGTTTATTCAGAATTAAATAGATCGGAATTAAAATATTCTCCTTCGAGTTTACATGGAAATAATAATTCCGAATTGGCGTTTACATGGAACATACGTTAATTACGCTTTATTGTGTTCTGCTGAACGTCTGGGGGTCGGGAAGGGTTCCGATTGGACAGGCGGCGCATGAACGTAGCCTAATAAGGTCTACCGGAAGAAAACAAACTTTAGCTGGCTAGCAACTTTTTTGTCATCTCGGGTTAACGTTACAGCATGGACAATAACATAATGAAAACGGGTTTCACAGTAACTCTGATAATAGGCCTACTATTTAGCCAGCAGCTCGAGAATATTGTCAAGCTTCACGTTTGCTAGCTGAGGAGGAGAAGACTGTCGGAGAAGGGGGGAAGAAGACGGAGCCGAATTAACCATGAAACGAGCATGCGCTTCTTCTTCCTCCTTGTACGAGCATGCGCCAAACAAACGGAATAAACTTTTAATCGGAATAAAGGTTTACATGATCAAGGAGGGGAGTTAATTCCGCTTTAACATCGGAATAAACCAACCACTTAAATCGGAATTAAGTTTAATTCGGAATAATCATTTTCAAGCGGAATAAGCGTTTACATGGTCTCTTTTAAAGCGGAATTAACTTTTATTCCGATTTAACTTGGTTTTATTCGGAATTAAAGCTCTCATGTAAACGCAGCAAGTGACATGCAGTCTGCGCCTAAACAGAAGTGCAAAAAAGTGTAATGTGATATACACCGTATAGAGAGGCGGTGCATAAACAGTATAAGATAGCGCCGTATAGACAATATTATAGTTGAGAAGGTGGAATGTTTACAGTAGCCTAATATACATTAACTTTAAACATGTGCAGTGTAGCATAAAACAAGAGAATGGCTTCTTTATTATTTACCATTTCAATGAAGATGTTGATGTTAGTTTAGATAGATTCCCTTGAGTCAAGGGCCTTGTGCTAATAATTTCATTCCATATACACTATACTCTGATCTTTCTTTGGTAGACAACTGACCATGTTTCAACCCTGACTTAATGGACTTGTTCAAACGAGACTATCCAAACTATCTGTAGAAAATCAGATTGTGATTACAGTAAACTGGGTGGCCAACGGGATATTCCAGCACCATGAGGTTATTGGAAAGTGTACAATCCTCTATTAAAGGTTGCACATTGAAAAAGAGTATTAAGGACCTTAAAGCTGGATAGGTTTCTAATCTAAGCGAGAGATGTAAACAAAGATGTTGTCTTTTTAAAATGTTAAGAAAGGACTAACACAATAATAAACAATAATGTCAATGCAATATCAATGACCAATAGCCTAATGAGAGGAAACAAACAATCAGAGATGAAGCTACCGTATAAAGAGAATACATGTGCTGACAGAAGAGCTTAGACAAGAAGAAAAGTTAGAAATACCAACTTGATGAGTTTTATTTCAATTTGACTAAAGGTGACTTTATCAGGTCCAAGTTCAGATGGTTAGAGGAGAGTGAGAAAACGTTGACTTCCCTTACTATGTAACCAAGTATACTACCCTTCATTGAACTTCTACATGTGTCACAGGCTCAGCATTTTACAAAAATCTGTAGGCTACTCCAAGTTTAAACCCCTGTAGTTGCAACATATTCGCTGGAAAAATCAGAAAAAGCACCCGACAAGGTTTTTCAAAGCCATACAATTATTGATCAAAAATCTATGTTCTTGTCTTCACATCCATCCATCCATCATATGATCTGATATTAGCCCTTGGACCTGTTACACACTAATGTACTCTATGCATGTTTTGAGTCACAGTCCAGTCCGGGATTCCGAGGAACCTGGGTTATGTTTCCTGTTCCTTGTCATGCAGTGTTCGTCATGTGTATAGGCCCCCTCTGTCCACTCCATGTTTTGTTCTGTTACCGCACTTCCTGGCTTTCTGTTGATTGAGTCCTGTACCCCTGTTCTAAGGTACTCAATCACCCTCACTATTTAAACACGGTCTTGTTTCTGTGTCTTTTCTGACCAATTTTCTAAAACAACGCAAGCACTTTTCCTCTGTCACACACGTATGTTGCATGATTTTATGAAAGTATCGAAGCCAGCCAAATTTGTAGTTTCTTAAGCTCATTCCATCGAACTACAGGTCTGCTACCCAATCTGGTAAATTTACATAGTGGATATAGTCGCTAGAGGGCCGCTCAGTGAATGCTGAAGTGCCGTTCACCCTGTTACGAGTTGATGAACCACTGAAATGGTTTTGGAAACATTATTTTAAAGTACAAAAACTCTTTACTGTTGCTTTAAGAGTGTGTCTACAGAGTGTTTCCGCCCTGTCCTGCCGAGTCAAGTCTGTCCTTTCTGTTTGCCTCATTGGATTGTGGATTATTTGTATTTTTGTCTTGCTTCGGTTTCCTCTGTATTGAACCTGATCACCAAGATTTGCCTACCATCTTGTGCCATTCTAACCTTATATCCATTTCCCATCTCTGTGTCTGTTTTTCACGTAGGGTAATTTAGAGTGCATGAATATATAGACCTAACATGTCCCATAAGACCCAACCTGTACATTGCAGATTTGTTTTTTTTCTCTCCACACTGCCAAGTACACCAAATACATCAATCCATCTCCAAATTCATTTTGCTCTGTATATTCAAAGGAGAGCATTTACATCATTTATAAAAAGAACAGTGAAATATTTGGGTCAAACAAAAATACACAAAGGTCAAACAATAATGATAGAAAAAGCCTAGATATCCTTTCACAGACCCTACATAAACGCAGACATATGTCACTTGGCTTGACCCAGTCTTCACAATGTTGCTCACATCCCGTCTGATAAATACATTCGGTCCTTGTCTTTCTTCACATGCGCCTACCATTATCTATTCCTCCTCCTCTACAGGCTTCCCCTCTCACCACCACTCTTCCTCCTCCTCTTCCTCGCAATGCTATATTGCCTTTTATTGTTGTTGCTGACTAGGGTTCACCTGATGCCCGGTGTTTAGACCTGTTTGTTGAGTTTACGCCGCTAGGTGTCTATTTTGAATAAAAATAGTCATCCTCGTTGAGCATTACATTTACCTAATGGAATCACATAATGTAAGTGTGTTTACTGTGAATTTATCCAGGGACAATCATGCTAGTTCTCATGTAAGCGCGGCTAAGTACTGAACCAGGAAAGGAAATTATCATATGGGAAGTCTCGGTGTCGCCATTTCATTGTGTTTCCGTGAGCCTTTGCAAGAATACTGCAATAATCAGAAAACAGGGGCCACCCACTACATGATACTGTGGTTGCCCAGCAAAGCAGCCGTAGTGACAGACTCCTCTCTGTGCGCTGCAGGCCCGAGAGGTACAGGAGATATTTTGTTCCAGCCGTCATAAGGCTGCATAATGGGCCTGTTGATGCACATTCATTTTAATTTAATCTATTTTTAATGATAGTAGCCTTTCTTTACTTTTCCTTTAACAACTGTTATTGTCTGTGTCTTTACTTGTGTTTTTACGAGTGTATTGCTTAGTGAATGCTTGTTTGGACAACACAGTGTATAGGCTGCTGGACACCTGAATTTTCATTGTTGGAAGTTTCATTGTTGAATAAAGTACTATCTATCTATCTATCTGTCTATCTATCTATCTATCTATCTATCTATCTATCTATCTATCTATCTATCTATCTATCTATCTATCTATCTATCTATCTATCTATCTATTATCACACAGTTGTCAGTGTTACCAAAAGTTCTCACATCTTTCATTTTTATGAGGACAAGTTTTGCTAAGAGACCAGTAGAATTTGGTGTTGAGCATAGCCTCGGTAGAGAAGGTCTATCAGTGGTGCATAATGCCCGCCACAACGATTACTTGTGAATACTGCAGCCTGACATATTCATGCGGTGTGCCAAGGCTTCAAGACTTTAATCTGTAGTCTTTAATCTCAAAATCTTTTTCCGTTAAAGGCATCCGGTGTAATTTAGAGTATTTTGTCCCGAAAAAACTTTTTACCTAGTTTTTTACCTCGTTTTAAAAAAATATTTTACCTAGCCGCAGTAGGCTAAATACTTTTCAATGTTTTACGATTCTCTCGACATGTCTCCAGCTCGCCATCAGCCCAACTGCAAGGCTGGTTTTCTGCCTGAGGGAATATTCTCTATTCTAACTTTGTTTACCATCAAAAGGGCTTTGGAGCTGTTATAGTCAGGTAAAAACTTGCATAGCGCTGCTTTAACATAAATGTTACAATACTAAGTGCTGTACATATGGATGTCCATCCCGAGTAGGCCTATACATGTCTCAGCCTGTATAACACATCAATAAACTTAATCAATTTCCTTGAAACAATTCCCTCATTAGACACACATGGTAAGCAACAATTTTGTTAACTGAAAGATATTTAATGTATGTGTAAGCGATGTACATACTACTGTACAATGAAGTAAATCCCGTGGGCCATTTTGTTAGGGAAGCTAATAGTGTCCTTATAGTTGTGCAAATCTGTGCTGATGTTTTGCTCCCAAGTTGAATACTTTTGATTCTGGTACAACAGCAACTGATATAACTGTAAAATTCTATGTTCATTTTGTTGGGGAATATATTATAATGTATTTTTTTATATATTTTTTTAATTTTCACTCATTCCTTAACTGAGGATATCATATTAGAAACACTAATCTATATAACAGTAATATATAGCTGATCCAGCACAGTCTCAGGATCTTATCCTTTGTCTTGATTTCTATAAGACCTTTGATGCCATCAAACATACATTTCTCTGACAAACCCTCAATTTACTTGGATTTGGTGAGTCTTTTGTTGTTATAATTCACTTACTAATTTTGTATAACCCTCACTCTCACTCATTATTTATTAAAACAATAAATCTGCAAAACTAATGATCCCAATCTTGAAAAGGAGTGTCTCTGGTTGTAAAGCCCCGTTTTAACTAACTAATGATATGGGTGTTAAATGAATTCCAGCGACCAGCCTATAGATCATTGGCTTGATAATTAGGTTTATCAATAGCTCCCTTTCACTCCTACAACAAGTTCCTCCTTCCCAATCTGCATTCATAAACACACATACTATACATACCATACTCCACCCCTTTCTCCCTTTCCCTGTCCCCCCTCTCTCTCTCTCTCTCTCTCTCTATCTCTCTCACACACACACACACACACACACAGAGGCCCCCCCCCCTGTAGTCATGACGTAGCTCAGACAGGATGACCAACCTAACTTCACTTACGAGCAGACTTTTATTCATTCATCCTACAGTTTAATTGACAATAGTGTCATTTGTCATCTCCAACATCAACGCAGATCTTTGGTAGGAAAAATACATTTTGAGTTTTTAGCTAGATTGGTAGGCTGGTAAAAGTTCAACCGTGCAAACTTTTATTCATTCATCCTTGACTCCCTATTCTAAAACCTCTTTTATGCACAGGCAGCTACATCTAGAAACACATGTCACACCCACCCCACACACACACACCCACACACACACGCACGCCCAGAGGGGACACCTCCCTTCACCCACTTCAATTAAAACACTTAATTGAAACACACCACTCAACATCATACCGCTTGACCCACAGTTCATAGGGCAGGTCGCACAAAATCCAACTCTTACAAATGGTCATTCATCTTCAAACCTGACACAACTACAAATGTCATAACCCTCAGCCATTAAAGATCAGACCATGTCATAACCCTAACCCTTTCATCTTCAAAGAATATCATAACCCTCATTCAAACAAGATCAAAGGACTACAAACACAGGCCTCACTCATCAAAGACTACACACCGGAAGTCCCGCCCTCACCGGAAGTCCCGCCTCTTTCATTCATTACGTCACACCTGTCACTTTGATGAGAGGATAGGTTTTAATTATCATCTCTCTTTTGGGTATGTTGCAGATGATGGTTGCGTTGGGATACGACCTTGAAGGTCATGACTCTCTTATGTGCTGTTTGAGGTTACATTCCATTTGTGTAGACATCATCATTCCTGAACTGAATAAGAAGAGTGCTTTTTCGATGTATTGTCAGACTGCGTTGGGTCGCCCTAGCATGTAAGTCTCCGGGGCCGTAATGAAGGTCTCTGAAAGAATCCTGACTGACTGAAGACTCTGCCTGAAAATCTCTTTGTCAAATCCTGAAACTAAGTACCACAATTGTGAGTATCATGAATTTCATTGAGTCAGTACCTTTACGGAAATGTCGCTGCTGCAGCTGGGGAACATCTCAGCAACATTTCAGCAACATTTCCGGAAAGGGACTGACTCGATGAAATTCATTCTCGACTCTCTATCCGACCACATAAAGACCTGGGGATACTTCGGTTTGGCTTCACTTCCAGGCTAACGAGTTTTGGCTAAAAACGGTAAAATCGAACTCTCTCAAAACACATCCGAATGACATGATTTGATGTCAACTCAACGTATGCTAAAGTACATTTTACTCCGGAAAATTCCTTTAATCTATATGAAGTGCCAGTATGCATAGCTTATCACAAAATTAGGCTACATGGGGAAAAAACAGAATCGGAATGGCACGGCACAAGCAACAACAATGGGGCACAAACAAACGTAAGCCCTGACATTTTGGGGCCTGCAATTTTGCAAAGATTTGGAGAAAAAGATTCACTTCGATTGGCTTCACCTGGCGATGTTCTGGCGATCTGCTATGACACTGACTCCACTGCCTCATTTGGATGGTAACCCGACAGGTGAGGGCGAAGATTGAATGTCAAGGATGTGTAAGTAAACAGTCTTTTGCAAAGTTGCCAAACTACCCTATCTTTCACGGTTACTTTACCATCTACAGTGTGGAACCCAAAATATTTCCAGACTATAAATATTTAGTGCGATGAAACTAGCCCATTTACAGCGACACCTGAGCACCAAACACTCGGGAGGTGTTGATAAAAGTGAAGAATTTTACAGACGGAAGCTATCGGAATTTAAGTCGGGACAGACAGGAATAATGAAAGCCACGAGTGTGTCAGTGAATTTCATCCAATCTCGGCTACTGAATCACAGACTGTTTGAAACTCTTTGTCATGAGAACGGCACAGAGCACCATCAGCTATTGCTTCATACAGACGTGCACTGGCTTGTGGGAAAACGCTACTGAGACTGAACTTCACAATGAAGTGTTTGTGTTCTTGAGGGAGCATCTGCATCCTTTTGCAATTTGAGGATGACAAGTGGGTGGCGCGCCTGGCCCATCTTGCTGATGTGTTAACTTAACGAGCTCAATCTATCACTTCAGGGCAAGGAGTCATATATCCTGAAATTGTATGATAAAGTTCAAGGATTCACAAAAAAACTCAAACAATGACAGAGGAAATGTGATGAGGGAGACACAAGCTGTTTCCCACTACTCAATGCCCATCTAACCACCACTGATGCTGCCAGGGGGTCCAGTGGTGAATCTGGTGCAAGTACGTCTGTCCAAACTTGGCACTGATTTCAGCCATTATTTTCAGGACATTGAAAATAAGTCAGAAAGACTGGATTGGGTGAGGAACCCATTCGTTGTGAGTGAGAGCAGCAACAGCCTTCCTCCTGCAAGGCTGCAGGAGCCTCTGATGGATTTATCATCTTACCGTGGACTGAAGATGGCATATGTTGAGAGGACATTGACTGAGTTTTGGCATGATGTGGAGAAGGAATATTCTGAACTGGGAAAACATGCACTGATTGAACATTTGAACACGGGGCAGCCGTGGTGTACTGGTTAGCGCATCGGGCTTGTAACCGGAGGGTTGCCGGTTCGATCCCCGACCAGTCCACCACGGCTGAAGTGCCCTTGAGCAAGGCACATAACCCCTCACTGCTCCCCGAGCGCCGCTGGTTGGGCAGGCAGCTCACTGCTCTGGGTTAGTGTGTGATTCACCTCACTGTGTGTTCACTGTGTGCTGTGTGTTCACTAATTCGGTTAAATTGGGTTAAATGCAGAGAACTGAATTTCCCTCACGGGATCAAAAAAGTATATCTATTCTATTCTATTCTATTCTATTCATTTGCCTTTTGGTTCAACTTATATGTGGGTCATTCCACGCCAAATCAACCAGAGCCCACGCACTTGCGTCTCAAAAAAATCTGAAAAAAATACCATGTGTGCCTATGTTACCCAGGAGACACTCTGTAAAATGTCTTTGTGCTAAGATCAATACTTTTCAAGTAACAGCCAGTTTTACAGGGGGAGGGGGGTGTCAAATTTGTTCTACCTCTTTTTTTTGTCAAAGTTCACAAGCTCATTGCTCAAGAACTAGAATCTGTAGAAGACTCAAATTTTGCAGGCTGGTGCATAAATAGGAATAGTATGCAGTAAAATCACCACGAGTAGTCTGGATGATCCTGCATGGTCATAGCAGTCCCTCAAAGTTGATCAAAATCTTATTGGAGTTCTTGGCTGGGCTCTGTTTAGGCGTACATAAGACATATTTTTACTCAACATAGGCTCTTGATTTTTTTTCTCTTATTGAGATAAGTAGAAACACTCTCCAAAAAAGCAATGAAGAGAAAAGAAAATCCATCAGGGACTGAACAGCAGACCTCACAAGTTTGAAAAATAATTTTGGATCTCATATTCAGAGCACCCTAACACCTTGTGGGAATATACAAAGATTTGTTTTATATTTTTTTCGTTAATCTGCATTACCTCTTCTTTTTAAAAACACCAATTTGACTTGTCTTATGCGAATCTTTCTTTTTCATTTTCCACCCTAAACATGGACAAAATGCACCATTGAGATCAATATGTTTTGTCCCCACCCGGCAATTTCAGTGATTCAGTGATTTTAGTGGCACCTAGTGGTTACTCTATACAAAACAAATCTCTCAATAGATCTCTATGGTGCATTTTGCCCTTGTTCAGGGTGGGATATGAAAAAGAAAGATTTGCATAAGACAAGTCAAATTGGTGTTTTTAAAAAGAAGAGGTAATGCAGATTATAGACAAAAATATTAAAAAAATCTTTGTATATTCCCACAAGGTGTTAGGGTGCTCTGAATATGAGATCCAAAATTATTTTTCAAACTTGTGAGGTCTGCTGTTCAGTCCCTGATGGATTTTCTTTTCTCTTCATTGCTTTTTCGGAGAGTGTTTCTACTTATCTCAATAAGAAAAAAAACCCAAGAGTCTATGTTGAGTAAAAATGTGTCTTCTGAAGGCCTAAACAGAACACAGCCAAAAACTCCAATAAAATGTTGATCAACTTTGAGGGACTGCTATGACCATGCAGGATCATCCAGACTACTCGTAATGATTTTACTGCATACTATTCCTATTTATGCACCAGCCTGCAAAATTTGAGCCTCCTACAGATTCTAGTTCTTGAGCAATGAGCTTGTGAACTTTGACAAGAAGAAGAGGCAGAACAAATTTGACACCCCCCTCCCCCTGTAAAACTGGCTGTTACTTGAAAAGTATTGATCTTAGCACAAAAACATTTTACAGAGTGTCTCCTGGGTAACATAGGCACACATGGTATTTTTTTCAGATTATTTTGAGACGCAAGTGCGTGGGCTCTGGTTGATTTGGCGTGGAATGACCCATGTGTGAGGTGACCTTCTCAGCTTTGACACACATCAGAACCAAGCAGAGGAACAGACTGGACGTAGAGACCAGCCTGATAACAGCTGTTTCCACACTGCCCCCAGAACTATGAACGTTGAAAGACAAGCAAGCTCAAGTGTCTCATCTCATTAAAGCTCCTTGCTGTGGTGTCCTTTGTACTCTGGGTATGTGGAGAGGGTGTTCTCAGCCATGAAGATTAAATGGTCAGATGTCAGAAACAAATGTTCAGTTGGACTGTTCAGTTGAAGTGAGCTGATCCTCACGCTCAATTATGAGATGTCTTGCACAGTTTCACAGTGCAGCTCTGCAGGACAAACAACTGCTCGCTGCTGCAAGAAACCAAAGATAGTACACATGGAAAAAATAGGTGCACAATATGCTTAGTCTGGAAGTGTATTTGCTTCTGTGAGATTTTCAATGTGCATACATACATGTGTTGTATGCTTGAATGCAATGTTTGAGTGCAATATTTAATATTTTCTTTATTAGCTGTTTCTTTTTTTTTTATGTATTATTGTTTTGCACTGGAAAGAAAGTTAACTATAAAGGAAGTACAATCACATAAACATGTTTGTACACTTCCTGAAAATGTTGTCTAGTTAAATTAAATAATATTTTTTTTGTGTGCATACAGTGCCTATAGAAAGTCATCATACCCTTTTGAAATAGTTACTTTTTTTGTCTTACAGCCTGAAATCAAAACCCATTTTAAAAACAATCTTTTTCAGTTTTATTCACAAATTTCGCTGTACAACATCAAAATAATGAAAAAAAAGTCAACAGTTCTGAAAATTATAGAATAACCCTAGAATAACAGGGTTGGAAAAGTAATCATACCCCTGACTTAATACTTTGTAGAGCTTCCTTTTGCTTTCATTACAGCCATCAATCTGTTTGGATATGTCTATTATAGCTTTGCACACCTAGATTGGGGAATATTGCCCAATCTTCCGTGCAGAATTGTTAAAATGCAGTCAAATTCTGTAGGGAATGGCGATGGACTGCTCTCTTCAAGTCAATCCACAGATTTTCTATAGGATTTAAGTCAGGGCTCTGACTTTGCCACTCAAGGATATTCACCATCCTTGCCACTACTTTGTTCTTTTGGCAGTATGTTTAGGATCATTGCCGTGTTGGAAGGCGAATGACCTGCCCATATTCAGCTGTCTAGCAGAGGGACGCAGGTTTTCCTCAAGAATTTGGATGTACTTGGCAGCATCCATTTTCCCTCCTATCCTGACAAATTGCCCAGTCCCCACCTGAAGAGAAACATCCCCACAACATAATGTTGCCCCCACCATGCTTCACACTATAGGTACACCTCCAAACCCATTACTCTCGGTGGTATATCTCACTTGATTCCGAGTAATCCGTTTTTGAAATTGCTGCATGTTATCCAACTTTGGGCTAAATTATATTCTATTAAGGTAATATTCTAATTGCAGCCCAAAATAATTAACTTGCATTCTAAATCAAAGAATCAAAAGTTGGTCATGGCATGTACAGATCAACTGTGCTTTTTAAAAGATATTTCTATTAGCATGGTTCAGGTGACATGGATGCAGACAGAAAGTAGAGAAAGCATAGAGACTGGCTAGTTTAATTCAAAACTGGAAATATGAATTGACACTATAGTTAGACTGGTATTAGACTGGTAACACAATTACCTTTACAAAAATGCTTTATTGAGGCTTCAAAAGTTTATTTTGAATTTGAGGGTAGGCTACAGTTCTGTCATTAGCCTTGTCCTATGTCTTTTACATTTCCTTACAAAATAGATATTATAGTGCAGGTCTATTATGAACTAGATGTACCGCAAAGCGATACACAATATGACCGCCGCTCAGTCCTGCACATTCTCTCCGCAAATATTAATCACGCTTTTGATTCAATCGCCTACTTCATCCCCTACTGAAACTTTTATGTAAATGAGTGTGTGCATGTGTGCGCTTGTGCTTCTCTGTCTATGAGAGTGTGTGTGTGTGTGTGTGTGTGTGTGTGTCTGCTTGCCTGCTTGTGTGTGTGTTTTATGTGTCTCTATGTGTATATGTTCACTTGTGTTTGTGTGTGTGTGTGTGTGTGTGTGTGTGTGTGTGTGTGAGTGTGTGTGCGTGTGAGGGTGATTGTGCATGTGTTTGTATACATTTGTATGTACATGTGTGTGTGTGCTGGTGCGTGTGTGTGTAGGTATGTGCCTGTGTGTGCGTGTATTTATGTGTGTGTGTGTGTGAGTATGTGTGTGTGTGTGTATGTGCCTGTGCTTGTCTGTGTGTGTGTGTGTGTGTGTGTGTGTGTGTGTGTGTGTGACCGTAGTATACAGCACCCAGAGCAACCCTTCGCTTAATACCACCATCTGGCCGATGGGTATATACAGTCCCATGTCTGAACACAAGTGTTTTCAGTCAGAGAAGTCATTTTTTTCTATTTCTAGTTCTAGTTTTTTTTATAACTCAGACTTTCAGTTCTTTTGTTAACTGTCTGTGTACTGTCTTGACTGTTTGTCAACTGTCTCAGGCGACAGACTCACAGTCTGTCGCCTGAGACATATGGCAGTTGCAAACCGTTACTGGGGTGTGGGTCACAACTTCTCAAGAATATTTGGTTACAAGGGGACTGAACTAGCAACACATGAAAATTATGAAAATTATGTTATCTGAGGATAGAGAAAACAGGAACTAGAGGTGTATTCCCATTACAGGTAGGCAGCCTTCTACCCAGGTCAAGAGCCCAGGTAAAGCTACCTTCAATATTCAGCCCTTTCAGGCGTTGTGTCGCCACTGCTTACAGAACCCATAGGATCTAACCATATGAAACCTTTTGCTCCATGATCGCAATACTTACATTAATGATCGCAGTACTTACATCAACTAAAATATCATAGCACCTGCAGCATATACTCCCCACATGCACCTTGGCTAAATCCTAAACCCTAAACCTAAATCCTAAATCCTAACCCCATATTCTCCATAGAAAAACAGTGGGGTGAGTCAAAGAGGAGAATGCACAAGTGTGGACCTAGGAATCTGGATGATATGGGGAGGTTTTGTAAAGATGAATGGTCTTAAATCCCTTACTTTGTATTCTCCATCTTTATGGGGTGTCAGAGAAGAATATTACAAGCTGTTTTATTGACAAAGGGAGATTTAAGAAGGTATTACAAGTAGGGGTGCCAATAACTGTGAGTATTGTATGTATGTCACAATTTGTAACAATAAAACTGATTTGTGACAGTACAAACAATGTACACAAACACTTTGCAATATTACCAAAATGTCCTTCAATTACTGCAATATTGACAATTACTCAAAAAACGTGATTGGTGGACACAGGTAGTCTGGCTATCACCATACTAAGCTACATTTTTTTGAGATTGAACATTAATATGGGGAGGCTGTGCTTTGTTTCTACTGCACAAGAGGCGTGATCAATGGGCATTGTTCAAATGACTCCGTACGCTTGGTTAGTCCTTCAACCAATCAGACCAACGATCTGGTGCGTCTTTTGGATCAGTGGATCAGTAATGATTTAATTGATTACACCTTCCAGCATCTAGAAGTACATCCCACCCTCCTGCAATTCAGCCATTCAGCGCAGGTTTTTTGGAACTTTTGATCGCGTGGCGGCGACATCAAAGCGTGTCGCAACTCTCTCTCTCTATGGCTCTGGTTGTACTATAAGAGAACCAGTGTGACACTTGCTGGTCTGCATCTTAACTTCAGAGGATATCTGGACCACACAGAGAATAGCCCTTCGACACTAGACTCCTCACATGCTGGGAAGGGGCATGCTGAAGACAAACTGACTATTGTATTATGAAGCAGTTACAAAGATGGCAATCACGCAATCACATGTATGATGACCAGTCAGTCTTATGTGTGTAGAATTTACTCAATCAGTTTATTTTCTTTAAATCAAACTACTTAGTTATAGAAGGGCTTTAAGGTCAAGACATGCATGAGGGGTGAAATGAAGGGGTTTAGTTTTGTGGTGATGATTATCACCTTTCTAACAAGGGCTCTGATTGGCTCGTCAACAGGTCATCACCTGTCGAGGAGACAAATAGGCATATGTTGGCACTCACCCCCTGAGACAGATGATATGTCTGGTTGTACCGCCACATGTCTTCCAGCACTTGGTCCACTGTGTCAGGGTCAGGGGCCTCACCGTGGAAGTCCAGGCCCATTAAGCTGGCCATGCGTCCCAGCAGCCCAGGAGCCTCTTCCAGCTGCTGCCGGGCCGTCTCCACCCGATATGTCCACGCATGGTCCACTAAGAAAACACTAATGGCACACACCAGAAACATTATTTTACTCAATACTATAGAATGACTTGGAGCATTGGAGCATTCATCATCATTCTTAGGATATAATTCTTTTTAGGTTAGAAGATTAGATTAGAATCGCTTTGTACAGTCATTGTCATTGTACAGATAACAAGTACAAAGGCAACGAAATGTGGTTTGCATCTGTTGGAGAAATTATTGAAACATGTATTCTCATTTATATTGATAATCTGAAAAACATATTACAAATATGATTAAGTACAATTATTAATGAAATATATATATTCCTCTACATTGATTAATGAAATGTGTATTCTTATACAATTAGTAATGAAATATGTATTCCTCTACATTGATTAATGAAATGTGTATTCCTTTATATTGAATAAAGGAAATATTAACCATAAGTGAATAAAGGAAGTTATAACCATAATGAATAAACAAAAGTGTAACTTCATACTGTAGTGCAAACCATGTTCTGTATAATTATACTTTGTAACCGGAGCTTCATCTTTTTGGTAGAGAAGTCTGTTCTTTTGTAACTCTTGTGCACTAGATAAGATGCTGTCCCTTTTACCTGATTTATCTATGGGAAACGAAAGTTTCCCTAGACCCAAGATCTTAACCACAAGTTCTGTATTTGTTGCTGTATCAGAGGTAATGTTCTGCTTGAAATGTTCTCCCTGACACATGTTTGGTGGGACGAAGGCCAGAGCTTATTGTCCAAGTTTTAGCCATGTGAACATGTCAAAGGGCAACTTGGAGACCCTAGATACGTAAACTCTTGTATAGATAGATAGATAGATAGATAGATAGATACTTTATTGATCCCCAAGGGGAAATTCAAGGTCCCAGCAGCTTAAGACACCACACACAACATACAGTACAATGTAAACAATGTAAACAGGAAAATTAAAAAGCAAATCAACAATCAACATGACTAAAGGAGCAGTAGAATACTATAGATAAGGTATGCATGAATGTACTGAGGATTGGTACTGTGATCCAGTCTGAGGTGAGTGTCAAGTTGGTAGTGCAAATAAGTCCAACAGTGCAACAGTGCAATATTAAATTCTAGTGACCAGTAATAAATATGTACAGTACAAAATGTAAGCATAGTAATAATAATAACAGTACTAATATAAATATATGGACAATTAAAATAAACTTAACATAGTAATAATATAAAAGTTAGACATGAGGGTGTAAGCCATGCCATGTAAGTGTATAAGAGGGTGGAGGTGCAGATATACTATGCATAGAAGTCCAACTCTCCTTTTCCCTTCAGTGAAGCATTGTACAGTTGTATGGCCCTGGGTACAAATGACTTTCTCAGTCTGTCTGTTGTGCATGTCATGGAGCGTAGTCTCCAGCTGATCAAGCTCTTCTGCTGTATGATAGTGCTGTAGAGTGGATGACAGTCATTGTCCAGGATGCTGTGTAGCTTGTTCAGGGTCCTTTTGTCTGATACTGAAGTGATGCACTCCAGATCAGCTCCCACAACAGAGCCAGCCTTCCTTACCAGCCTGTCTAGTCGCCCAGCATCCCTCTTCCTAGTGCTTCCTCCCCAGCATGCCACAGCATAGAAGAGGACGCTGGCAACAACAGACTGGTAAAACATCCAGAGGAGCTTGCTGCAGACATTGAAGGAGCGCAGCCTCCTCAGGAAGTACAGCCTGCTCTGCCCTTTCTTGTATATTGATTCAGTGTTGACTGACCAGTCCAGTTTATCGTCCAGATGTACGCCCAGGTACTTGTATGTGTTCACCACCTCCACATTGACCTCCTCAATGGTGACTGGCAGCAGAGCAGGCTTAGACCTCCTGAAATCTACCACCATCTCCTTGGTCTTGGTCGTGTTGAGTTGTAGGTGGTTGAGTCTGCACCATTGCACAAAGTCCTCCACCAGGCTCCTGTATTCCTCCTCCTGCCCATCCCTGATACATCCCACAATTGCAGTATCGTCTGAAAACTTCTGCATGTGACATGACTCCGTGTTGTAGCAGAAGTCAGACGTGTAAAGGGTGAACAGGACTGGAGAGAGCACCGTTCCCTGTGGAGCACCTGTGCTGCTGATTACAGTGTTGGAGAGGCAGTCCTTCAGTCTGACAAACTGTGGCCGCTCTGTCAGGTAGTCTGCAATCCAGGATACTAGATGAGCATCCACACCCATCTGCAGGAGCTTGTCACTCAATCTGGGGGGTTGGATGGTGTTAAAAGCACTAGAGAAGTCAAAGAACATGATTCTCACAGCACTTTTCCCCTTGTCCAGGTGAGAGTGTGTCCTGTGTAGGAGGTAGGAGATTGCATCGTCGACGCCCACTTTCCCCAGATACTGAAACGTCTATTCATCTAGCAGAACACCTTGGCCTAAGGATGCTAGGAACGTTAAGGCCTAACTTTCCCTAACACAACCACGATAATACCTGACCCTATTCTAAGACATACAAACACAAACACTCTCACCGTGAACCATACAGTACAGACCAAAATGTCACCCACACATCACAACCTTTTGCCGTATGACCAGAGCTCCCCCCTCAGGCCAACAGGGAAGGAGCCGAGAACAACCTTTGACTTACCCCATTTCCACCCACAGGATATGTTTGTCTGATTCTGTTACGCCTGAGTTCTGAGTATTGCTCCCATCTAGACTTTTGTCTACGCACTCAATGTTCTCTGTGGTCTACCCCATATACGAACACTGTTACTTTCACCGCTCAATGTGGTTTACACCTTACCCAGCCTCCACCCCCACCGTATGTCTCTCTCCACACATTACCTGTCGATGTGGTTTCTAGCTCTGAAGGTGCATAAAAAGGTCAACCCACACTCAAACATAAATGTGAATAAAGGTTACATGTTTTCATGCCATGAATATATGTTTGCACATAAGGGTTATATGTTTGAATACAAAATTATTGCTTTGCTCAAGGCACATATAGGTTGCATCACGTTATATACATTTTAGTACTGGCATAACATAGTATTTATGAAAAGCACAGTGAAGCATAGCAACAGCGACAGTATGCAAGTACCCTTACATGAGGTTCATACTTCTGTCCCTATCAAGGTCTCCTTCACTATTCCCTTATGCCTCATTTGATCTTTATTGGCATAAGGTTCAAGTGTCACATTCTAGAATCTCTTTTTCCCTTTCTTCCACTGTCTTTTGGCTTCATTCGTTCCACACTGTTGGATATTCTTCAATACGTAAACCCTGGTATAAAAGGAATCGCCAGACTAAAATGATCAGAGTCGAACCATTTTGTGTTGTATCATTCTTTCTCTTTGCAAAGATAATACAATTTTGCTATAATTTGGAATTCACTGGTCCTTGTCTTTTAATTACTGTACGTCTGAACGAAACGTCAAGTGATATCGCAGTGATATCACACACTACTTCCTGTTTGTTGCCTATGGGGACTATTTCCATATATCACTGCGCCCATGGTACGTTTGCAACTTGCCTTGATTATTACGCCAGATGAGAGTTTAGTTCCATGTCAAATCAGCCTAGAAAAACGGCAGGTTTCATTTTCAGTTGGTGTTATCACACTTTCTAACTTGAGAAGAGACACGTTTTAAATGGGAAAATTACCTGAAATATTAGTCACTTGTAAGCATGATGCTAGCAGGCGAGAAGCTAATGGTCTAATCCGATTCAATGATCTATGCTAGGCTGAAGCTAAAAGTTGTATCGCCGGACTCACAGAATGGCTGGATGAACGGGAAAAAGGTAAATATCGATTGTTTTGCTCGAGGGGAGGTGGAAAATGAGCTTATTTCCAAAAATGGCGGAATATCCCTTTAAGGATATCCAGCTGATTATTCAGTTTCATTAATGAACGTTTTAAAACCAGTGTTGTACTTTGAAACCATTAAATGAATGCATGGAAACCAACTAGGTACATACAACTGTGCTGACATATATTCTGCAAATACAGCCTGTACCAGAACACCAGAACACCACTACAATTTCCAAATGCAACCAAATGTGTAGCACTGGCGACCTCACCTGGTGGGGGCAGAAGATTGCAGGCCACTCTCACTGGTGACGATCACTTTGTAAACTATTTCCGGATAGGATTTCTTTCTCTCCACTTCGGAATTCTCTTCCTCCTCCTCCTCCTCCTGCTCCTCATTCTCCTCCACTTGCATAATGCCAAAGACTTCCCCAGCATCAAATACCTGGAAGAAAAAAAAAGACAAATCATGCTCGCTGGGAGTTGATACCCATGTACTAAGCTAGAATTACTCCATCTGAAGTGGAAGATTTTCACTCTGAATGTTGCATTGTGCTGTATCTGAGTGTATCCCTCTGTTAGTACTCCAAAAGCACATGTAAAACTATTACACACACACACACACACACAGAGAGAGAGAGCGACACACACCCGGAAATACTGTATGTGCTGTCCCGATGTGAACTCTTTAGCTGTGAAAGATCTCACTACAAAATGTTTTACTTTCCTTTACTTGCTTTACAATTATTTGATTGAATGTCCAATGATTAATTGTTTTCTTCACGTTTTACATTTTCACACAGTCGTTGAAAATGTGTCTTTTCTCAAAACGTGCTTCTCACACCTGCCTCTTTGCCTCTCCAGGATATTAAGACTTGAGCTTATTAAACAAAGCACATCTATGAACATGGTATTACCAAATAGCCTCCCAGCATCAGGGTGTGTAACTAAGGGAAGCAAGAGCGTTTCATTTTCGCCTTCAACCTCAATAGTCTTTAACAAAAGAAGTGAGCAAATTGGACGTCGCATCTGCATTTCTCAAAATAATTAGAAAACTGCTCATTTTCAGGGCGCAACATTGTAGCAATTGTCATCAAAGCCCCCCCTCGGACCTAAGACCAAAGATCCTCTTTAACCCTCTCTGCTAAGACCTAACCCATAACCCATATCGCTGGGTTGACAGGTTGCTTGAGGGAGAAACATATTTATTTATTTATTTGTTTGTTTTGGTACCCAGGCTACTAAACTTACTTGTCTCTGTCTGGGGACGTGTTTAAACAAACAAGCTATAATGAGAATGTACGTGTTTTAACAAAGGCTATTGCTCATCTGAAAAAAGCACGTCAATTGAAAACGTGGTTAGGTCAAAGGCTAACTTGCCTCTGTAAACAAATGAATAAAGCTAACCTCGCAAAGCATGCTTCTTGTGAAAACAGCTTGCTACATGTAGGCTATCGTTAACCACACTTGCGCGCATGCAAAAACACACAAGAATAAAGATAGGTGTGATTCTAAGGTTTTCAAAAGATTGCATCTGGGAGCTAGATAGGAGATGGCCAGAGATAAGAACACACCTCATTTGCAAGTTTCAGGTGCAGATTTCTCCAATACACCGGGGGAATATGTGACGCCTTTAAAGCAGGGGTATGCACACTGAGGAAGAGTTTAAATTCTTCATCTTCGTGACCATTGCCATTCAACATGATGGACTCAGTCACATCCATGAGGTTTCATCCAAAAAATCACCACACGTGAATGTCGTGAAAAGATAACCAGGAAGTCCTCTGTTTTCTTCTTACATGATTTTGACGGCTGTGTAAAAACTCCAGAGGAATTATCGCCATCTACTGGGCTGGAGAGGAAAGGAGACGAAAGACTAGGCTACAGACAGGCAAGTAAATAGTTTGTGCTCGACAATGATGAGGGTAAGCCACTGCTCATAACTCATTGGCATCACAATAACATTATGTCATTGCGTTTTCTTTAATGAAATACTTTAAAACATATGTTTTATTTCAATTTACTACAATTAGACTATCTACCGCAATCCATGTTTGTGCATCATCATCAGATGATGCTAGATTAGGCTACAGGACCATAGACCTAAAAGAAATGGACAAACAGACTCCGTCGTTCTCAATGAGAGGGGGCTGAAACAAAAATTCGTTTCCTGTTCATCGTACTGCGCAGACTCAAACTCGTTAGCCTGCTGTAACTCGTCTGATAGATCGAAAACCTCTGAAATTGTTAACGTTCGTTTTTTAATATTATTATTATGTGTACTTGCCTCTAGGTAATGCTTTACCATATCAAACAGTAGGCTACCGTAGGCTACACGCATTTTCACTGATCTTGCGAATGACTCTCCGTCATGGTTTTCGTGCAGGCTCACTCAGCTTCTTATCCAAACATTACGGGCGAACGTTAGCTTCCCTACAACAGACATGCTAAAATACTTCTTTACGGGAAACCAACGTAATATACGGGGAAGAAGTGAATTAATTTTGCCTTCGATACCCTATATAGAATACACAGAAGCTATAAGGGAGACAAAGGGCACATGTTACATGAAGTTAAGGGATCGCAAAAAAATCTGAAATCTATGGCCGTCCAAGGGAGTTAGCAGAGTGTTGATCACCAGCTCATTTCGTGTTTCCACTTCCGGGAATATGCCTGCCCCCTTGTACAGGACGGCTACCAGATGTAGACTCCAATAATTAGCATATACAAAAATGATTCTGTTTTAGCCTACATTCCCAGAATAGCTCCTACAAAGCCTGTAGCCTACATTACTTTTACACGAAAACAGATGGTTAAGTAGGCCTAGGCAAGTTGGCTTTTTTGCTCAATATTTTGTAGAGGGCCTTCACGACAGTGCTGTAGATTGTAACAATAGCCGCTAGAGGGAGACATTGTTACACAGTGTACAGTTCATGTTTTGGGCACTTACTGAGTGGTCCTATGCCAATCAGTCAATTCTCTGATCTTAGTTATATTATAGCCTAGACATAAAGCAGAATTGAAATTCAAGTATCACTTAGCCTATATGTGTGAACATCATTTTAATTATATGTGAATTATTTAATTACGGGAGACATTTAACACAGAAACGCAGGTTGATTAGAGGAAGAATGATCTTTTTAATAGATCGAGACTTGATGTGATGAGCCTCTTTAGACATCTTGGTATCTGAGAAAGAAATTGTGATTGACAAATACGAGAGAGAATCCTTTCACAGCCCGTGAGCTCAGCATAAGAGGCATTGAAATAAAGCCCTTGAGCAAAGAGAGTGTGGCCTTTATGGTGGCAAGCACCTGAAACAGGAGCTGAATTGTGATGTTCTTGGAGGGAAAGGGAAAGCCAAACCCCTGGAGTGTTCAAACAGGACAGAAGGGTCTAGAAAAAAAGGATACATGTCTCTTTTGTCAGTGCCAGACAAAAAAAAAAAAAAAAAAAGCCCTCACAGACCTTTAAGTGAAGCATTCAAAAATTCTGAAAGGAAGTTTAGAGAGTGAAGGTGAGATGGAAGGGAATGGGGGGGTTGGGTGGAGGGAGGGGGTGGAAAAAAGAGACAAGGCAGAAAAAAAAAAGATGGGGGGGGGGTGGGGGGTGAGGGGTGGTGAGGAAAAAGTTACCCAAGCCACTGTGTTCGGGCTCCACACAATGGCTGTGGTTGAAGTTGTGTCTCTTCTGATCTTCTCCCAGCTGGACTTCTCCCTCTCCCTCTCCCTCTCCCTCTCCCTCTCCCTCTCCCTCGCTGTCTCCTCTGATCTCCCCCGTTGGTTTTCCGAGAGGCTGCTGCCTCCGCCGCCGCCGCCACCGCCGCTCGCTCACTGCCAGCCGAGCCGCCATCCAACCCCCGTGAGCTGTCAAAAGTAGCCCCCCGAATCAAACGCCACCCCGCACTCCGCCCTGATCAAAGGCGCACAGGTAAGACAGACACCCAGCCACATACAATTGCTATCTTTAACTGAAAAAAGAGGATGTTTGGGGGGGGGGGGGGGGGGGGGGGGGGGGGGGTTGGGAGGAGGGAGACATTTTTCTTTTGTCATTTTTCTTCCTCTTTTTTTTTTCTTCTGTGAGGTGGGGGAGGGCGCAGCGTGGATGGCGGGGGCTCTTACAACTTAACTTGTCTGACACAGCGGCGGCGCTCGGAGTGGAGTGCATTGATCAGAGGTAGGCGTAAGTGATCAGGTCTGAACCTGAGACGGAGGGGGAAGTTTATTCTGCTGTCTGTCTTTCACTAACTTTGAGACCAAAGGAGAGGCAAGTGTGTGTGTGTGTGTGTGTGTGTGTGTGTGTGTGTGTGGGGTGGGTTGCTTGTTGTGGGGGGGGGGGGTTCAGTCGTGTAGGAGACTTTTAAAGAGAATGCTCTAAAGGACAAATGACAGGGCCACTGTTGAATGGTTATTTAAGTGGTTTTAACTGGTGTTAAATTGTCTCAGTCAAGAGCAGTCAACACACACATATCTCTTTCTCTCTGTCTCTCTCTCTCTGTCTCTCGCTCAGTCTGTCTTTCTCTCTTTCTCTTTAATTATTTGTGTAATAGTTTTAGATGGTACATAGTTGTTTGTCGTTGAGATGTAGCCTGCTCCCTAAACAAAATGAGGAACTGTTCCCTCTGTGTTCCCTCTAGTCTGCTTAACATTAGGACTCAAAACTAAAGAGACACAACAGTAAATGGACTCAAAACTAAAGAGACACAAAAATAAATGGGACACTCTCTCTCCTTCAGCGTAAAAGGGTGCTCCTCCAAACAACAGAGGTGGGGCCCAGATGACACCAAAGGTGCTTCTCAACATGCCTCCTCGATCCTCGATGCTCGATCCTCGAGGGGCGTTCCCACTGATCTATAACTAACACTGGATAGGCTATCCCATTGTTTTCGCCCCATCATTCTTTATGTCGATCAGTGAGGATCGAGGCCCGAGGAGCGAGGGAAGACGTATAAAAGCCCACATGAGAGGCACCCCATTGCTGTTTCCAAGCAGCTGGTTTTGGTATGAGATGTGCAAATTCACTTATTGTTGTCCTTTTACACCCAATGCCGAGGCATAGGCTACATGTAAGCAATACTGTCTTATTGGTGGGGTATTGGTAGCATCACTGCCTAGAAAGCAGTCAGTCTGGGTTTGATATCCGATGTTGAGTCCATCTTGCTTTGGATAAAAGCATTTGAATAATCCCACTCACTTCCTTTTACCTTTTGTTATTGAAGTGGTTACTTGTGTATAAAGCTCTGACGATTGACTGAGTTGAAACAACCTCCACACACACACACACACACACACACACACACACACACTACCCCCCCTCGCACACACACCCATCCATGAAGCGCTGAGCTGAGGGTCATAATCGCTGATGACTAATAATCACGCTCCACGCCACTTGGAATCACATTCAAATCAACAGCCTCCTCAGACAGGGACGCATAGCATAGCGCTGCATTCCCTAATCCACAACAACAGTGTCATTTACTGAAGGAGGATTCATTTCCTTTTGAAGACTTGACAAGGAAATGTTTTATGAAGTCCATGTGATGACATTATTGAGACGTTTGAACAGTTTTATTTTTTTATGTTTGATACTGGAAATGAGGTAATTGGAGGAAATTTCAGTGCTACACCAAAAAGCTATTAGGACTGCTTTCAGCATTTTCTCAGAAACAGGATTTTTAAAGAAAAAATGCTCTTCATATTCTATGTATTCCATTGTTTATTGTGCTTGGTGTGTGTGCGTCTGTGACTCTGCATTGTTAATGGTGTTGAGAACAGAAGATTTTCAAGCTACATCTGTATTACCAGTAACTCATCTGAACACATGTGGCAACTCATCTGAAGTGAATTGAATGCACTTTTATTGGACTTGAGACATCTTATCTCTCTTTAGATGTCTTTAAATGCTACGCTGAACTCTCTGCTGCTCTCTCCACAGGCTTGCGCTTGAGGGCTTTGTCATGTGTCCACTACTAAGCACTATCTCAAGGTGAGAGCTCATCACAAACAGACTGAAGCTGAATTATCAAAACACTCATCTTACCCTACCCCATTGTAGACACAAACCAATCACAAGCTCCGTGTGTGTGTGTGTGTGTGTGTGTGTGTGTGTGTGTGTGTGTGTGTGTGTGTGTGTGTGTGTCTGTGTGTGTCTGTGTGTGTGTGTGTGTGTCTGTGTCTGTGTGTGTGTGTGTGTTGGAGGATGAGATCACTCTCATGCTTTGACCTTTCACCTCCCAAGCTGTTGAGGCAGACACTGCCGCTCAGGCGTCATCTCCCCCCTTCCCCACACACCTTTGCGATGGCGGCATCAGCGGCGGAGGCACTAGCCCGGCGGCTAGCCCGGCGGTTGGGGCCGTCCTCTCCAGTCAAGCGGCGGAGCCTGATTAAGCCCTCAGCCCCGCCGGCGGATCGGGACGCCGGGCCTCTCACACGGCAAATCAGCGGCTAAGAGGCGGGTAATGAGGGGCAAGGAGCTCAGCGCTGCTCGTGTCTCCTGCTGAGTGCACCCAATACCGCACCGCATCACGCTGTAACGCTACGCAATGCAAGGCAAGCGCATCTCCTTTTTTGGCAGGGCTTCAAGAGGCGTGGGTGTCTGTGTGCATGCATGTATGAGTGTGTGTGTCTGTCTGTGTTTGTGTGTGTGTGTGGGGAAAAGAGTATGTGTGTCTAGGAGCGTGTCCTTGAGCATGTGAGTCTTTGTCTGTGTGTATGTGAGTGAAGGGTTTTTTGTTGTACCCCCCTACACACACACACACACACACTCCCCCTTCATAAATGATCTGCTTCATCTCCGTCTTAATTTTTCTTGTTGTTATCTGAGCTGAGTGGCCCACCGGCCTCCTTCATCTCTCCGCTCCGCTAAGTGATGTGAACAAACATGGCCATTTCCTCCGCACCTCAGAACAGCAGAGAAGGACCCTTCACTCCTCTGATGAAGGGGACACTCATATTTGCAGTGTCTCTCGTATTTGTACTGACACACAAACACACACACACACACGTACGCGCACACACACACACACTCGCAGTTTCAGCCACGAAAGTGACCATGATTTCCAGGCACAAAAGTGAGAAATTGTCTATTTGACCAAAACAATTGAATCACACCAGGGATGGTCCAGCTTACTAGCAATACTGAACAGATTTTCCCCCTACAAAAATGTGGTTTCTGCTTTTTTCTATGCCTGCCTGCCTGAAGAAGTTTAGTAGAGTGGATCCTTCCCTAAAAAGATAATGTAAAATGTATTAAGTGCAAAATTGTTTGTATACCGGTAAATTAGCATACAGACTTTTCACATGTTTTGGGCTGATTGATTCAATTCCTAAATTATAAGAAGTAAGCACTTCTCCAGGACAACACACAATGTCCTCTCACCTTTCAGTGCTGCCTTTTGGAATCAGTCGGTCACAGCAGAGGAACACTGAGTTACGAGAAGCATTCAGGGGGGAGAAAATCCTGGAATTGTCTCACCTGGTGCTTGGATCTCTCTCTCTCTCTCTCTCTCTCTCTCTCTCTCTGTCTCTCTTTCTTCCTTTCTCTCTCCCTCTTTCTCTCTCTTTCTCTCTTTACCTCTATCACCTGTTATTTGAACTTTATTTTACTCTCACCTGTTTGGACTTATTGGACACACACAGATCAGTAGCAAGTAAGGTAACAGAACCAGGTCAAGGGCCCTCCCCTTTGCCGGGGTTTCCTTCACTGGCACAGTGGCACTGAGAATAGGTGATTTTAAACAGGAATCCATTTCAGATGCATTGTACAAGTGTAAAAGGAAACCATAAAAGTACACTCTTCAAACGAATGTGTTGAAAACAACACAACTTGTGTTATTTTTTACATGTCTCTGTGTCCAGATAGGGACAACACATTTGTTTTAAGAGCATAATGGAATATACACTAAAGCAATCTCAATCTAGAAGACGATCTGAAATCTAGAAGACTCAATCCAGATGAACCTAAGGTCTATCTGACATACACGTTTTTGCATCAAATAATATAACATATTATGTTGATGATATGATGTTTGTTACATATGTGAAATAAAATGTAGGCTAAGTAATTAAGCAAACAGATAAAATGATGGTCCTTCAGAATTTTTTATCACATTTTTCTCAGAAGTTTAGTTTGACCTTATTAAATCTCAGCTGAGCATTTCTTGGTAGAACCTATTTAACACTCTCCCCTATGCGAGCTTGCAGAATTCCTAGTTTTAAAAGAAAGCCAAGACGGCAATATGGACTCTGACACTGACCAGGGCCCCATTCCTCCATGTTGGTGATGGAACAATTGAGCAAGGCCATGGATGTATATGTCACACGATGACTTGTCAAAAACCTCTCTGACTCCTCAGATGGAGATTACCGTCTGGAGAAGAGAGAGAGCGAGCGAGGGGTGACGTGAAGAAAGACTTCCCTTCTCCCATTTGCACTCAGTCTCTCACCGGCGACCCAGAAAAAGAGGAAACGGTGTGAGGGTTATATACACTGCCACTCCACTTCCAAAAACTGCTGACACCTTGAGAGCGTGGAAGGCAACGCAGCAGAGAGAAGACATGTGGTACCCAAGGCCTGGTGGACCCACTGTTCAGGTAAGGCCCTCTACTCTGTCTCTTGTCTGTCTGAGTCTGACACTCACTTTCCTCAGTCACTTCTTTTCAGAGAGGTGTGTGGTTTAATGTAGAACAGATTGGTTTGTGTCGGGGTTCTTCGGAGCTAATGATGGTTCTTTACATCTGATCCTACAAGCGATGTACAGGCAGTGTGAGGGTTTTTTTTAGAGAGAACCAGTGAATTTGTCAGACTATTTAGCTCACCTTTCTATAAAGGGGTCTATATTACTTCATGTATGCCTGCAATTCAAGGAATGCATACATACTTATTTACATAAATACATCAATACGCTTATTCTCACAAACTAACACACACACACACACACACACACA
>NC_085010.1:22707561-22715061 GCF_963854185.1 Sardina pilchardus
CACACACACACACACAGTGTTTTGCTCCTAGACATACCATTGGCTGTTTCTAGATTGTGCCCATTGTCACGGTCTGGACCCACATCTACTTGGGCTTCAGGAGACTTGTGGAATGTGGCAGACTTCAGAAGAAGGATGGTTTCTCTCTCTCCCTTTCTCTCTCTTTCTCTCTCTCTCTCACATGCATACACATTCACTTACCTTGGCATGCTTCCACGAACAGGATTATAGTCAACACATTTGAATGAACAGGGTTCTGGAGGGCTGTTTTTTTTTTCAAGTTTCTCTCTCTTTCTGTGTGTGTGTGTGTGTGTGTGTGTGTGTGTGTGTGTGTGTGTGTGTGTGTGTGTGTGTGTGTGTGTGTGTGTGTGTGTGTGTGTGTGTGTGCGCACGTCAGGGCTGTCTGGCTTCTCAGGTGCATGGATGATGCGAGGATGAGGCCCACCGCAGTGCAGACATGTGTGGTTGTGTGTGTGCGTGTGTGTGTGCGTGTGTGTGCGTGTGTGTGTGTGTGTGTGTGTGAGTGAGAGAGAGAGAATGTGCGTGTTTGTCTAAGTGGTGAAGTCAGTTCCCTCGCCGGTCTAGACTGCAATACCCATACATGTGATGATTTCCCCGAGGCATAAAAGATGGTGTTGAAATAACTGCACTCGATTAGCTCACAGTGTCATGATTTAGAGTGTGCTTATCCCCGTATACATAAGTCAAAACTTCCCTATTCTCAAGTTAGATACATAAAACAAATGCCTTAAATTCTAAAGTATTTAACAAATAACCCTTCAAGTCTTCAAGCTGGGTCCCCCCAAAAATGAGTGCTATTGTTGTGTTGTGTAACGACATTCCTAAATAGAGATAAACATCTTTTAGTTTTGGTGTAAACCATAAATGTTGGGTAGCCTTGTACACGGCACACGATCTCTGTGGCCTCTCCTCCACACGCAGCGAGTATAGCGCGTATAGCTTCCGCGCTAGAGATCGGCGGACTGTGTTATGCAGTCGGCCACCCCATATGACAGTGTTCTGAGGTGAGATTGCATCACTTCTTGGCCCCGGCGCTCCTTTGAGGAAAAGTCTGTGAGCCAGAGAGTGGACCGCTTAGAAGCACCCCCTGTTTTTTCCTCTGCCCCGGCTCCAGGACCTCCAGGAGCTCTAGGGGCTTAGGCCCAGTTATTATCCCAGCTCAGTGGCTCACATCCTGGGCTGAGAGAGCCGCTCGCTGGCCTCTTGTCTGAGGCTCCGTAGGAGGTTGTACAGCAATGGAGAATTAGAGGCTAGAAAAGAGCAAAAGAAAAGGCTTCTTCTTAAATGGGGTTGGACGGTAAAGACCTTAAAGGACCCTTGAAAGAGAGACCCACTTGTACAGACACAGACAGAGAAAAGGAAAAAAAAGAGAATGATAGAAAGAGAGGGAGAGAGAAAGAGAGAGAGAGGAAGAAACAAGTACCTAATTCTTTTTCCTCTTCATGTGAAGAGAATAGGGAAGGCACGGAGGAGAATTAGCAGAGAAAAGAGCACAGAGAGGCTGCTTAGCGTGATGGTGAAGACCTCAAAGGACCCTTGACAGACAGAGGCACCTCGATGAACAAAGAGAGAAAAGAGAGGAGAGAAAAGAGCGAGAGACACAGAGAGGGAAACGAGGAAAGATTCCATTTGTGCGCCATACTTAGTGATGAGAATGAAGGAGAAACTGGAGGAGCAATGTGCCAGTGTTATCCGAAAGCTGTGGAGAAAAACCTTAAAGTATCCTTGAAAGAGATACATAGAGAGAGACAGAGACAGAGACAGAGAGACAGACAGAGAGACACACAGAAAGACAGAAGTAGACAGACAGAGAGACACACATAAGAAAAGAGGAATTTGAATCCTCTTTTTGTTTCCAAAAGTGTTTTAACATGAAGGCTTCTGGTAAAGACCTAAAGAACAATTGACAAAGACAAAGAAAGAAGAAATAGCAAAAAGGAGTAAACTAGCATTTAATTAATTTTTCTCTAAATGTATTGAAGGAAATGAAGATGATATAGCAGGGAATTATCTGACACAAGAAATAAAGAAAGATTTCATTTTAACATTGAGAAGGGCACTCAAAGAAGAATGTGGGTTTGTGTTGCTGTGTGTGTGTGTGTGTGTGTGTGTGTGTGTGTGTGTGTGTGCGTGTGCGTGGGTGCATGCGTGGATGCGTGTGCACCTGTGTGTGTGTGCACGTGTGCGTGTGTGCGTGCGCGTGTGTTTCGTGTCCCTCTGTGTGGATTTGATGGGAATAAAGGAGAAGAGCTGGGGAAGCGTGGAGGTGAGGAGAGGCGCATCACACAGAGACCAGAGAACAGGGGAATGGTTTTAATGAGGGACCGAGGGGGCGGGGGGGACCCATCAGACTGTAACACATCCTCAGCACACCACCAACACACACTTCCTGTTGAACCGCATGGCCAACTGACACACACACACATACACACACACACACACACATTAGCCTAGACAAGCAGACAAATCTTTCTCGTTTGTCACATAATCAGAAATAAATCTCTATGGAAAGAGAGGATTTTAGTGCCTATTACGTGTGTGTGTGTGTGTGTGTGTGTGTGTGTGTCTGTCTGCTGCAGGCCTACTGCACCCCCGCTCCACTGGAGTCATGTTTACATCATGTTTCCTCCCTCTCTCTTAGCAGGCATTGTGTTGTAAATAGCTGCTCACTTTTACCTGCTATCTCCTCTATCTGTAATCCCCCTACGGCCCCCTTTCACCCACCACTCCACACACACTCACTGCCCTAGGACTAGTCTAGTGCTCTCACGTTAGCATCCACTGAATGACCCTTTCTCTCCCTCTCTCTCTTTCTCTTCATCTCATCTCCCCTTCTCCTCTCTCTCCTCTCTCTCTCTCTTGAATTTCCCCTTGGGGATCAATAAAGTATCTATCTATCTATCTATCTATCTATCTATCTCTCATCCCTTTCTTCGCCCCTAAGTTTTCACCTCATCCCATTGTCTCTCCTAACAAGCTATTTAAATCACTCGGAGAGTTTTACAGCTGGCCGTAAAGTCATTTGCTAAGACCCCACCAGTGTGCGCACTTTGTCTGCGAGGCCTGTGACCGCCTGGCCTTCGCTGTGACATATGGGTCACCCATTAACCAGCCGATAATGGGCATGACCAATGAAGGGGAAATGGGCCCCCCTTGCGGACGAACCATCTTGGCGCTCCGCAGGTTGTTCTGGGTCCAAAACAATGTAGCTGCTGGGTTTCGTCAACTGGCACCCCGAAAAGCAGCCCAACACAAGATGGTGTTTTTGGTACGCCTTGCATAACAAATGGACCATGACAATTGGCTGTGTGTGTGTGTGTGTGTGTGTGTGTGTGGGAGAGAGCTTGCTTGCTTGTTGGCATCTTATTTCTCTCTTTCCCTCTTTCTCTCTCTCTTTCTTTCTCTCATTCTGTCTTTCTTTCTTTGTCTTAACGCTTGACCTTTCTCTCACAGTGCACTCCAAATATAGGTGTCACTGTTTGCTAAATCAATGCCCCCAACAAGCTATAATTAGCAAATGCCATCCAACATTTTAATCTCTCAATTTGCCAAACAGTGCCAGACGGTGAGCCGGTGACAAAGGTCCTGTTTAGCCCCCATTATCCTGCCAGGAGAGGGAGAGCCTTGTTAGCCGATTATGCTAACAAAATGGCTCCCTTGTGTCGGAGGGCAGCTTGGCAGCAGGGCATTAGCGCTAATGGAGGGGCCTGGGCGCTAAACAGTGGCCGGCTTAGACTCCGAAGCCAGCCAGGCAGTCAGGCAAGCGAGCACAGACAAGGGCAATTGTTTTACAGTGAACCGAGGGCTAAAACTGGCAATGCACACGGAATTCCTCTCTCGCTTTGTCTCATTATCTTCTCTCTCTCTCTCTCTCTCTCTCTCTCTCTCTCTCTCTCTCTCTCTCTCTCACCCTGGTATTCCTGCTTCCATCTCTCTCTCTCTGTCTCCCTCTCCTTTGTATTCTCTCTTTCTCTCTACCTGTTTTTTCTTTTTTGTTCTGTCAAACTGACTTTAAGCGTGATTGTTCAGTAATGTTGGAAAATGTATTCGATCATCATGCATTTCTACATTTATACACATGGAGATATGCAGAGAGAGAGAGAGAGAGAGAGAGAGGAGATGGACAGTAGAGAGAGAGAGAGAGAGAGAGAGAGAGAGAGAGAGAGAGAGAGAGAGAGAGGCAATTTTGTCATGTTTGCACCATGTCCAGTCAGACAGACGGCCCAATTACATCCCGTATGAGAGGAGTAGGACCTGTGAAAGTCTTCCTCCCCTTTTACAGACATCCACACTTGCCTGTCTGCCCATCTGATTTTACAGTCTGGTTGAAGATTGTGTGTGTGTGTGTGTGTGTGTGTGTGTGTGTGTGTGTGTGTGTGTGTGTGTGTGTGTGTGTGTGTGTGTGTGTAAGAGAGGGACTACAGAGTGGATGTAGTGTGTAAGTAACCTTTGATTATTGTTTAGAAACCTTGGCCACACACACACACACACACACACACACACACACACACACAGAGGGAGACAAACACACAGACACACACAGACATACTGCTATTCACAGACATTCTTTTAATACCGAAAAAATATGTGACATACCATAAGTGAATGCAAAATCTTCATTTGCATTCTAAGTATGCATTTTCCTCTCTCTCTCTCTCTCTCGCTCTCAACTTTTCCTTCCTCCTCCATGCAGGCTTTTCCATTGTCTCCTGCATATTCTTCCACCCACCTCCTCTCCTTATCCGGGACGGATGGTGTGAGCCATCCTTTTCAGCGGGGCGCTGCAGACATATTTCTGATAGCCAATTACTCTCCGGACACAAAACCCGGCGCAGGTTCTGGCCTCTCGTTGCTCCAGTGCACGCCTCGTTCGCCTCGTTCGCCTCGTTCGCCCACTCAGACAAAAGAACAGGCCTCCGAGTCTGTCGGCGGGATGTCACTGTTGGCTAGTCTGCTGTAGCGCTGTGATACAATGCGGTGAAAAAAAAAAACACACGTACGCACACACACACACATTCACAGATACACACACACACACACACACTCACAGATACACACACACACACACACACACACACACACACACACTCACACACACACACACACACACACACACACACACACACACACACACACACACACACACACACACACACACACACAGAAGCACACACATACACAATCCCACACACACACACACACACACAGACACACACACACATATGCACGCAGGTCATCTTAATAGGCCTGTTCCCGGTATAGTGGCTCATACGCCATGTGGCTGTGCTTGACTGAGTTTAAACAAACTAATATAGTGCTGCTACAGCTTTTTCATTTCACAAGCAGAGAACAACTGCGTCAGGCACCATCAAAGACACAGATTGTTCTGGAAAAAAAACGATGGCCTTTTGGGCCTTAGAATTACTGTTGTTTCAGCATCGCCTTAACATGTGACACCTTGGTGCCAATGAAACACTAGCTACTGTTAAGATGAAGGAACAGTAATGTATTCATCATTTAGATTATGTGAATACACATAAGGCGTATAGACTTCCCCCTCATTGGCCTCAGCAGCAGCGTGAAGTTTTAACCTAACTTGTGTGCATCCTGCCGTTTCCCCAGAGTTATTCCTAACCATCAGTGGCTTAATGCTTGCTCTTATTGCCTAATGATAACACCGAGGCTGACAGGCCACACTGTTGCCTGACTTAAGAAATTACAGCGTGATTTGCTTTAGATATCCGCTGATTGTGTGTGACACGGTAATAGACACTGCATACGCTCAGCACACGGGGGCCTATTACTGACATCTCTAATGACGTCTCTGGGGGGGGGGGGGGACCTCCGATGTGCTAAACAAAAGCCAGGCTATCGTTTTAATCCCCCTTCCACCCCAACCAAAACATTAGTGTTAATCAGATGTGATGGGTCCGCGCTCGACATGGGGGAAAGTGTCACAAAAGAGTCATTGTGTTAGTCACATGGACAAGGACAAACACACACACACACACACACACACACACACACACACACAGATAGACAGTAAGAAAGATCCACACACCATGCACAAACTTATCAAACATGAACATGAACACGAGCACAGACACACACACACACACGCACAGTCGCGCGCACACACACACACACACACACACACACACACACACACACACACACACACACACACACACACACAATAACAATAAGAAGTATTTGTGTTGGAGTAGATGAGCAGGAGTGGGTTCAGCAGGTTAAGTGTATGTGGCAGCCGCTGTGTACGGGAACTGCCAGCTGAAACTAGTGCTCCATTGATTGCAGCCGTTCCTCCCTCCTCAGATCATTGATCTGCCGCATTCCTGCAGGAGCATTGATTGAGAAAACTCTCATGTCGTATCGATGTGTGTTTCTTATCGACGAGGACTTATGCAAATCTCGGAGTGAGACTCTGACGATGTGTGTTGTCCTATTGACAACCAATACCCACAAACATAACATTTTGTTATTTGGGGGAACTCACTTATGAAGTGACTCTCTCTCTCTCTCTCTCTCTCTCTCTCTCTCTCTTTCTCTCTCTCTCTCTCTCCACCTCTCTATTTCTCTGCAGATTCAACATTTTGCTCAGCGAGACATCGGAAACAGATCCAACATGGTGCCGCACACACAGACAGAGGAGCAGAGGTCGCCGGAGTCGAGCATGCGGCTGCTGGGAGGGATTCAGGGGATTCAGGGCCCAGGTAGGATTCAGCTGAAGCAGGAACCGGAGGATCAGAACCAGAACTATCAGACCCATCAGAACCAAAGTGAGTGGGGGCACACGGGTCACTCCTGGTACCAGGCGCCGCACACAGGAACCTACGGGAACCACCAACTGCCAACAAGCTGGCCGACCTCATGGCAGGTAAGGGCTGGACACACTGCCTCTGCTACAGCCAGAGGTGGACATCCCCCACTTCAGAGAGTCCGTCAGATCAGATTCAGATTCAGATTCATTTATTCAAGTTTGATATGGCGGGTATGACCTATAACAGTGAAACCTGAACTAATTAGGATCAGTTTGTTTAGTAAATGGCTGAAAAATTTTTTTGATAGGACTTTAACTTTCTGAAACCAGGATGTCCACCTCTGGCCTCACTACGCTGTCATACAGAGTGCATGGAAATGGCACCAGTCTCAAATGTTGGCATGTGATCAGTAATAGAACCTGATTCATGCCAACCCATGTTGCCGCTATTGTAGCAAATATTTGTTGGCAATTGAGAACTTTTGTACCATTTTTTTCTGCTAGGCTATATGTAGAGAAACGTTACCTATTTTGAGAGACCTTTATTGAGAACTCATGCAGTTTACCTTTGAGAGCTGTACAACCCATCCTACCTGGATGAGTCTCTCATGTTTGCGAATGGAGAAATCCAAATGTCCGAGGTTTGTGGGGCTAAAGGCTAAAGTGATTGAAGAGCACAAGAGTTAAAACCTTGGCTC